>NW_026947632.1:0-569000 GCF_034190915.1 Cavia porcellus
CTCCGATTCACACCACCATGTGATGTTTTTCTCACTCCTACAGGTGAATGGCCTGTTAGAAACCCTTACAATGCGCACCAACACTCGATGTTTTTCAAAAACCTATCCTACATTGCCACTGCATGTTTCTTGACATCCCCATGCTGACCACCCCATGGCGCTTTTCTCCATCCTACATTGACACTCACTGCCTATCCTAATTCAGGCCCTCCGATTCACACCACGCCGTGATGTTTTCTCACTCCTATTACTGAATGTAATGTAACACACACCCATACAATGCGCACCACCCAGCGATGTTTTTCAGAAACCTATCCTACATTGCCACTGCATGTTTCCTGACCTCCCCATGCTGACCACCCCGTGGCACTTTTCTCCATCCTACATTGCCACTCACTGCCTATCCTAATTCAGGCTCTCCAATTCCCACCACCCTGTACTGTTTTTCCCAGTCCTACTAGTGAATCGCTTGTTAGAAACCCTAACAATGTGCACAACACCGCGATGTTTCTCATAAATCTATCCTACATTGCCACTGCATGTTTCCTCACCTTCACATGCAGACCACCCCGTGGCGCTTTTCTCCATCCTACCTTGCCACTCACTGCCTATCGTAATTGAGGCTTCCCATTCACACCACCCCGTGATGTGTTCCTCACTCCTACTAGTGAATGGCCTGTTAGAAACCCTTACAATGCACACCACCCCGTGATGTTTTTAGAAACCTATCCTACATTGCCACGGCATGGTTCCTGACCTCCCCATGCTGAGCACCCCGTCGCGATTTTCTCCATCCTACATTGCCACTCACTGCCTATCCTAATTCAGGCTTCCGATTCACACCACCCTGTGATGTTTTTTTCACTCCTACTAGTGAATCGCTTGTTAGAATCCCTAACAATGTGCACCACACCGCGATGTTTCTCATAAACCTATCCTACATTGCCACTGCATGTTTCCTGACCTCCACATGCTGACCACACCGTGGCGCTTTTCTCCATCCTACATTGCCACTGACTGGCTATCCTTATTCAGGCCCTCCGATTCACACCACCCCGTGATGTTTTTCTCACTCCTACTAGTGAATTGCCTGTTAGAAACCCTTACTATGCGCACCACACCGCGTTGTTTTTCAGAAACCTATCCTACATTGCCACTGCCTGTTTCCTGACTTCCACATCCTAAATACCCCTTGGCGCTTTTCTCCATCCTACATTGCCACTCACTGCCTATCCTAATTCAGGCTTCCGATTCACACCACCCCGTGATGTCTTCCTCACTCCTACTCGTGAATGACCTGTTAGAAACCCTTACAATGCGCACCACCCCGCGATGTTTTTCAGAAACCTATCCTACATTGCCAATGCATGTTTCCTGATCTCCCCATGCTGACAACCACGTGGCACTTTTCTCCATCCTACCTTGCCACTCACTGCCTATCCTAATTCAGGCTTCCCATTCACAAAACCCCTTGATGTCTTCCTCACTCCTACTAGTGAATGGCCTGTTAGAAACCCTTACAATGCGCACCACCCCGAGATGTTTTTAGAAACTTATCCTACATTGCCACGGCATGTTTCCTGACCTCCCCATGCTGACCTCCCCGTGGCGATTTTCTCCATCCTACATTGTCACTCCCTGCCTATCCTAATTCAGGCTTCCGATTCACACCACCTCGTGATATTTTTCTCACTCCTACTAGTGAATCGCTTGTTAGAAAACCTAACAATGTGCTCCACAACGCGATGTTTCTCATAAACTTACCCTACATTGCCACTGCATGTTTCCTAACCTCACCATGCTGAGCCCTCCGTGGCGCTTTTCTCCATCCTACTTTGCCACTCACGGCCTATCCTAATTCAGGCTTCAGATTCACACCACGCCGTGATGTTTTTCTCACTCATACTAGTTAATGGCCTGTTAGAAACCCTTACAGTGCGCACAACACCGCGATGTTTTTCAGAAACCTATCCTACATTGCCACTGCATGTTTCCAGACCTCCCCAAGTTGACCACATCGTGGCGCTTTCTCCATCCTACCTTGCCACTCACTGCCTATCCTAATTCAGGCCCTCCGATTCACACCAACCTGTGATGTTTTTCTCACTCCTACTTGTGAATGGACTGTTAGAAACCCTTACAATGCGCACCGCACCGAGATGTTTTTCAGAAACCTATCCTACATTGCCACTGCATGTTTCCTGACCTCACCATGCTGACCACCCAGTGGTGCTTTTCTCCATTATACATTGCCACTCACTGCCTATCTTGATTCAGGCCTTCCGATTCACACCACCCCGTGATATTTCTCTCACTCCTACTAGTCAATGGCCTGTTAGAAACCCTTACAGTGCGCACCACACCGCGATGTTTTTTAGAAACCTATCCTATATTGCCACTGCATGTTTCCTGACCTCCCCATGCTAAATACGCCTTGGTGCTTTTCTCCGTTTCATTGCCACTCACTGCCTATCCTACCTCAGATCCTCCGATTCACACCACCCCGTGATGTTTTTCTCACTCCTACTAGTGAATGGCCTGTTAGAAAGCCATATAATGCGCACCACCGCGAGATGTTTTTCAGAAAGCTATCCTACATTGCCACTGCATGTTTCCTGACCTCCCCATGCTGACAACCATGTGGTGCTTTTCTCCATCCTACATTGCCACTCACTGCCTATCCTAATTCAGGCCCTCCGATTCACAGCACGCCGTGATGTTTTTCTCACTCCTACTAGTGAATGTAATGTAACACACACCCATACAATGCGCACCACCCCGCGGTGTTTTTCAGAAACCTATCCTACATTGCCACTGCATGTTTCCTGACCTTCCCATGCTGACCACCCCGTGGCGCTTTTCTCCATCCTACATTGCCACTCACTGCCTATCCTAATTCAGGCCCTCCGATTCACACCCACCCTGTGCTGTTTTTCTCTCTCCTACTAGTGAATCGCTTATTAGAAAACCTAACAATGTGCACCACACCGCGATGTTTCTCATAAATCTATCCTACATTGCCACTGCATGCTTCCTCACTTTCGCATGCAGACCACCCCGTGGCGCTTTTCTCCATCCTACTTTGCCACTCACTGCCTATCCTAATTCAGGCTTCCGATTCACACCACGCCGTGATATTTTTCTCACTCATACTAGTTAATGGCCTGTTAGAAACCCTTACAGTGCGCACAACACGGCAATGTTTTTCAGAAACCTATCCTACATTGCCGCTGCATGTTTCCTGACCTCCCCATGCTGACCAACCCGTGGCGCTTTCTCCAACCTACATTGCCACTCACTGCCTATACTACCTCTGGCCCTCCTATTCACACCACCCCGTGATGTTTTTCTCACTTCTACTAGTGAATGGCCTGTTAGAAACCCTTACAATGCGCACCACCCTGCGATGTTTTTCTGAAACCTATCCTACATTGCAACTGCATGTTTCCTGACCTCCCCATGCTGACCAGCCTGTGGTGCTTTTCTCCATCCTACATTGCCACTCACTGCCAATCCTAATTCAGGCCCTCCGATTCACACCACACCGTGATGTTTTTCTCACTCCTACTAGTGAATTGCCTGTTAGAAACCCTTACAGTGCGCACCACACCACGATGTGTTTCAGGAACCTATCCTACGTTGCCACTGCATGTTTCAAGAACTCCCCATGCTTAATACCCCTTGGCACTTTTCTCCATCCTACATTGCCACTCACTGCCTATCCTACTTCACGCCCTCTGATTCACACCACACCGTGATGTTTTTCTCACTCCTACTTGTGAATGGCTTGTTACAAACCCTTACAATGCGCACCACCTCACGATGTTTTTCAGAAACCTATCCTATATTGCCACTGCATGTTTCCTGACTTTCACATGCTGAGCACTCCATGGCGCTTTTCTCCATCCTACATTGCCACTCACTGCCTATCCTACTTCAGGCCTTCCAATTCACACCACCCCTTGATGTTTTTCTCACTCCTACTAGTGAATGGCCTGTTAGAAACCATTAAAATGCGCACCATCCCGGGATGTTTTTCAGAAACCTATCCTACATTGCCACTGCATGTTTCCTGACCTCCCCATGCTGAACACCCCGTGGTTCTTTTCTCCATCCTACATTGCCTCTCACTGCCTATCCTAATTCAGGCCCTCCGATTCACACCACCCTGTGCTGTTTTTCTCACTCCTACTAGTGAATGGCCTGTTAGAAACCCTTACACTGCGCACCACCCCGCGATGTTTTTCAGAAACCTATCCTACATTGCCACTGCATGTTTCCTGACCTCCCCATGCTGACCACCCCGTGGCGCTTTTCTCCATCCTACCTTGCCACTCACTGCGTATCCTAATTCAGGCTTCCCATTCACATCACCCCATGATGTCTTCCTCACTCCTACTAGTGAATGGCCTGTTAGAAACCCTTACAATGCGCACCACACTGCGATGTTTTTCAGAAACCTATCCTACATTGCCACTGCATGTTTCATGACTTCCCCATGCTGACCACGCCGTGGCGCATTTCTCCATCCTACCTTGCCACTCACTGCCTTCCCTAATTCAGGCTTCCCATTCACACCACCCCGTGATGTCTTCCTCACTCCTACTAGTAAATGGCCTGTTAGAAAGCCTTACAATGTGCACCACCCCGCGATGTTTTTAGAAACCTATCCTACATTGCCACGGCATGTTTCCTGACTTCCCCATGCTGACCACCCCTTGGCGATTTTCTCCATCCTACATTGCCACTCACTGCCTATCCTAATTCAGGCGTCCGACTCACACCACCCCGTATGTTTTTCTCACTCCTCCTAGTGAATCGCTTGTTAGAAACCCTAACAATGTGCACCACACCACGATGCTTCTCATAAACCTATCCTACATTGCCACTGCATGTTTTCTGACCTCCCCATGCCGACCACCCAGTGGCGCTTTTCTGCATCCTACTTTGCCACTCACTGCCTATCCTAATTCAGGCTTCCGATTGACAACACGCTGTGATGTTTTTCTCACTCCTACTAGTGATTGGCCTGTTAGAAAGCCTTACAATGCGCACCACCACGCGATGTTTTTGAGAAACCTATCCTACATTACCACTGCATGTTTCCTGACCTCCACATGCTGAGCACTCCGTGGCGCTTTTGTCCATCCTACATTGCCACTCACTGCCTATCCTAATTCAGGCCCTCCGATTCACACCAACCTGAGATGTTTTTCTCACTCCTACTAGTGAATGGCCTGTTAGAAACCCTTAAAGTGCGCACCACACCGCGATGTTTTTCAGAAACCTATCCTACATTGCCACTGCATGTTTCCTGACCTCCCCATGCTAAATACCCCTTGGCGCTTTTCTCCATCCTACATTGCCATCCACTGCCTATCCTAATTCAGGCATTCCGATTCACACCACCCCGTGATACTTTCTCACTCCTACTAGTGAGTGGCCTGTTAGAAACCCTTACAATGCGCACCACCCCGCGATGTTTTTCAGAAACCTATCCTATATTGCCACTGAATGTTTCCTGACCTCCACATGCTGAGCACTCCGTGGCGCTTTTCTCCATCCTACATTGCCACTCCCTGCCTATCCTACTTCAGGCCCTCCAATTCACACCACCCCGTAATGTTTTTCTCACTCCTACTAGTGAATGGCCTGTTAGAAAGCATTGCAATGCACACCACACCGGGATGTTTTTCAGAAACCTATCCTACATTGCCACTGCATGTTTCCTGACCTCCCCATGCTGACCAACCCGTGGCGCTTTTCTCCATCCTGCTTTGCCACTCACTGCCTATCCTAATTCAGGCCCTCCGATTCACACCACCCTGTGCTGTTTTTCTCACTCCTACTAGTGAATGGCCTGTTCGAAACCCTTACACTGCGCACCACCCCGCGATGTTTTTCAGAAACCTATCCTACATTGCCACTGCATGTTTCCTGACCTCCCCATGCTGACCACCCCGTGGTGCTTTTCTCCATCCTACCTTGCCACTCACTGCCTATCCTAATTCAGGCTTCCCATTCACATCACCCCATGATGTCTTCCTCACTCCTACTAGTGAATGGCCTGTTAGAAACCCTTACAAATGCGCACCACCCCGCCATGTTTTTCAGAAACCTATCCTACATTGCCACAGCATGTTTCCTGACCTGCCCATGCTGATCACCCCGTGGCAATTTTCTCCATCCTACATTGCCACTCACAGCCTATCCTAATTCAGGCTTCCGATTCACACCACCCCGTGATGTTTTTCTCACTCCTACTACTGAATCGCTTGTTAGAAACCCTAACAATGTGCATCACACTGCGATGTTTCTCATAAACCTTTCCTACATTGCCACTGCATGTTTCCTGACCTCCCCATGCTGACCACCCCGTGGTGCTTTTCTCCATCCTACATTGCCACTCACTGCCTATCCTAATTCAGGCTTCCCATTCACACCACCCCGTGATATCTTCCTCACTCCTACTAGTGAATGGCCTGTTAGAAACCCTTACAATGCGCACCACCCCGCGATGTTTTTAGAAACCTATCCTACATTGCCACTGCATGTTTCCTGACCTCCACATGCTGAGCATTCCGTGGCGATTTTCTACATCCGACATTGCCCCACACTGCCTATCCTAATTCAGGCACTCCGATTAACACCACCCCGTGATGTTTTTCTCACTCCTACTAGTGAATCCCTTGTTAGAAACCCTAACAATGTGCACCACACCACGATATTTCTCATAAAACTATCCTACATAGCCACTGCATGTTTTCTGACCTCCACATGCTGACCACCCCGTGGCATTTTTCTCCATCCTACTTTGCCACTCACTGCCTATCCTAATTCAGGCTTCCGATTCACACCACCCCGTGATGTTTTTCTCACTCATACTAGTTAATGGCCTGTTAGAAACCCTTACAGTGTGCACCACCCCGCGATGTTTTTCAGAAACCTATCCTACATTGCCACTGCATGTTTCCTGACCTCCCCATGCTGACCACCCCGTGGTGCTTTTCTCCATCCTACATTGCCACTCACTGCCTATCCTAATTCAGGCTTCCGATTCACACCACCCCGTGATGTTTTTCTCACTCATACTAGTTAATGGCCTGTTAGAAACCCTTACAGTGTGCACCACCCCGCGATGTTTTGCAGAAACCTATCCTACATTGCCACTGCATGTTTCCTGACATCCACATGCTTAGCACTCCGTGGCGCTTTTCTCCATCCTACATTGCCACTCACTGCCTATTCTAATTCAGGCCCTCTGATTCACACCACCCCGTGATGTTTTTCTCACTCCTCTAGTGAATAGCCTGTTAGAAACCCTTACAATGCGCACCACCCCGCAATATTTTTCAGAAACCTATCCTACATTGCCACTGCATGTTTCCTGACCTCCCCATGCTAAATACCCCTTGTCGCTTTTCTCCATCCTACATTGCCACTCACTGCCTATCCTACTTCAGGCCCTCCGATTCACACCACCCCGTGATGTTTTTCTCTCTCCTACTAGTGAGTGGCCTGTTAGAATCCTTTACAATGTGCACCACCATGCGATGTTTTTTAGAAACCTTTCCTACATTGCCACTGAATGTTTCCACACCTCCCAATGCTGACCACATCGTGGCGATTTTCTCCATCCTACATTGCCACTCACTGCCTATCCTACTTCAGGCCCTCCAATTCACAACACCCCGTGATGTTTTTCTCACTCCTACTAGTGAATGGCCTGTTAGAAACCCTTACAATGCGCACCACCCCACGATGTTTTGCAGAAACCTATCCTACATTGCCATTGCATGTTTCCTGACCTCCACATGCTGAGCACACCCTGGCGATTTTCTCCATCCTACATTGCCACTCACTGCCTATCCTAATTCAGGCACTCCGATTAACACCACCCCGTGATGTTTTTCTCACTCCTACTAGTGAATAGCCTGTTAGAAACCCTTACAATGTGCACCACCCCGTGATATTTTTCAGAAACCTATTCTACATTACCACTGCATGTTTCCTGACCTCCCCATGCTAAATACGCCTTGGTGCTTTTCTCCATCCTACATTTCCACTCACTGCCTATCCTACCTCAGGCCCTCCGATTCACACCACCCCGTGATGTTTTTCTCACTCCTACTAGTGATTGGGCTGTTAGAAAGCCTTACAATGCGCACCACCGCGCGATGTTTTTGAGAAACCTACCCTAAATTACAACTGCATGTTTCCTGACCTCCACATGCTGAGCACTCCGTGGCGCTTTTCTCCATCCTACATTGCCACTCACTGCCTATCCTAATTCAGGCCCTCCGATTCACACCAACCTGAGATGTTTTTCTCACTCCTACTAGTGAATGGCCTGTTAGAAACCGTTAAAGTGCGCACCACACCGCGATGTTTTTCAGAAACCTATCCTACATTGCAACTGCATGTTTCCTGACCTCCCCATGCTAAATACCCCTTGGCGCTTTTCTCCATCCTACATTGCCACTCACTGCGTATCCCAATTCAGGCCCTCTGATTCACACCAGCCCGTGATATTTTTCTCACTCCTACTTGTGAATGGCCTGTTAGAAACCCTTACAATGCGCACCACCCCGTAATTTTTTTCAGAAACCTATCCTACATTGCCACTGCATGTTTCCTGACCTCCACATGCTGAAAACTCCGTGGCGCTTTTCTGCATCCTACATTGCCATTCACTGCCTATCTTACTTTAGGCACTCCGATTCACACCACCCCGTGATGTTTTTCTCACTCCTACTAGTGAATGGCATGTTAGAAACCCTTACAATGCGCACCACCCCGCGATGTTTTTCAGAAACCTATCCTACATTGCCACTGCATGTTTCCTGACCTCCCCATTCTGACCACCCAGTAGTGCTTTTCTCCATCCTACATTGCCACTCACTGCCTATCCTAATTCAGGCCTTCCGATTCACACCACCCCGTGATATTTTTCTCACTCCTACTAGTGAGTGGCCTGTTAGAAACTCTTACAGTGCGCACCACACCGTGATGTTTTTCAGAAACCTATCCTCCATAGCCACTGCATGTTTCCTGACCTCCCCATGCTAAATATCCCTTGGCGCTTTTCTCCATCCTACATTGCCACTCACTGCCTATCCTACTTCAGGCCCTCTGATTCACACCACCCCGTGATGATTTTGTCACTCCTACTTGTGAATGGCCTGTTAGAAAACCTTACAATGTGCACCACCCCGCGATGTTTTTCAGAAACCTATCCTATATTGCCACTGCATGTTTCCTGACCTCCACATGCTGAGCACTCCGTGGCGCTTCCCTCAATCCTACATTGGCACTCACTGCCTATCCTACTTCAGGCCCTCCAATTCACACCACCCCGTGATGTTTTTCTCACTCCTACCAGTGAATGGCCTGTTAGAAAGCATTGCAATGCGCACCACAAGGGGATGTTTTTCAGAAACCTATCCTACATTGCCACTGCATGTTTCCTGACCTCCCCATGCTGACCACCCCGTGGCGCTTTTCTCCATCCTGCATTGCCACTCACTGCCTATCCTAATTCAGGCACTCCGATTCACACCACCCTGTGCTGTTTTTCTCACTCCTACTAGTGAATGGCCTGTTAGAAACCCTTACACTGCGCACCACCCCGCGATGTTTTTCAGAAACCTATCCTACATTGTCACTGCATGTTTCCTGACCTCCCCATGCTGACCACCCTGTGGCGCTTTTCTCCATCCTACCTTGCCACTCACTGCCTATCCTAATTCAGGCTTCCCATTCACATCACCCCATGATGTCTTCCTCACTCCTAATAGTGAATGGCCTGTTAGAAACGCTTACAATGCGCACCACACCGCGATGCTTTTAGAAACCTATCCTACATTGCCACGGCATGTTTCCTGACCTGCACATGCTGACCACCCACCCCGTGGCAATTTTCTCCATCCTACATTGCCATGCCCTGCCTATCCTAATTCAGGCTTCTGATTCACACCACCCCGTGATGTTTTTCTCACTCCTACTAGTGAATCGCTTGTTAGAAACGCTAACAATGTGCACCACACTGCGATGTTTCTCATAAACCTATCCTACAATGCCACTGCATGTTTCTTGACCTCCCCATGCTGACCACCCCGTGGCCCTTTTCTCCATCCTACCTTGCCACTCACTGCCTATCCTAATTCAGGCTTCCCATTCACATCACCCCATGATGTCTTCCTCACTCCTAATAGTGAATGGCCTGTTAGAAACCCTTACAATGCGCACCACTCCGCGATGTTTTTCAGAAACCTATCCTACATTGTCACTGCATGTTACCTGACCTCGCCATGCTGACCACACTGTGGTGCTTTTCTCCATCCTACGTTGCCACTCTTTGCCTATACTAATTCAGGCCCTCCGATTCACACCACCCCGTGATGTGTTTCTCACTCCTACTAGTGAGTGGCCTGTTAGAAACCCTTACAATGCGCACCACCCCGCGATGTTTTCAGAAACCTATCCTACATTGCCACTGCATGTTTCTTGACCTCCACATGCTGACCAACACTTGGCGCTTTTCTCCATCCTACATTGCCACTCACTGCCTATCCTACTTCAGGCCCTCCGATTCACACCACCCCATGATGTATTTCTCACTCCTACTAGTGAGTGGCCCCTTAGAAACGCTTACAATGCGCACCACCCCGCGATGTATTTCAGAAACCTATCCTACTTTGCCACGGCATGTTTCCAAATCTCCCCATGCTGACCACATCGTGGCACTTTTCTCCATCCTACATTGCCACTCACTGCCTATCCTAATTCAGGACCTCCGATTCACACCACCCCGTGATGTTTTTCTCACTCCTGCTAGTTAATGTCCTGTTAGAAATTCTTACAGTGCGCACCATACCGCAATGTTTTTCAGAAACCTATCCTACATGGCCACTGCATGTTTCCTGAACTCCCCATGCTGAACACCCTGTGGCGCTTTTCTCCAACCTACATTGCCACTCACTGCCTTTCCTAATTCAGTCCCTCCGACTCAAACCAATATGTGATTTTTTCTCACTCCTACTAGTGAATGGCCTGTTAGAAACCCTTACAATGCGCACCACACCGCGATGTTTTTCAGAAACCTATCCTACATTGCCACTGCATGTTTCCTGACCTTCCCATGCTGACCACCCCGTGGCGCTTTTCTCCATCCTACATTGCCACTCACTGCTTATCCTAATTCAGGCTTTCGATTCACACCACGCCGTGATGTTTTTCTCCCTCATACTAGTTAATGGCCTGTTACAAACCCTTACAGTGCGCACAACACCGCAATGTTTTTCAGAAACCTATCCTACATTGCCACTGCATGTTTCCTGAACTCCCCATGCTGACCACCCCGTGGCGCTTTCTCCATCCTACATTGCCACTGACTGCCTATACTAATTCAGGCCCTCCGATTCACACCAACCTGTGATGTTTTTCTCACTCCTACCTGTGAATGGCCTGTTAGAAACCCTTACAATGCGCAGCACCCCAGGATGTTTTTCATAAACCTATCCTACATTGCCACTGCATGTTTCCAGACCTCCCCATTCTGACCACCCAGTAGTGCTTTTCTCCATCCTACATTGCCACTCACTGCCTATCCTAATTCAGGCCTTCCGATTCACACCACCCCGTGATATTTTTCTTACTCCTACTAGTGAGTGGCCTGTTAGAAACTCTTACAGTGCGCACAACACCGTGATGTTTTTCAGAAACCTATCCTCCATTGCCACTGCATGTTTCCTGACCTCCCCATGCTAAATATCCCTTGGCGCTTTTCTCCATCCTACATTGCCACTCACTGCCTATCCTACTTCAGGCCCTCTGATTCACACCACCCCGTGATGATTTTGTCACTCCTACTTGTGAATGGCCTGTTAGAAAACCTTACAATGTGCACCACCCCGCGATGTTTTTCAGAAACCTATCCTATATTGCCACTGCATGTTTTCTGACCTCCACATGCTGAGCATTCCGTGGCACTTTCCTCAATCCTACATTGCCACTCCCTGCCTATCCTACTTCAGGCCCTCCAATTCACACCACCCCGTGATGTTTTTCTCACTCCTACCAGTGAATGGCCTGTTAGAAAGCATTGCAATGCGCACCACAAGGGGATGTTTTTCAGAAACCTATCCTACATTGCCACTGCATGTTTCCTGACCTCCCCATGCTGACCACCCCGTGGCGCTTTTCTCCATCCTGCATTGCCACTCACTGCCTATCCTAATTCAGGCACTCCGATTCACACCACCCTGTGCTGTTTTTCTCACTCCTACTAGTGAATGGCCTGTTAGAAACCCTTACACTGCGCACCACCCCGCGATGTTTTTCAGAAACCTATCCTACATTGTCACTGCATGTTTCCTGACCTCCCCATGCTGACCACCCTGTGGCGCTTTTCTCCATCCTACCTTGCCACTCACTGCCTATCCTAATTCAGGCTTCCCATTCACATCACCCCATGATGTCTTCCTCACTCCTAATAGTGAATGGCCTGTTAGAAACGCTTACAATGCGCACCACACCGCGATGCTTTTAGAAACCTATCCTACATTGCCACGGCATGTTTCCTGACCTGCCCATGCTGACCACCCCGTGGCAATTTTCTCCATCCTACATTGCCATGCCCTGCCTATCCTAATTCAGGCTTCTGATTCACACCACCCCGTGATGTTTTTCTCACTCCTACTAGTGAATCGCTTGGTAGAAACGCTAACAATGTGCACCACACTGCGATGTTTCTCATAAACCTATCCTACAATGCCACTGCATGTTTCTTGACCTCCCCATGCTGACCACCCCGTGGCGCTTTTCTCCATCCTACCTTGCCACTCACTGCCTATCCTAATTCAGGCTTCCAATTCACATCACCCCATGATGTCTTCCTCACTCCTAATAGTGAATGGCCTGTTAGAAACCCTTACAATGCGCACCACTCCGCGATGTTTTTCAGAAACTTATGCTACATTACCACTGCATGTTACCTGACCTCGCCATGCTGACCACCCTGTGGTGCTTTTCTCCATCCTACGTTGCCACTCTTTGCCTATACTAATTCAGGCCCTCCGATTCACACCACCCCGTGATGTGTTTCTCACTCCTACTAGTGAGTGGCTTGTTAGAAACCCTTACAATGCGCACCACCCCGCGATGTTTTCAGAAACCTATCCTACATTGCCACTGCATGTTTCTTGACCTCCCCATGCTGACCAACACTTGGCGCTTTTCTCCATCCTACATTGCCACTCACTGCCTATCCTACTTCAGGCCCTCCGATTCACACCACCCCATGATGTATTTCTCACTCCTACTAGTGAGTGGCCTGTTAGAAACCCTTACAATGCGCACCACCCCGTGATGTTTTGCAGAAACCTATCCTACGTTGCCACTGCATGTTTCCTGACATCCACATGCTTAGCACTCCGTGGCGCTTTTCTCCATCCTACATTGCCACTCACTGCCTATTCTAATTCAGGCCCTCTGATTCACACCACCCCGTGATGTTTTTCTCACTCCTCTAGTGAATAGCCTGTTAGAAACCCTTACAATGCGCACCACCCCGCAATATTTTTCAGAAACCTATCCTACATTGCCACTGCATGTTTCCTGACCTCCCCATGCTAAATACCCCTTGTCGCTTTTCTCCATCCTACATTGCCACTCACTGCCTATCCTACTTCAGGCCCTCCGATTCACACCACCCCGTGATGTTTTTCTCTCTCCTACTAGTGAGTGGCCTGTTAGAATCCTTTACAATGTGCACCACCATGCGATGTTTTTTAGAAACCTTTCCTACATTGCCACTGAATGTTTCCACACCTCCCAATGCTGACCACATCGTGGCGATTTTCTCCATCCTACATTGCCACTCACTGCCTATCCTACTTCAGGCCCTCCAATTCACAACACCCCGTGATGTTTTTCTCACTCCTACTAGTGAATGGCCTGTTAGAAACCCTTACAATGCGCACCACCCCACGATGTTTTGCAGAAACCTATCCTACATTGCCATTGCATGTTTCCTGACCTCCACATGCTGAGCACACCCTGGCGATTTTCTCCATCCTACATTGCCACTCACTGCCTATCCTAATTCAGGCACTCCGATTAACACCACCCCGTGATGTTTTTCTCACTCCTACTAGTGAGTAGCCTGTTAGAAACCCTTACAATGTGCACCACCCCGTGATATTTTTCAGAAACCTATCCTACATTACCACTGCATGTTTCCTGACCTCCCCATGCTAAATACGCCTTGGTGCTTTTCTCCATCCTACATTTCCACTCACTGCCTATCCTACCTCAGGCCCTCCGATTCACACCACCCCGTGATGTTTTTCTCACTCCTACTAGTGATTGATCTGTTAGAAAGCCTTACAATGCGCACCACAGCGCGATGTTTTTGAGAAACCTACCCTAAATTACCACTGCATGTTTCCTGACCTCCACATGCTGAGCACTCCGTGGCGCTTTTCTCCATCCTACATTGCCACTCACTGCCTATCCTAATTCAGGCCCTCCGATTCACACCAACCTGAGATGTTTTTCTCACTCCTACTAGCGAATGGCCTGTTAGAAACCGTTAAAGTGCGCACCACACCGCGATGTTTTTCAGAAACCTATCCTACATTGCAACTGCATGTTTCCTGACCTCCCCATGCTAAATACCCCTTGGCGCTTTTCTCCATCCTACATTGCCACTCACTGCGTATCCCAATTCAGGCCCTCTGATTCACACCACCCCGTGATATTTTTCTCACTCCTACTTGTGAATGGCCTGTTAGAAACCCTTACAATGCGCACCACCCCGTAATTTTTTTCAGAAACCTATCCTACATTGCCACTGCATGTTTCCTGACCTCCACATGCTGAAAACTCCGTGGCGCTTTTCTGCATCCTACATTGCCAATCACTGCCTATCTTACTTTAGGCACTCCGATTCACACCACCCCGTGATGTTTTTCTCACTCCTACTAGTGAATGGCATGTTAGAAACCCTTACAATGCGCACCACCCCGCGATGTTTTTCAGAAACCTATCCTACATTGCCACTGCATGTTTCCTTACCTCCCATGCTGACCACCCCATGGCGCTTTTATCCATCCTACATTGCCACTCACTGCTTATCCTAATTCAGGCTTTCGATTCACACCACGCCGTGATGTTTTTCTCCCTCATACTAGTTAATGGCCTGTTACAAACCCTTACAGTGCGCACAACACCGCAATGATTTTCAGAAACCTATCCTACATTGCCACTGCTTGTTTCCTGAACTCCCCATGCTGACCACCCCGTGGCGCTTTCTCCATCCTACATTGCCACTGACTGCCTATACTAATTCAGGCCCTCCAATTCACACCAACCTGTGATGTTTTTCTCACTCCTACCTGTGAATGGCCTGTTAGAATCCCTTACAATGCGCACCACCCCACGATGTTTTTCATAAACCTATCCTACATTGCCACTGCATGTTTCCTGACCTCCCCATTCTGACCACCCAGTAGTGCTTTTCTCCATCCTACATTGCCACTCACTGCCTATCCTAATTCAGGCCTTCCGATTCACACCACCCCGTGATATTTTTCTCACTCCTACTAGTGAGTGGCCTGTTAGAAACTCTTACAGTGCGCACCACACCGTGATGTTTTTCAGAAACCTATCCTCCATAGCCACTGCATGTTTCCTGACCTCCCCATGCTAAATATCCCTTGGCGCTTTTCTCCATCCTACATTGCCACTCACTGCCTATCCTACTTCAGGCCCTCTGATTCACACCACCCCGTGATGATTTTGTCACTCCTACTTGTGAATGGCCTGTTAGAAAACCTTACAATGTGCACCACCCCGCGATGTTTTTCAGAAACCTATCCTATATTGCCACTGCATGTTTCCTGACCTCCACATGCTGAGCACTCCGTGGCGCTTCCCTCAATCCTACATTGGCACTCACTTCCTATCCTACTTCAGGCCCTCCAATTCACACCACCCCGTGATGTTTTTCTCACTCCTACCAGTGAATGGCCTGTTAGAAAGCATTGCAATGCGCACCACAAGGGGATGTTTTTCAGAAACCTATCCTACATTGCCACTGCATGTTTCCTGACCTCCCCATGCTGACCACCCCGTGGCGCTTTTCTCCATCCTGCATTGCCACTCACTGCCTATCCTAATTCAGGCACTCCGATTCACACCACCCTGTGCTGTTTTTCTCACTCCTACTAGTGAATGGCCTGTTAGAAACCCTTACACTGCGCACCACCCCGCGATGTTTTTCAGAAACCTATCCTACATTGTCACTGCATGTTTCCTGACCTCCCCATGCTGACCACCCTGTGGCGCTTTTCTCCATCCTACCTTGCCACTCACTGCCTATCCTAATTCAGGCTTCCCATTCACATCACCCCATGATGTCTTCCTCACTCCTAATAGTGAATGGCCTGTTAGAAACGCTTACAATCCGCACCACACCGCGATGCTTTTAGAAACCTATCCTACATTGCCACGGCATGTTTCCTGACCTGCACATGCTGACCACCCCGTGGCAATTTTCTCCATCCTACATTGCCATGCCCTGCCTATCCTAATTCAGGCTTCTGATTCACACCACCCCGTGATGTTTTTCTCACTCCTACTAGTGAATCGCTTGTTAGAAACGCTAACAATGTGCACCACACTGCGATGTTTCTCATAAACCTATCCTACAATGCCACTGCATGTTTCTTGACCTCCCCATGCTGACCACCCCGTGGCGCTTTTCTCCATCCTACCTTGCCACTCACTGCCTATCCTAATTCAGGCTTCCCATTCACATCACCCCATGATGTCTTCCTCACTCCTTATAGTGAATGGCCTGATAGAAACCCTTACAATGCGCACCACTCCGCGATGTTTTTCAGAAACTTATTCTACATTGCCACTGCATGTTACCTGACCTCGCCATGCTGACCACCCTGTGGTGCTTTTCTCCATCCTACGTTGCCACTCTTTGCCTATACTAATTCAGGCCCTCCGATTCACACCACCCCGTGATGTGTTTCTCACTCCTACTAGTGAGTGGCTTGTTAGAAACCCTTACAATGCGCACCACCCCGCGATGTTTTCAGAAACCTATCCTACATTGCCACTGCATGTTTCTTGACCTCCCCATGCTGACCAACACTTGGCGCTTTTCTCCATCCTACATTGCCACTCACTGCCTATCCTACTTCAGGCCCTCCGATTCACACCACCCCATGATGTATTTCTCACTCCTACTAGTGAGTGGCCCGTTAGAAACCCTTACAATGCGCACCACCCCGCGATGTATTTCAGAAACCTATCCTACTTTGCCACGGCATGTTTCCAAATCTCCCCATGCTGACCACATCGTGGCGCTTTTCTCCATCCTATATTACCACTCACTGCTTATCCTAATTCAGGATTTCGATTCACACCACGCCGTGATGTTTTTCTCCCTCATACTAGTTAATGGCCTGTTACAAACCCTCACAGTGCGCACAACACCGCAATGTTTTTCAGAAACCTATCCTACATTGCCACTGCATGTTTCCTGAACTCCCCATGCTGACCACCCCGTGGCGCTTTCTCCATCCTACATTGCCACTGACTGCCTATACTAATTCAGGCCCTCCGATTCACACCAACCTGTGATGTTTTTCTCACTCCTACCTGTGAATGGCCTGTTAGAAACCCTTACAATGCGCACCACCCCAGGATGTTTTTCATGAACCTATCCTACATTGCCACTGCATGTTTCCTGACCTCCCCATTCTGACCACCCAGTAGTGCTTTTCTCCATCCTACATTGCCACTCACTGCCTATCCTAATTCAGGCCTTCCGATTCACACCACCCCGTGATATTTTTCTCAATCTTACTAGTGAGTGGCCTGTTAGAAACTCTTACAGTGCGCACCACACCGCAATGTTTTTCAGAAACCTATCCTACATTGCCACTGCATGTTTCCTCACCTCCCCATGCTAAATATCCCTTGGCGCTTTTCTCCATCCTACATTGCCACTCACTGCCTATCCTACTTCAGGCTTTCTGATTCACACCACCCCGTGATGTTTTTCTCACTCCTACTTGTGAATGGCCTGTTAGAAACCCTTACAATGCGCACCACCCCGCTATGTTTTTCAGAAACCTATCCTATATTGCCACTGCATGTTTCCTGACCTCCACATGCTGAGCACTCCGTGGCGCTTTTCTCAATCCTACATTGCCACTCACTGCCTATCCTACTTCAGGCCCTCCAATTCACACCACCCCGTGATGTTTTTCTCACTCCTACTAGTGAATGGCCTGTTAGAAACCCTTACAATGCGCACCATCCCGCGATGTTTTGCAGAAACCTATCCTACATTGCCACTGCATGTTTCCTGACCTCCCCATGCTAAATATCCCTTGTCGCTTTTCTCCATCCTACATTGCCACTCACTGCCTATCCTACTTCAGGCCCTCCGATTCACACCACCCCGTGATGTTTTTCTCACTCCTACTAGTGAGTGGCCTGTTAGAATCCCTTACAATGCGCACCACCCTGCGATGTTTTTCAGAAACCTTTCCTACATTGCCACTGAATGTTTCCACACCTCCCAATGCTGACCACATCGTGGCGCTTTTCTCCATCCTACATTGCCACTCACTGCCTAACCTACTTCAGGCCCTCCGATTCACACCACCCCGTGATGTTTTTCTCACTCCTACTAGTGAATGGCCTGTTAGAAACCCTTACAATGCGCACCAACCCTCGATGTTTTTCAAAAACCTATCCTACAATGCCACTGCATGTTTCTTGACATCCCCATGCTGACCACACCATGGCGCTTTTCTCCATCCTACATTGCCACTCACTGCCTATCCTATTTCAGGCCCTCCGATTCACACCACCCCATGATGTTTTTCTCAGTCCTAGTAGTGAGTGGCCTGATAGAAACCCTTTCAATGCGCACCACCCCGCGATGTATTTCAGAAACCTATCCTACTTTGCCACGGCATGTTTCCAAACCTCCCCATGCTGACCACATCGTGGCACTTTTCTCCAGCCTACATTGCCACTCACTGCCTATCATAATTCAGGACCTCCGATTCACACCACCCCATGATGTTTTTCTCACTCCTACTAGTGAGTGGCCCGTTAGAAACCCTTACAATGCGCACCACCCCGCGATGTATTTCAGAAACCTATCCTAATTTGCCACGGCATGTTTCCAAATCTCCCCATGCTGACCACATCGTGGCGCTTTTCTCCATCCTATATTACCACTCACTGCTTATCCTAATTCAGGCTTTCGATTCACACCACGCCGTGATGTTTTTCTCCCTCATACTAGTTAATGGCCTGTTACAAACCCTTACAGTGCGCACAACACCGCAATGTTTTTCAGAAACCTATCCTACATTGCCACTGCATGTTTCCTGAACTCCCCATGCTGACCACCCCGTGGCGCTTTCTCCATCCTACATTGCCACTGACTGCCTATACTAATTCAGGCCCTCCGATTCACACCAACCTGTGATGTTTTTCTCACTCCTACCTGTGAATGGCCTGTTAGAAACCCTTACAATGCGCACCACCCCAGGATGTTTTTCATGAACCTATCCTACATTGCCACTGCATGTTTCCTGACCTCCCCATTCTGACCACCCAGTAGTGCTTTTCTCCATCCTACATTGCCACTCACTGCCTATCCTAATTCAGGCCTTCCGATTCACACCACCCCGTGATATTTTTCTCAATCTTACTAGTGAGTGGCCTGTTAGAAACTCTTACAGTGCGCACCACACCGCAATGTTTTTCAGAAACCTATCCTACATTGCCACTGCATGTTTCCTCACCTCCCCATGCTAAATATCCCTTGGCGCTTTTCTCCATCCTACATTGCCACTCACTGCCTATCCTACTTCAGGCTTTCTGATTCACACCACCCCGTGATGTTTTTCTCACTCCTACTTGTGAATGGCCTGTTAGAAACCCTTACAATGCGCACCACCCCGCTATGTTTTTCAGAAACCTATCCTATATTGCCACTGCATGTTTCCTGACCTCCACATGCTGAGCACTCCGTGGCGCTTTTCTCAATCCTACATTGCCACTCACTGCCTATCCTACTTCAGGCCCTCCAATTCACACCACCCCGTGATGTTTTTCTCACTCCTACTAGTGAATGGCCTGTTAGAAACCCTTACAATGCGCACCATCCCACGATGTTTTGCAGAAACCTATCCTACATTGCCACTGCATGTTTCCTGACCTCCCCATGCTAAATATCCCTTGTCGCTTTTCTCCATCCTACATTGCCACTCACTGCCTATCCTACTTCAGGCCCTCCGATTCACACCACCCCGTGATGTTTTTCTCACTCCTACTAGTGAGTGGCCTGTTAGAATCCCTTACAATGCGCACCACCCTGCGATGTTTTTCAGAAACCTTTCCTACATTGCCACTGAATGTTTCCACACCTCCCAATGCTGACCACATCGTGGCGCTTTTCTCCATCCTACATTGCCACTCACTGCCTAACCTACTTCAGGCCCTCCGATTCACACCACCCCGTGATGTTTTTCTCACTCCTACTAGTGAATGGCCTGTTAGAAACCCTTACAATGCGCACCAACCCTCGATGTTTTTCAAAAACCTATCCTACAATGCCACTGCATGTTTCTTGACATCCCCATGCTGACCACACCATGGCGCTTTTCTCCATCCTACATTGCCACTCACTGCCTATCCTATTTCAGGCCCTCCGATTCACACCACCCCATGATGTTTTTCTCAGTCCTAGTAGTGAGTGGCCTGATAGAAACCCTTTCAATGCGCACCACCCCGCGATGTATTTCAGAAACCTATCCTACTTTGCCACGGCATGTTTCCAAACCTCCCCATGCTGACCACATCGTGGCACTTTTCTCCAGCCTACATTGCCACTCACTGCCTATCATAATTCAGGACCTCCGATTCACACCACCCCATGATGTTTTTCTCACTCCTGCTAGTTAATGTCCTGTTAGAAACTCTTACACTGCGCACCATACCTCAATGTTTTTCAGAAACCTATCCTACATGGCCACTGCATGTTTCCTGAACTCCCCATGCTGAACACCCTGTGGCGCTTTTCTCCAACCTACATTGCCACTCACTGCCTTTCCTAATTCACGCCCTCCGACTCAAACCAATATGTGATTTTTTTCTCACTCCTACTAGTGAATGGCCTGTTAGAAACCCTTACAATGCGCACCACACCGCGATGTTTTTCAGAAACCTATCCTACATTGCCACTGCATGTTTCCTGACCTTCCCATGCTGACCACCCCGTGGCGCTTTTCTCCATCCTACATTGCCACTCACTGCTTATCCTAATTCAGGCTTTCGATTCACACCACGCCGTGATGTTTTTCTCCCTCATACTAGTTAATGGCCTGTTACAAACCCTTACAGTGCGCACAACACCGCAATGTTTTTCAGAAACCTATCCTACATTGCCACTGCATGTTTCCTGAACTCCCCATGCTGACCACCCCGTGGCGCTTTCTCCATCCTACATTGCCACTGACTGCCTATACTAATTCAGGCCCTCCGATTCACACCAACCTGTGATGTTTTTCTCACTCCTACCTGTGAATGGCCTGTTAGAAATCCTTACAATGCGCACCACCCCAGGATGTTTTTCATGAACCTATCCTACATTGCCACTGCATGTTTCCTGACCTCCCCATTCTGACCACCCAGTAGTGCTTTTCTCCATCCTACATTGCCACTCACTGCCTATCCTAATTCAGGCCTTCCGATTCACACCACCCCGTGATATTTTTCTCACTCCTACTAGTGAGTGGCCTGTTAGAAACTCATACAGTGCGCACCACACCGCAATGTTTTTCGGAAACCTATCCTACATTGCCACTGCATGTTTCCTCACCTCCCCATGCTAAATATCCCTTGGCGCTTTTCTCCATCCTACATTGCCACTCACTGCCTATCCTACTTCAAGCCTTCTGATTCACACCACCCCGTGATGTTTTTCTCACTCCTACTTGTGAATGGCCTGTTAGAAACCCTTACAATGCGCACCACCCCGCTATGTTTTTCAGAAACCTATCCTATATTGCCACTGCATGTTTCCTGACCTCCACATGCTGAGCACTCCGTGGCGCTTTTCTCAATCCTACATTGCCACTCACTGCCTATCCTACTTCAGGCCCTCCAATTCACACCACCCCGTGATGTTTTTCTCACTCCTACTAGTGAATGGCCTGTTAGAAACCCTTACAATGCGCACCACCCCGCGATGTTTTGCAGAAACCTATCCTACATTGCCACTGCATGTTTCCTGACCTCCCCATGCTAAATACCCCTTGTCGCTTTTCTCCATCCTACATTGCCACTCACTGCCTATCCTACTTCAGGCCTTCCGATTCACACCACCCCGTGATGTTTTTCTCACTCCTACTAGTGAGTGGCCTGTTAGAATCCCTTACAATGCGCACCACCCTGCGATGTTTTTCAGAAACCTTTCCTACATTGCCACTGAATGTTTCCACACCTCCCAATGCTGACCACATCGTGGCGCTTTTCTCCATCCTACATTGCCACTCACTGCCTATCCTACTTCAGGCCCTCCGATTCACACCACCCCGTGATGTTTTTCTCACTCCTACTAGTGAATGGCCTGTTAGAAACCCTTACAATGCGCACCAACCCTCGATGTTTTTCAAAAACCTATCCTACATTGCCACTGCATGTTTCTTGACATCCCCATGCTGACCACACCATGGCACTTTTCTCCATCCTACATTGCCACTCACTGCCTATCCTATTCAGGCCCTCCGATTCACACCACCCCATGATGTCTTCCTCACTCCTACTAGTGAATGGCCTGTTAGAAACCCTTACAATGCGCACCACCCCGCGATGTTTTCAGAAACCTATCCTACATTGCCACTGCATGTTTCTTGACCTCCCCATGCTTACCAACACTTGGCGCTTTTCTCCATCCTACATTGCCACTCACTGCCTATCCTACTTCAGGCCCTCCGATTCACAGCACCCCATGATGTTTTTCTCAGTCCTACTTGTGAGTGGCCTGATAGAAACCCTTTCAATGCGCACCACCCCGCGATGTATTTCAGAAACCTATCCTACTTTGCCACGGCATGTTTCCAAACCTCCCCATGCTCACCACATCGTGGCACTTTTCTCCAGCCTACATTGCCACTCACTGCCTATCCTAATTCAGGACCTCCGATTCACACCACCCCATGATGTTTTTCACACTCCTGCTAGTTAATGTCCTGTTAGAAACTCTTACACTGCGCACCATACCTCAATGTTTTTCAGAAACCTATCCTACATGGCCACTGCATGTTTCCTGAACTCCCCATGCTGAACACCCTGTGGCGCTTTTCTCCAACCTACATTGCCACTCACTGCCTTTCCTAATTCACGCCCTCCGACTCAAACCAATATGTGATTTTTTCTCACTCCTACTAGTGAATGGCCTGTTAGAAACCCTTACAATGCGCACCACACCGCGATGTTTTTCAGAAACCTATCCTACATTGCCACTGCATGTTTCCTGACCTTCCCATGCTGACCACCCCGTGGCGCTTTTCTCCATCCTACATTGCCACTCACTGCTTATCCTAATTCAGGCTTTCGATTCACACCACGCCGTGATGTTTTTCTCCCTCATACTAGTTAATGGCCTGTTACAAACCCTTACAGTGCGCACAACACCGCAATGTTTTTCAGAAACCTATCCTACATTGCCACTGCATGTTTCCTGAACTCCCCATGCTGACCACCCCGTGGCGCTTTCTCCATCCTACATTGCCACTGACTGCCTATTCTAATTCAGGCCCTCCGATTCACACCAACCTGTGATGTTTTTCTCACTCCTACCTGTGAATGGCCTGTTAGAAACCCTTACAATGCGCACCACCCCAGGATGTTTTTCATGAACCTATCCTACATTGCCACTGCATGTTTCCTGACCTCCCCATTCTGACCACCCAGTAGTGCTTTTCTCCATCCTACATTGCCACTCACTGCCTATCCTAATTCAGGCCTTCCGATTCACACCACCCCGTGATATTTTTCTCAATCCTACTAGTGAGTGGCCTGTTAGAAACTCTTACAGTGCGCACCACACCGCAATGTTTTTCAGAAACCTATCCTACATTGCCACTGCATGTTTCCTCACCTCCCCATGCTAAATATCCCTTGGCGCTTTTCTCCATCCTACATTGCCACTCACTGCCTATCCTACTTCAGGCTTTCTGATTCACACCACCCCGTGATGTTTTTCTCACTCCTACTTGTGAATGGCCTGTTAGAAACCCTTACAATGCGCACCACCCCGCTATGTTTTTCAGAAACCTATCCTATATTGCCACTGCATGTTTCCTGACCTCCACATGCTGAGCACTCCGTGGCGCTTTTCTCAATCCTACATTGCCACTCACTGCCTATCCTACTTCAGGCCCTCCAATTCACACCACCCCGTGATGTTTTTCTCACTCCTACTAGTGAATGGCCTGTTAGAAACCCTTACAATGCGCACCATCCCGCGATGTTTTGCAGAAACCTATCCTACATTGCCACTGCATGTTTCCTGACCTCCCCATGCTAAATATCCCTTGTCGCTTTTCTCCATCCTACATTGCCACTCACTGCCTATCCTACTTCAGGCCCTCCAATTCACACCACCCCGTGATGTTTTTCTCACTCCTACTAGTGAGTGGCCTGTTAGAATCCCTTACAATGCGCACCACCCTGCGATGTTTTTCAGAAACCTTTCCTACATTGCCACTGAATGTTTCCACACCTCCCAATGCTGACCACATCGTGGCGCTTTTCTCCATCCTACATTGCCACTCACTGCCTAACCTACTTCAGGCCCTCCGATTCACACCACCCCGTGATGTTTTTCTCACTCCTACTAGTGAATGGCCTGTTAGAAACCCTTACAATGCGCACCAACCCTCGATGTTTTTCAAAAACCTATCCTACAATGCCACTGCATGTTTCTTGACATCCCCATGCTGACCACACCATGGCGCTTTTCTCCATCCTACATTGCCACTCACTGCCTATCCTATTCAGGCCCTCCGATTCACACCACCCCATGATGTCTTCCTCACTGCTACTAGTGAATGGCCTGTTAGACACCCTTACAATGCGCACCACCCCGCGATGTTTTCAGAAACCTATCCTACATTGCCACTGCATGTTTCTTGACCTCCCCATGCTGACCAACACTTGGCGCTTTTCTCCATCCTACATTGCCACTCACTGCCTATCCTATTTCAGGCCCTCCGATTCACACCACCCCATGATGTTTTTCTCAGTCCTAGTAGTGAGTGGCCTGATAGAAACCCTTTCAATGCGCACCACCCCGCGATGTATTTCAGAAACCTATCCTACTTTGCCACGGCATGTTTCCAAACCTCCCCATGCTGACCACATCGTGGCACTTTTCTCCAGCCTACATTGCCACTCACTGCCTATCCTAATTCAGGACCTCCGATTCACACCACCCCATGATGTTTTTCACACTCCTGCTAGTTAATGTCCTGTTAGAAACTCTTACACTGCGCACCATACCTCAATGTTTTTCAGAAACCTATCCTACATGGCCACTGCATGTTTCCTGAACTCCCCATGCTGAACACCCTGTGGCGCTTTTCTCCAACCTACATTGCCACTCACTGCCTTTCCTAATTCACGCCCTCCGACTCAAACCAATATGTGATTTTTTCTCACTCCTACTAGTGAATGGCCTGTTAGAAACCCTTACAATGCGCACCACACCGCGATGTTTTTCAGAAACCTATCCTACATTGCCACTGCATGTTTCCTGACCTTCCCATGCTGACCACCCCGTGGCGCTTTTCTCCATCCTACATTGCCACTCACTGCTTATCCTAATTCAGGCTTTCGATTCACACCACGCCGTGATGTTTTTCTCCCTCATACTAGTTAATGGCCTGTTACAAACCCTTACAGTGCGCACAACACCGCAATGTTTTTCAGAAACCTATCCTACATTGCCACTGCATGTTTCCTGAACTCCCCATGCTGACCACCCCGTGGCGCTTTCTCCATCCTACATTGCCACTGACTGCCTATTCTAATTCAGGCCCTCCGATTCACACCAACCTGTGATGTTTTTCTCACTCCTACCTGTGAATGGCCTGTTAGAAACCCTTACAATGCGCACCACCCCAGGATGTTTTTCATGAACCTATCCTACATTGCCACTGCATGTTTCCTGACCTCCCCATTCTGACCACCCAGTAGTGCTTTTCTCCATCCTACATTGCCACTCACTGCCTATCCTAATTCAGGCCTTCCGATTCACACCACCCCGTGATATTTTTCTCAATCCTACTAGTGAGTGGCCTGTTAGAAACTCTTACAGTGCGCACCACACCGCAATGTTTTTCAGAAACCTATCCTACATTGCCACTGCATGTTTCCTCACCTCCCCATGCTAAATATCCCTTGGCGCTTTTCTCCATCCTACATTGCCACTCACTGCCTATCCTACTTCAGGCTTTCTGATTCACACCACCCCGTGATGTTTTTCTCACTCCTACTTGTGAATGGCCTGTTAGAAACCCTTACAATGCGCACCACCCCGCTATGTTTTTCAGAAACCTATCCTATATTGCCACTGCATGTTTCCTGACCTCCACATGCTGAGCACTCCGTGGCGCTTTTCTCAATCCTACATTGCCACTCACTGCCTATCCTACTTCAGGCCCTCCAATTCACACCACCCCGTGATGTTTTTCTCACTCCTACTAGTGAATGGCCTGTTAGAAACCCTTACAATGCGCACCATCCCGCGATGTTTTGCAGAAACCTATCCTACATTGCCACTGCATGTTTCCTGACCTCCCCATGCTAAATATCCCTTGTCGCTTTTCTCCATCCTACATTGCCACTCACTGCCTATCCTACTTCAGGCCCTCCAATTCACACCACCCCGTGATGTTTTTCTCACTCCTACTAGTGAGTGGCCTGTTAGAATCCCTTACAATGCGCACCACCCTGCGATGTTTTTCAGAAACCTTTCCTACATTGCCACTGAATGTTTCCACACCTCCCAATGCTGACCACATCGTGGCGCTTTTCTCCATCCTACATTGCCACTCACTGCCTAACCTACTTCAGGCCCTCCGATTCACACCACCCCGTGATGTTTTTCTCACTCCTACTAGTGAATGGCCTGTTAGAAACCCTTACAATGCGCACCAACCCTCGATGTTTTTCAAAAACCTATCCTACAATGCCACTGCATGTTTCTTGACATCCCCATGCTGACCACACCATGGCGCTTTTCTCCATCCTACATTGCCACTCACTGCCTATCCTATTCAGGCCCTCCGATTCACACCACCCCATGATGTCTTCCTCACTGCTACTAGTGAATGGCCTGTTAGAAACCCTTACAATGCGCACCACCCCGCGATGTTTTCAGAAACCTATCCTACATTGCCACTGCATGTTTCTTGACCTCCCCATGCTGACCAACACTTGGCGCTTTTCTCCATCCTACATTGCCACTCACTGCCTATCCTATTTCAGGCCCTCCGATTCACACCACCCCATGATGTTTTTCTCAGTCCTAGTAGTGAGTGGCCTGATAGAAACCCTTTCAATGCGCACCACCCCGCGATGTATTTCAGAAACCTATCCTACTTTGCCACGGCATGTTTCCAAACCTCCCCATGCTGACCACATCGTGGCACTTTTCTCCAGCCTACATTGCCACTCACTGCCTATCATAATTCAGGACCTCCGATTCACACCACCCCATGATGTTTTTCTCACTCCTGCTAGTTAATGTCCTGTTAGAAACTCTTACACTGCGCACCATACCTCAATGTTTTTCAGAAACCTATCCTACATGGCCACTGCATGTTTCCTGAACTCCCCATGCTGAACACCCTGTGGCGCTTTTCTCCAACCTACATTGCCACTCACTGCCTTTCCTAATTCACGCCCTCCGACTCAAACCAATATGTGATTTTTTTCTCACTCCTACTAGTGAATGGCCTGTTAGAAACCCTTACAATGCGCACCACACCGCGATGTTTTTCAGAAACCTATCCTACATTGCCACTGCATGTTTCCTGACCTTCCCATGCTGACCACCCCGTGGCGCTTTTCTCCATCCTACATTGCCACTCACTGCTTATCCTAATTCAGGCTTTCGATTCACACCACGCCGTGATGTTTTTCTCCCTCATACTAGTTAATGGCCTGTTACAAACCCTTACAGTGCGCACAACACCGCAATGTTTTTCAGAAACCTATCCTACATTGCCACTGCATGTTTCCTGAACTCCCCATGCTGACCACCCCGTGGCGCTTTCTCCATCCTACATTGCCACTGACTGCCTATACTAATTCAGGCCCTCCGATTCACACCAACCTGTGATGTTTTTCTCACTCCTACCTGTGAATGGCCTGTTAGAAATCCTTACAATGCGCACCACCCCAGGATGTTTTTCATGAACCTATCCTACATTGCCACTGCATGTTTCCTGACCTCCCCATTCTGACCACCCAGTAGTGCTTTTCTCCATCCTACATTGCCACTCACTGCCTATCCTAATTCAGGCCTTCCGATTCACACCACCCCGTGATATTTTTCTCACTCCTACTAGTGAGTGGCCTGTTAGAAACTCTTACAGTGCGCACCACACCGCAATGTTTTTCGGAAACCTATCCTACATTGCCACTGCATGTTTCCTCACCTCCCCATGCTAAATATCCCTTGGCGCTTTTCTCCATCCTACATTGCCACTCACTGCCTATCCTACTTCAGGCCATCTGATTCACACCACCCCGTGATGTTTTTCTCACTCCTACTTGTGAATGGCCTGTTAGAAACCCTTACAATGCGCACCACCCCGCTATGTTTTTCAGAAACCTATCCTATATTGCCACTGCATGTTTCCTGACCTCCACATGCTGAGCACTCCGTGGCGCTTTTCTCAATCCTACATTGCCACTCACTGCCTATCCTACTTCAGGCCCTCCAATTCACACCACCCCGTGATGTTTTTCTCACTCCTACTAGTGAATGGCCTGTTAGAAACCCTTACA
Source organism: Cavia porcellus (assembly GCF_034190915.1). Classification (NCBI taxonomy): domain Eukaryota; kingdom Metazoa; phylum Chordata; class Mammalia; order Rodentia; family Caviidae; genus Cavia; species Cavia porcellus. The sequence continues at coordinate 29,131 of NW_026947632.1, forward strand.
ATGCGCACCACCCCGCGATGTTTTGCAGAAACCTATCCTACATTGCCACTGCATGTTTCCTGACCTCCCCATGCTAAATACCCCTTGTCGCTTTTCTCCATCCTACATTGCCACTCACTGCCTATCCTACTTCAGGCCTTCCGATTCACACCACCCCGTGATGTTTTTCTCACTCCTACTAGTGAGTGGCCTGTTAGAATCCCTTACAATGCGCACCACCCTGCGATGTTTTTCAGAAACCTTTCCTACATTGCCACTGAATGTTTCCACACCTCCCAATGCTGACCACATCGTGGCGCTTTTCTCCATCCTACATTGCCACTCACTGCCTATCCTACTTCAGGCCCTCCGATTCACACCACCCCGTGATGTTTTTCTCACTCCTACTAGTGAATGGCCTGTTAGAAACCCTTACAATGCGCACCAACCCTCGATGTTTTTCAAAAACCTATCCTACATTGCCACTGCATGTTTCTTGACATCCCCATGCTGACAACACCATGGCACTTTTCTCCATCCTACATTGCCACTCACTGCCTATCCTATTCAGGCCCTCCGATTCACACCACCCCATGATGTCTTCCTCACTCCTACTAGTGAATGGCCTGTTAGAAACCCTTACAATGCGCACCACCCCGCGATGTTTTCAGAAACCTATCCTACATTGCCACTGCATGTTTCTTGACCTCCCCATGCTGACCAACACTTGGCGCTTTTCTCCATCCTACATTGCCACTCACTGCCTATCCTACTTCAGGCCCTCCGATTCACAGCACCCCATGATGTTTTTCTCAGTCCTACTAGTGAGTGGCCTGATAGAAACCCTTTCAATGCGCACCACCCCGCGATGTATTTCAGAAACCTATCCTACTTTGCCACGGCATGTTTCCAAACCTCCCCATGCTGACCACATCGTGGCACTTTTCTCCAGCCTACATTGCCACTCACTGCCTATCCTAATTCAGGACCTCCGATTCACACCACCCCATGATGTTTTTCACACTCCTGCTAGTTAATGTCCTGTTAGAAACTCTTACACTGCGCACCATACCTCAATGTTTTTCAGAAACCTATCCTACATGGCCACTGCATGTTTCCTGAACTCCCCATGCTGAACACCCTGTGGCGCTTTTCTCCAACCTACATTGCCACTCACTGCCTTTCCTAATTCACGCCCTCCGACTCAAACCAATATGTGATTTTTTCTCACTCCTACTAGTGAATGGCCTGTTAGAAACCCTTACAATGCGCACCACACCGCGATGTTTTTCAGAAACCTATCCTACATTGCCACTGCATGTTTCCTGACCTTCCCATGCTGACCACCCCGTGGCGCTTTTCTCCATCCTACATTGCCACTCACTGCTTATCCTAATTCAGGCTTTCGATTCACACCACGCCGTGATGTTTTTCTCCCTCATACTAGTTAATGGCCTGTTACAAACCCTTACAGTGCGCACAACACCGCAATGTTTTTCAGAAACCTATCCTACATTGCCACTGCATGTTTCCTGAACTCCCCATGCTGACCACCCCGTGGCGCTTTCTCCATCCTACATTGCCACTGACTGCCTATTCTAATTCAGGCCCTCCGATTCACACCAACCTGTGATGTTTTTCTCACTCCTACCTGTGAATGGCCTGTTAGAAACCCTTACAATGCGCACCACCCCAGGATGTTTTTCATGAACCTATCCTACATTGCCACTGCATGTTTCCTGACCTCCCCATTCTGACCACCCAGTAGTGCTTTTCTCCATCCTACATTGCCACTCACTGCCTATCCTAATTCAGGCCTTCCGATTCACACCACCCCGTGATATTTTTCTCACTCCTACTAGTGAGTAGCCTGTTAGAAACTCTTACAGTGCGCACCACACCGCAATGTTTTTCGGAAACCTATCCTACATTGCCACTGCATGTTTCCTCACCTCCCCATGCTAAATATCCCTTGGCGCTTTTCTCCATCCTACATTGCCACTCACTGCCTATCCTACTTCAGGCCTTCTGATTCACACCACCCCGTGATGTTTTTCTCACTCCTACTTGTGAATGGCCTGTTAGAAACCCTTACAATGCGCACCACCCTGCTATGTTTTTCAGAAACCTATCCTATATTGCCACTGCATGTTTCCTGACCTCCACATGCTGAGCACTCCGTGGCGCTTTTCTCAATCCTACATTGCCACTCACTGCCTATCCTACTTCAGGCCCTCCAATTCACACCACCCCGTGATGTTTTTCTCACTCCTACTAGTGAATGGCCTGTTAGAAACCCTTACAATGCGCACCACCCCGCGATGTTTTCCAGAAACCTATCCTACATTGCCACTGCATGTTTCCTGACCTCCCCATGCTAAATATCCCTTGTCGCTTTTCTCCATCCTACATTGCCACTCACTGCCTATCCTACTTCAGGCCTTCCGATTCACACCACCCCGTGATGTTTTTCTCACTCCTACTAGTGAGTGGCCTGTTAGAATCCCTTACAATGCGCACCACCCTGCGATGTTTTTCAGAAACCTTTCCTACATTGCCACTGAATGTTTCCACACCTCCCAATGCTGACCACATCGTGGCGCTTTTCTCCATCCTACATTGCCACTCACTGCCTATCCTACTTCAGGCCCTCCGATTCACACCACCCCGTGATGTTTTTCTCACTCCTACTAGTGAATGGCCTGTTAGAAACCCTTACAATGCGCACCAACCCTCGATGTTTTTCAAAAACCTATCCTACATTGCCACTGCATGTTTCTTGACATCCCGATGCTGACCACACCATGGCGCTTTTCTCCATCCTACATTGCCACTCACTGCCTATCCTATTCAGGCCCTCCGATTCACACCACCCCATGATGTCTTCCTCACTCCTACTAGTGAATGGCCTGTTAGAAACCCTTACAATGCGCACCACCCCGCGATGTTTTCAGAAACCTATCCTACATTGCCACTGCATGTTTCTTGACCTCCCCATGCTGACCAACACCTGGCGCTTTTCTCCATCCTACATTGCCACTCACTGCCTATCCTACTTCAGGCCCTCCGATTCACACCACCCCATGATGTTTTTCTCAGTCCTACTAGTGAGTGGCCTGATAGAAACCCTTTCAATGCGCACCACCCCGCGATGTATTTCAGAAACCTATCCTACTTTGCCACGGCATGTTTCCAAACCTCCCCATGCTGACCACATCGTGGCACTTTTCTCCAGCCTACATTGCCACTCACTGCCTATCCTAATTCAGGACCTCCGATTCACACCACCCCATGATGTTTTTCTCACTCCTGCTAGTTAATGTCCTGTTAGAAACTCTTACACTGCGCACCATACCTCAATGTTTTTCAGAAACCTATCCTACATGGCCACTGCATGTTTCCTGAACTCCCCATGCTGAACACCCTGTGGCGCTTTTCTCCAACCTACATTGCCACTCACTGCCTTTCTTAATTCACGCCCTCCGACTCAAACCAATATGTGATTTTTTCTCACTCCTACTAGTGAATGGCCTGTTAGAAACCCTTACAATGCGCACCACACCGCGATGTTTTTCAGAAACCTATCCTACATTGCCACTGCATGTTTCCTGACCTTCCCATGCTGACCACCCCGTGGCGCTTTTCTCCATCCTACATTGCCACTCACTGCTTATTCTAATTCAGGCTTTCGATTCACACCACGCCGTGATGTTTTTCTCCCTCATACTAGTTAATGGCCTGTTACAAACCCTTACAGTGCGCACAACACCGCAATGTTTTTCAGAAACCTATCCTACATTGCCACTGCATGTTTCCTGAACTCCCCATGCTGACCACCCCGTGGCGCTTTCTCCATCCTACATTGCCACTGACTGCCTATATTAATTCAGGCCCTCCGATTCACACCAACCTGTGATGTTTTTCTCACTCCTACCTGTGAATGGCCTGTTAGAAACCCTTACAATGCGCACCACCCCAGGATGTTTTTCATGAACCTATCCTACATTGCCACTGCATGTTTCCTGACCTCCCCATTCTGACCACCCAGTAGTGCTTTTCTCCATCCTACATTGCCACTCACTGCCTATCCTAATTCAGGCCTTCCGATTCACACCACCCCGTGATATTTTTCTCACTCCTACTAGTGAGTGGCCTGTTAGAAACTCTTACAGTGCGCACCACACCGCAATGTTTTTCGGAAACCTATCCTACATTGCCACTGCATGTTTCCTCACCTCCCCATGCTAAATATCCCTTGGTGCTTTTCTCCATCCTACATTGCCACTCACTGCCTATCCTACTTCAGGCCTTCTGATTCACACCACCCCGTGATGTTTTTCTCACTCCTACTTGTGAATGGCCTGTTAGAAACCCTTACAATGCGCACCACCCCGCTATGTTTTTCAGAAACCTATCCTATATTGCCACTGCATGTTTCCTGACCTCCACATGCTGAGCACTCCGTGGCGCTTTTCTCAATCCTACATTGCCACTCACTGCCTATCCTACTTCAGGCCCTCCAATTCACACCACCCCGTGATGTTTTTCTCACTCCTACTAGTGAATGGCCTGTTAGAAACCCTTACAATGCGCACCACCCCGCGATGTTTTGCAGAAACCTATCCTACATTGCCACTGCATGTTTCCTGACCTCCCCATGCTAAATACCCCTTGTCGCTTTTCTCCATCCTACATTGCCACTCACTGCCTATCCTACTTCAGGCCTTCCGATTCACACCACCCCGTGATGTTTTTCTCACTCCTACTAGTGAGTGGCCTGTTAGAATCCCTTACAATGCGCACCACCCTGCGATGTTTTTCAGAAACCTTTCCTACATTGCCACTGAATGTTTCCACACCTCCCAATGCTGACCACATCGTGGCGCTTTTCTCCATCCTACATTGCCACTCACTGCCTATCCTACTTCAGGACCTCCGATTCACACCACCCCGTGATGTTTTTCTCACTCCTACTAGTGAATGGCCTGTTAGAAACCCTTACAATGCGCACCAACCCTCGATGTTTTTCAAAAACCTATTCTACATTGCCACTGCATGTTTCTTGACATCCCCATGCTGACCACACCATGGCGTTTTTCTCCATCCTACATTGCCACTCACTGCCTATCCTATTCAGGCCCTCCGATTCACACCACCCCATGATGTCTTCCTCACTCCTACTAGTGAATGGCCTGTTAGAAACCCTTAAAATGCGCACCACCCCGCGATGTTTTCAGAAACCTATCCTACATTGCCACTGCATGTTTCTTGACCTCCCCATGCTGACCAACACTTGGCGCTTTTCTCCATCGTACATTGCCACTCACTGCCTATCCTACTTCAGGCTCTCCGATTCACACCACCCCATGATGTTTTTCTCACTCCTACTAGTGAGTGGCCTGTTAGAAACCCTTACAATGCGCACCACCCCGCGATGTATTTCAGAAACCTATCCTACTTTGCCACGGCATGTTTCCAAACCTCCCCATGCTGACCACATCGTGGCACTTTTCTCCATCCTACATTGCCACTCACTGCCTTTCCTAATTCAGGACCTCCGATTCACACCACCCCGTGATGTTTTTCTCACTGCTACTTGTGAATGGCCTGTTAGAAACCCTTACAATGCGCACCACCCCGCTATGTTTTTCAGAAACCTATCCTATATTGCCACTGCATGTTTCCTGACCTCCACATGCTGAGCACTCCGTGGCGCTTTTCTCAATCCTACATTGCCACTCACTGCCTATCCTACTTCAGGCCCTCGAATTCACACCACCCCGTGATGTTTTTCTCACTCCTACTAGTGAATGGCCTGTTAGAAACCCTTACAATGCGCACCACCCCGCGATGTTTTGCAGAAACCTATCCTACATTGCCACTGCATGTTTCCTGACCTCACCATGCTAAATACCCCTTGTCGCTTTTCTCCATCCTACATTGCCACTCTCTGCCAATCCTACTTCAGGCCCTCCGATTCACACCACCCCGTGATGTTTTTCTCACTCCTACTAGTGAGTGGCCTGTTAGAATCCCTTACAATGCGCACCACCCTGCGATGTTTTTCAGAAACCTTTCCTACATTGCCACTGAATGTTTCCACACCTCCCAATGCTGACCACATCGTGGCGCTTTTCTCCATCCTACATTGCCACTCACTGCCTATCCTACTTCAGGCCCTCCGATTCACACCACCCCGTGATGTTTTTCTCACTCCTACTAGTGAATGGCCTGTTAGAAACCCTTACAATGCGCACCAACCCTCGATGTTTTTCAAAAACCTATCTTACATTGCCACTCCATGTTTCTTGACATCCCCATGCTGACCACAACATGGCGCTTTTCTCCATCCTACATTGCCACTCACTGCCTATCCTATTCAGGCCCTCCGATTCACACCACCCCATGATGTCTTCCTCACTCCTACTAGTGAATGGCCTGTTAGAAACCCTTAAAATGCGCACCACCCCGCGATGTTTTCAGAAACCTATCCTACATTGCCACTGCATGTTTCTTGACCTCCCCATGCTGACCAACACTTGGTGCTTTTCTCCATCCTACATTGCCACTCACTGCCTATCCTACTTCAGGCTCTCCGATTCACACCACCCCATGATGTTTTTCTCACTCCTACTAGTGAGTGGCCTGTTAGAAACCCTTACAATGCGCACCAACCCGCGATGTATTTCAGAAACCTATCCTACTTTGCCACGGCATGTTTCCAAACCTCCCCATGCTGACCACATCGTGGCACTTTTCTCCATCCTACATTGCCACTCACTGCCTATCCTAATTCAGGACCTCCGATTCACACCACTCCGTGATGTTTTTCTCACTCCTACTAGTTAATGGCCTGTTAGAAACCCGTACAATGCGTACCACACCGCGATGTTTTTCAGAAACCTATCCTACATTGCCACTGCATGTTTCCTGACTTCCCCATGCTAAATACCCCTTGTCGCTTTTCTCCATCCCACATTGCCACTCACTGCCTATCCTCCTTCAGGCCCTCCGATTCACACCTCCCCGTGATGTTTTTCTCACTCCTGCTAGTTAATGTCCTGTTAGAAACTCTTACACTGCGCACCATACCGCAATGTTTTTCAGAAACCTATCCTACATGGCCACTGCATGTTTCCTGAACTCCCCATGCTGAACACCCTGTGGCGCTTTTCTCCAACCTACATTGCCACTCACTGCCTTTCCTAATTCACGCCCTCCGACTCAAACCAATATGTGATTTTTTCTCACTCCTACTAGTGAATGGCCTGTTAGAAACCCTTACAATGCGCACCACACCGCGATGTTTTTCAGAAACCTATCCTACATTGCCACTGCATGTTTCCTGACCTTCCCATGCTGACCACCCCGTGGCGCTTTTCTCCATCCTACATTGCCACTCACTGCTTATCCTAATTCAGGCTTTCGATTCACACCACGCCGTGATGTTTTTCTCCCTCATACTAGTTAATGGCCTGTTACAAACCCTTACCGTGCGCACAACACCGCAATATTTTTCAGAAACCTATCCTACATTGCCACTGCATGTTTCCTGAACTCCCCATGCTGACCACCCCGTGGCGCTTTCTCCATCCTACATTGCCACTGACTGCCTATACTAATTCAGGCCCTCCGATTCACACCAACCTGTGATGTTTTTCTCACTCCTACCTGTGAATGGCCTGTTAGAAACCCTTACAATGCGCACCACCCCAGGATGTTTTTCATGAACCTATCCTACATTGCCAATGCATGTTTCCTGACCTCCCCATTCTGACCACCCAGTAGTGCTTTTCTCCATCCTACATTGCCACTGACTGCCTATCCTAATTCAGGCCTTCCGATTCACACCACCCCGTGATATTTTTCTCACTCCTACTAGTGAGTGGCCTGTTAGAAACTCTTACAGTGCGCACCACACCGCAATGTTTTTCAGAAACCTATCCTACATTGCCACTGCATGTTTCCTCACCTCCCCATGCTAAATATCCCTTGGCGCTTTTCTCCATCCTACATTGCCACTCACTGCCTATCCTACTTCAGGCCTTCTGATTCACACCACCCCGTGATGTTTTTCTCACTCCTACTTGTGAATGGACTGTTAGAAACCCTTACAATGCGCACCACCCCGCTATGTTTTTCAGAAACCTATCCTATATTGCCACTGCATGTTTCCTGACCTCCACATGCTGAGCACTCCGTGGCGCTTTTCACAATCCTACATTGCCACTCACTGCCTATCCTACTTCAGGCCCTACAATTCACACCACCCTGTGATGTTTTTCTCACTCCTACTAGTGAATGGCCTGTTAGAAACCCTTACAATGCGCACCACCCCGCGATGTTTTCAGAAACCTATCCTACATTGCCACTGCATGTTTCTTGACCTCCCCATGCTGACCAACACTTGGCGCTTTTCTCCATCCTACATTGCCACTCACTGCCTATCCTAATTCAGGCCCTCCGATTCACACCACCCCATGATGTTTTTCTCACTCCTACTAGTGAGTGGCCTGTTAGAAACCCTTACAATGCGCACCACCCCGCGATGTATTTCAGAAACCTATCCTACTTTGCCACGGCATGTTTCCAAACCTCCCCATGCTGACCACATCGTGGCACTTTTCTCCATCCTACATTGCCACTCACTGCCTATCCTAATTCAGGACCTCCGATTCACACCACCCCGTGATGTTTTTCTCACTCCTGCTAGTTAATGTCCTGTTAGAAACTCTTACACTGCGCACCATACCTCAATGTTTTTCAGAAACCTATCCTACATGGCCACTGCATGTTTCCTGAACTCCCCATGCTGAACACCCTGTGGCACTTTTCTCCAACCTACATTGCCACTCACTGCCTTTCCTAATTCACGCCCTCCGACTCAAACCAATATGTGATTTTTTCTCACTCCTACTAGTGAATGGCCTGTTAGAAACCCTTACAATGCGCACCACACCGCTCTGTTTTTCAGAAACCTATCCTACATTGCCACTGCATGTTTCCTGACCTTCCCATGCTGACCACCCCGTGGCGCTTTTCTCCATCCTATATTGCCACTCACTGCTTATCCTAATTCAGGCTTTCGATTCACACCACGCCGTGATGTTTTTCTCCCTCATACTAGTTAATGGCCTGTTACAAACCCTTACAGTGCGCACAACACCGCAATGTTTTTCAGAAACCTATCCTACATTGCCACTGCATGTTTCCTGAACTCCCCATGCTGACCACCCCGTGGCGCTTTCTCCATCCTACATTGCCACTGACTGCCTATACTAATTCAGGCCCTCCGATTCACACCAACCTGTGATGTTTTTCTCACTCCTACCTGTGAATGGCCTGTTAGAAACCCTTACAATGCGCACCACCCCAGGATGTTTTTCATGAACCTATCCTACATTGCCACTGCATGTTTCCTGACCTCCCCATTCTGACCACCCAGTAGTGCTTTTCTCCATCCTACATTGCCACTCACTGCCTATCCTAATTCAGGCCTTCCGATTCACACCACCCCGTGATATTTTTCTCACTCCTACTAGTGAGTGGCCTGTTAGAAACTCTTACAGTGCGCACCACACCGCAATGTTTTTCGGAAACCTATCCTACATTGCCACTGCATGTTTCTTCACCTCCCCATGCTAAATATCCCTTGGCGCTTTTCTCCATCCTACATTGCCACTCACTGCCTATCCTACTTCAGGCCTTCTGATTCACACCACCCCGTGATGTTTTTCTCACTCCTACTTGTGAATGGCCTGTTAGAAACCCTTACAATGCGCACCACCCCGCTATGTTTTTCAGAAACCTATCCTATATTGCCACTGCATGTTTCCTGACCTCCACATGCTGAGCACTCCGTGGCGCTTTTCTCAATCCTACATTGCCACTCACTGCCTATCCTACTTCAGGCCCTCCAATTCACACCACCCCGTGATGTTTTTCTCACTCCTACTAGTGAATGGCCTTTTAGAAACCCTTACAATGCGCACCACAACGGGATGTTTTGCAGAAACCTATCCTACATTGCCACTTCATGTTTCCTGACCTCCCCATGCTAAATATCCCTTGTCACTTTTCTCCATCCTACATTGCCACTCACTGCCTATCCTACTTCAGGCCCTCTGATTCACACCACCCCGTGATGTTTTTCTCACTCCTACTAGTGAGTGGCCTGTTAGAATCCCTTACAATGCGCACCACCCTGCAATGTTTTTCAGAAACCTTTCCTACATTGCCACTGAATGTTTCCACACCTCCCAATGCTGACCACATCGTGGCGCTTTTCTCCATCCTACATTGCCACTCACTGCCTATCCTACTTCAGGCCCTCCGATTCACACCACCCCATGATGTCTTCCTCACTCCTACTAGTGAATGGCCTGTTAGAAACCCTTAAAATGCGCACCACCCCGCGATGTTTTCAGAAACCTATCCTACATTGCCACTGCATGTTTCTTGACCTCCCCATGCTGACCAACACTTGGCGCTTTGCTCCATCCTACATTGCCACTCACTGCCTATCCTACTTCAGGCCCTCTGATTCACACCACCCCATGATGTTTTTCTCACTCCTACTAGTGAGTGGCCTGTTAGAAACCCTTACAATGCGCACCACCCCGCGATGTATTTCAGAAACCTATCCTACTTTGCCACGGCATGTTTCCAAACCTCCCCATGCTGACCACATCGTGGCACTTTTCTCCATCCTACATTGCCACTCACTGCCTATCCTAATTCAGGACCTCCGATTCACACCACCCCGTGATGTTTTTCTCACTCCTGCTAGTTAATGTCCTGTTAGAAACTCTTACACTGCGCACCATACCGCAATGTTTTTCAGAAACCTATCCTACATGGCCACTGCATGTTTCCTGAACTCCCCATGCTGAACACCCTGTGGCACTTTTCTCCAACCTACATTGCCACTCACTGCCTTTCCTAATTCAGGCCCTCCGACTCAAACCAATATGTGATTTTTTCTCACTCCTACTAGTGAATGGCCTGCTAGAAACCCTTACAATTCGCACCACACCGCGATGTTTTTCAGAAACCTATCCTACATTGCCACTGCATGTTTCCTGACCTTCCCATGCTGACCACCCCGTGGCGCTTTTCTCCATCCTACATTGCCACTCACTGCTTATCCTAATTCAGGCTTTCGATTCACACCACGCCGTGATGTTTTTCTCCCTCATACTAGTTAATGGCCTGTTACAAACCCTTACAGTGCGCACAACACCGCAATGTTTTTCAGAAACCTATCCTACATTGCCACTGCATGTTTCCTGAACTCCCCATGCTGACCACCCCGTGGCGCTTTCTCCATCCTACATTGCCACTGACTGCCTATACTAATTCAGGCCCTCCGATTCACACCAACCTGTGATGTTTTTCTCACTCCTACCTGTGAATGGCCTGTTAGAAACCCTTACAATGCGCACCACCCCAGGATGTTTTTCATGAACCTATCCTACATTGCCACTGCATGTTTCCTAACCTCCCCATTCTGACCACCCAGTAGTGCTTTTCTCCATCCTACATTGCCACTCACTGCCTATCCTAATTCAGGCCTTCCGATTCACACCACCCCGTGATATTTTTCTCACTCCTACTAGTGAGTGGCCTGTTAGAAACTCTTACAGTGCGCACCACACCGCAATGTTTTTCAGAAACCTATCCTACATTGCCACTGCATGTTTCCTCACCTCCCCATGCTAAATATCCCTTGGCGCTTTTCTCCATCCTACATTGCCACTCACTGCCTATCCTACTTCAGGCCTTCTGATTCACAACCCCCGTGATGTTTTTCTCACTCCTACTTGTGAATGGCCTGTTAGAAACCCTTACAATGTGCACCACCCCGCTATGTTTTTCAGAAACCTATCCTATATTGCCACTGCATGTTTCCTGACCTCCACATGCTGAGCACTCCGTGGCGCTTTTCTCAATCCTACATTGCCACTCACTGCCTATCCTACTTCAGGCCCTCCAATTCACACCACCCCGTGATGTTTTTCTCACTCCTACTAGTGAATGGCCTGTTAGAAACCCTTACAATGCGCACCACCCCGCGATGTTTTGCAGAAACCCATCCTACATTGCCACTGCATGTTTCCTGACCTCACCATGCTAAATACCCCTTGTCGCTTTTCTCCATCCTACATTGCCACTCACTGCCTATCCTACTTCAGGCCCTCCGATTCACACCACCCCGTGATGTTTTTCTCACTCCTACTAGTGAGTGGCCTGTTAGAATCCCTTACAATGCGCACCACCCTACGGTGTTTTTCAGAAACCTTTCCTACATTGCCACTGAATGTTTCCACACCTCCCAATGCTGACCACATCGTGGCGCTTTTCTCCATCCTACATTGCCACTCACTGCCTATCCTACTTCAGGCCCTCCGATTCACACCACCCCGTGATGTTTTTCTCACTCCTACTAGTGAATGGCCTGTTAGAAACCCTTACAATGCGCACCAACCCTCGATGTTTTTTAAAAACCTATCTTACATTGCCACTGCATGTTTCTTGACATCCCCATGCTGACCACACCATGGCGCTTTTCTCCATCCTACATTGCCACTCAGTGCCTATCCTATTCAGGCCCTCCGATTCACACCACCCCATGATGTCTTCCTCACTCCTACTAGTGAATGGCCTTTTAGAAACCCTTAAAATGCGCACCACCCCGCGATGTTTTCAGAAACCTATCCTACATTGCCACTGCATGTTTCTTGACCTCCCCATGCTGACCAACACTTGGTGCTTTTCTCCATCCTACATTGCCACTCACTGCCTATCCTACTTCAGGCTCTCCGATTCACACCACCCCATGATGTTTTTCTCACTCCTACTAGTGAGTGGCCTGTTAGAAACCCTTACAATGCGCACCAACCCGCGATGTATTTCAGAAACCTATCCTACTTTGCCACGGCATGTTTCCAAACCTCCCCATGCTGACCACATCGTGGCACTTTTCTCCATCCTACATTGCCACTCACTGCCTATCCTAATTCAGGACCTCCGATTCACACCACCCCGTGATGTTTTTCTCACTCCTACTAGTTAATGGCCTGTTAGAAACCAGTACAATGCGTACCACACCGCGATGTTTTTCAGAAACCTATCCTACATTGCCACTGCATGTTTCCTGACTTCCCCATGCTAAATACCCCTTGTCGCTTTTCTCCATCCCACATTGCCACTCACTGCCTATCCTCCTTCAGGCCCTCAGATTCACACCTCCCCGTGATGTTTTTCTCACTCCTGCTAGTTAATGTCCTGTTAGAAACTCTTACACTGCGCACCATACCGCAATGTTTTTCAGAAACCTATCCTACATGGCCACTGCATGTTTCCTGAACTCCCCATGCTGAACACCCTGTGGCGCTTTTCTCCAACCTACATTGCCACTCACTGCCTTTCCTAATTCACGCCCTCCGACTCAAACCAATATGTGATTTTTTCTCACTCCTACTAGTGAATGGCCTGTTAGAAACCCTTACAATGCGCACCACACTGCGATGTTTTTCAGAAACCTATCCTACATTGCCACTGCATGTTTCCTGACCTTCCCATGCTGACCACCCCGTGGCGCTTTTCTCCATCCTACATTGCCACTCACTGCTATCCTAATTCAGGCCTTCTGATTCACACCACCCCGTGATGTTTTTCTCACTCCTACTTGTGAATGGCCTGTTAGAAACCCTTACAATGCGCACCACCCCACTATGTTTTTCAGAAACCTATCCTATATTGCCACTGCATGTTTCCTGACCTCCACATGCTGAGCACTCCGTGGCGCTTTTCTCAATCCTACATTGCCACTCACTGCCTATCCTACTTCAGGCCCTCCAATTCACACCACCCCGTGATGTTTTTCTCACTCCTACTAGTGAATGGCCTGTTAGAAACCCTTACAATGCGCACCACAACGGGATGTTTTGCAGAAACCTATCCTACATTGCCACTTCATGTTTCCTGACCTCCCCATGCTAAATATCCCTTGTCACTTTTCTCCATCCTACATTGCCACTCACTGCCTATCCTACTTCAGGCCCTCTGATTCACACCACCCCGTGATGTTTTTCTCACTCCTACTAGTGAGTGGCCTGTTAGAATCCCTTACAATGCGCACCACCCTGCAATGTTTTTCAGAAACCTTTCCTACATTGCCACTGAATGTTTCCACACCTCCCAATGCTGACCACATCGTGGCGCTTTTCTCCATCCTACATTGCCACTCACTGCCTATCCTACTTCAGGCCCTCCGATTCACACCACCCCGTGATGTTTTTCTCACTCCTACTAGTGAATGGCCTGTTAGAAACCCTTACAATGCGCACCAACCCTCGATGTTTTTCAAAAACCTATCCTACATTGCCACTGCATGTTTCTTGACATCCCCATGCTGACCACACCATGGCGCTTTTCTCCATCCTACATTGCCACTCACTGCCTATCCTATTCAGGCCCTCCGATTCACACCACCCCATGATGTCTTCCTCACTCCTACTAGTGAATGGCCTGTTAGAAACCCTTAAAATGCGCACCACCCCGCGATGTTTTCAGAAACCTATCCTACATTGCCACTGCATGTTTCTTGACCTCCCCATGCTGACCAACACTTGGCGCTTTGCTCCATCCTACATTGCCACTCGCTGCCTATCCTACTTCAGGCCCTCCGATTCACAGCACCCCATGATGTTTTTCTCACTCCTACTAGTGAGTGGCCTGTTAGAAACCCTTACAATGCGCACCACCCCGCGATGTATTTCAGAAACCTATCCTACTTTGCCACGGCATGTTTCCAAACCTCCCCATGCTGACCACATCGTGGCACTTTTCTCCATCCTACATTGCCACTCACTGCCTATCCTAATTCAGGACCTCCGATTCACACCACCCCGTGATGTTTTTCTCACTCCTGCTAGTTAATGTCCTGTTAGAAACTCTTACACTGCGCACCATACCGCAATGTTTTTCAGAAACCTATCCTACATGGCCACTGCATGTTTCCTGAACTCCCCATGCTGAACACCCTGTGGCACTTTTCTCCAACCTACATTGCCACTCACTGCCTTTCCTAATTCAGGCCCTCCGACTCAAACCAATATGTGATTTTTTCTCACTCCTACTAGTGAATGGCCTGCTAGAAACCCTTACAATTCGCACCACACCGCGATGTTTTTCAGAAACCTATCCTACATTGCCACTGCATGTTTCCTGACCTTCCCATGCTGACCACCCCGTGGCGCTTTTATCCATCCTACATTGCCACTCACTGCTTATCCTAATTCAGGCTTTCGATTCACACCACGCCGTGATGTTTTTCTCCCTCATACTAGTTAATGGCCTGTTACAAACCCTTACAGTGCGCACAACACCGTAATGTTTTTCAGAAACCTATCCTACATTGCCACTGCATGTTTCCTGAACTCCCCATGCTGACCACCCCGTGGCGCTTTCTCCATCCTACATTGCCACTGACTGCCTATACTAATTCAGGCCCTCTGATTCACACCAACCTGTGATGTTTTTCTCACTCCTACCTGTGAATGGCCTGTTAGAAACCCTTACAATGCGCACCACCCCACGATGTTTTTCATAAACCTATCCTACATTGCCACTGCATGTTTCCTGACCTCCCCATTCTGAACACCCAGTAGTGCTTTTCTCCATCCTACATTGCCACTCACTGCCTATCCTAATTCAGGCCTTCCGATTCACACCACCCCGTGATATTTTTCTCACTCCTACTAGTGAGTGGCCTGTTAGAAACTCTTACAGTGCGCACCACCCCGCGATGTTTTTCAGAAACCTTTCCTACATTGCACTGAATGTTTCCAGACCTCCCCATGCTGATCACATCGTGGCGCTTTTCTCCATCCTACATTGCCACTCACTGCCTATCCTACTTCAGGCCCTCTGATTCACACCACCCCATGATGTTTTTCTCACTCCTACTAGTGAATGGCCTGTTAGAAACCCTTACAATGCGCACCACCCCGCGATGTTTTTCAGAAACCTATCCTACATTGCCACTGCATGTTTCCTGACCTCCACATGCTGAGCACTCCCTGGCACTTTTCTCCATCCTACATTGCTACTCACTGCCTATCCTAATTCAGGCACTCCGATTAACACCACGCCGTGACGTTTTTCTCACTGCTACTAGTGAATAGCCTGTTAGAAATCCTTACAATGTGCACCACCCCGCGATATTTTTCAGAAGCCTATCCTACATTGCCACTGCATGTTTCTTGAGCTCCCCATGCTGACCAACACTTGGCTCTTTTCTCCATCCTACATTGCCACTCACTGCCTATCCTACTTCAGGCCCTCCGATTCACACCACCCCATGATGTTTTTCTCACTCCTACTAGTGAGTGACCTGTTAGAAACCCTTACAATGCGCACCACCCCGCGATGTATTTCAGAAACCTATCCTACTTTGCCACGGCATGTTTCCAAACCTCCCCATGCTGACCACATCGTGGCGCTTTTCTCCATCCTACATTGCCACTCACTGCCTATCCTAATTCAGGACCTCCGATTCACACCACCCCGTGATGTTTTTCTCACTCCTACTAGTTAATGGCCTGTTAGAAACCCGTACAATGCGTACCACACCACGATGTTTTTCAGAAACCTATCCTACATTGCCACTGCATGTTTCCTGACTTCCCAATGCTAAATACCCCTTGTCGCTTTTCTCCATCCCACATTGCCACTCACTGCCTATCCTCCTTCCGGCGCTCCGATTCACACCTCCCCGTGATGTTTTTCTCACTCCTGCTTGTTAATGTCCTGTTAGAAACTCTTTCAGTGCGCACCACACCGCAATGTTTTTCAGAAACCTATCCTACATGGCCACTGCATGTTTCCTGAACTCCCCATGCTGAACACCCTGTGGCGCTTTTCTCCAACCTACATTGCCCCTCACTGCCTTTCCTAATTCAGGCCCTCCGACTGAAACCAATATGTGATTTTTCCTCACTCCTACTAGTGAATGGCCTGTTAGAAACATTTACAATGCGCACCACACCGCGATGTTTTTCAGAAACCTATCCTACATTGCCACTGCATGTTTCCTTACCTCCCCATGCTGACCACCCCGTGGCGCTTTTCTCCATCCTACATTGCCACTCACTGCCTATCCTAATTCAGGCCCTCCGATTCACACCACCCTGTGCTGTTTTTCTCACACCTACTAGTGAATCGCTTGTTAGAAACCCTAACAATGTGCACCACACCGCAATGTTTCTCATAAACCTATCCTACATTGCCACTGCATGTTTCCTGACCTTCCCATGCTGACCACCCCGTGGCGCTTTTATCCATCCTACATTGCCACTCACTGCTTATCCTAATTCAGGCTTTCGATTCACACCACGCCGTAATGTTTTTCTCCCTCATACTAGTTAATGGCCTGTTACAAACCCTTACAGTGCGCACAACACCGCAATGTTTTTCAGAAACCTATCCTACATTGCCACTGCATGTTTCCTGAACTCCCCATGCTGACCACCCCGTGGCGCTTTCTCCATCCTACATTGCCACTGACTGCCTATACTAATTCAGGCCCTCTGATTCACACCAACCTGTGATGTTTTTCTCACTCCTACCTGTGAATGGCCTGTTAGAAACCCTTACAATGCTCACCACCCCACGATGCTTTTCAGAAACCTATCCTACATTGCCACTGCATGTTTCCTGACCTCCCCATTCTGACCACCCAGTAGTGCTTTTCTCATTCCTACATTGCCACTCACTGCCTATCCTAATTCAGGCCTTCCGATTCACACCACCCCGTGATATTTTTCTCACTCCTACTAGTGAGTGGCCTGTTAGAAACTCTTACAGTGCGCACCACACCGCGATGTTTTTCAGAAACCTATCCTACATTGCCACTGCATGTTTCCTGACCTCCCATGCTAAATATCCCTTGGCGCTTTTCTCCATCCTACATTTCCACTCACTGCCTATCCTACTTCAGGCCCTCTGATTCACATCTCCCCGTGATGTTTTTCTCACTCCTACTTGTGAATGGCCTGTTAGAAACCCTTACAACGCGGACCAAACCACGATGTTTTTCAGAAACCTATCCTATATTGCCACTGCATGTTTCCTGACCTCCACATGCTGAGCACTCCGTGGCGCTTTTCTCAATGCTACATTGCCACTCACTGCCTATCCTACTTCACGCCCTTCAATTCACACCACCCCGTGATGTTTTTCTCACTCCTACTAGTGAATGGCCTGTTAGAAAGCAGTGCAATGCGCACCACAACGGGATGTTTTTCAGAAACCTATCCTACATTGCCACTGCATGTTTCCTGACCTCCCCATGCTGACCACCCCGTGGCACTTTTCTCCATCCTGCATTGCCACTCACTGCCTATCCTAATTCAGGCCCTCCTATTCACACCACCCTGTGCTGTTTTTCTCACTCCTACTAGTGAATGGCCTGTTAGAAACCCTTACACTGCGCACCACCCAGCGATGTTTTTCAGAAACCTATCCTACATTGTCACTGCATGTTTCCTGTCCTCCCCATGCTGACCACCACGTGGCGCTTTTCTCCATCCTACCTTGCCACTCACTGCCTATCCTAATTCAGGCTTCCCATTCACATCACCCCGTGATGTCTTCCTCACTCCTAATAGTGAATGGCCTGTTAGAAACCCTTACAATGCGCACCACACCGCGATGTTTTTAGAAACCTATCCTACATTGCCACGGCAAGTTTCCTGACCTGCCCATGCTGACCACCCCGTGGCAATTTTCTCCATCCTACATTGCCACTCACTGCCTATCCTAATTCAGGCTTCTGATTCACACCACAAGGTGATGTTTTTCTCACTCCTACTAGTGAATCGCTTGTTAGAAACGCTAACAATGTGCACCACACTGCGATGTTTCTCATAAACCTATCCTACAATGCCACTGCATGTTTCTTGACCTCCCCATGCTGACCACCCCGTGGCGCTTTTCTGCATCCTACATTGTCACTCACTGCCTATCCTAATTCAGTGCCTCCGATTCACACCACCCAGTGATGTTTTTATCACTTCTACTAGTGAATGGCCTGTTAGAAACCCTTACAATGCGCACCACTCCGCGATGTTGTTCAGAAACTTATCCTACATTGCCACTGCATGTTTACTGACCTCGCCATGCTGAACACCCTGTGGTGCTTTTCTCCATCCTACATTGCCACTCTTTGCCTATACTAATTCAGGCCCTCCGATTCACACCACCCCGTGATGTGTTTCTCACTCCTAGTAGTGAATGGCCTGTTAGAAACCCTTACAATGCGCACCACTCCGCGATGTTTTTCAGAAACCTATCCTACATTGCCACAGCATATTTCCTGACCTCCCCATGCTGACCACCCCGTGGTGCTTTTCTCCATCCTGCATTGCCACTGACTGCCTATCCTAATTCAGGCCCTCCGATTCACACCACCACGTGATGTTTTTCTCACTCCTACTAGTGAATGGCCTGTTAGAAACCCTTAGAATGCGCACCAGTCCGCAATGTTTTTCAGAAACTTATCCTACATTGCCACTGCATGTTTCCTGACCTCCCCATGCTGACCACCCCGTGGTGCTTTTCTCCATCCTACATTGCCACTCACTGCCTATCCTAATTCAGGCTTCCCTATTCACACCACCCCGTGATATGTTGCTCACTCCTACTAGTGAATGGCCTGTTAGAAACCCTTACAATGCGGACCACCCCGCGATGTTTTTTAGAAACCTATCCTACATTGCTACTGCATGTTTCCTTACCTCCACATGCTGAGCACTCCGTGGCGATTTTCTACATCCTACATTGCACACACTGCCTATCCTAATTCAGGCTTCTGATTCAAACCACCCCGTGATGTTTTTCTCACTCCTACTAGTGAATCCCTTGTTAGAAACCCTAACAATGTGCACCACACCGCGATATTTCTCATAAAACTATCCTACATAGCCACTGCATGTTTCCTGACCTCCCCATGCTGACCACCCCGTGGCGCTTTTCTCCATCCTACTTTGCCACTCACTGCCTATCCTAACTCAGGCTTCCGATTCACACCACCCCGTGATATTTTTCTCACTCATACTAGTTAATGGCCTGTTAGAAACCCTTACAGTGTGCACCACCCCGCGATGTTTTTCAGTAACGTATCCTACATTGCCACTACATGTTTCCTGACCTCCATAGCTGAGCACTCCGTGGCGCTTTTCTCTATCCTACATTTTCACTCACTGCCTATCCAACTTCAGGCCCTCCGATTCACACCAACCCGTGATGTTTATCTCACTCCTACTAGTGAATGGCCTGTTAGAAACCCTTACAATGCGCACCACCCCGCGATGTTTTGCAGAAACCTATCCTACATTGCCACTGCATGTTTCCTGACCTCCACATGCTGAGCAATCCGTGGAGCTTTTCTCCATCATACATTGCCACTCACTGCCTATTCTAATTCAGGCCCTGCGATTCACACCACCCCGCGATATTTTTCTCACTCCTACTAGTGAATAGCCTGTTAGAAACCCTTACAATGCGCACCACCCCGCAATATTTTTCAGAAACCTATCCTACATTGCCACTGCATGTTTCCTGACCTCCCCATGCTAAATACCCCTTGTCGCTTTTCTCCGTCCTACATTGCCTCTCACTGCCTATCCTATTTCAGGCCCTCCGATTCACACCAACCCGTGATGTTTTTCTCACTCCTACTAGTGAGTGGCCTGTTAGAAACACTTACAATGCGCACCACCCCACGATGCTTTTCAGAAACCTATCCTACATTGCCACTGCATGTTTCCTGACCTCCCCATTCTGACCACCCAGTAGTGCTTTTCTCCATCCTACATTGCCACTCACTGCCTATCCTAATTCAGGCCTTCCGATTCACACCACCCCGTGATATTTTTCTCACTCCTACTAGTGAGTGGCCTGTTAGAAACTCTTACAGTGCGCACCACACCGCGATGTTTTTAAGAAACCTATCCTACATTGACACTGCATGTTTCCTGACCTCCCATGCTAAATATCCCTTGGCGCTTTTCTCCATCCTACATTTCCACTCACTTCCTATCCTACTTCAGGCCCTCTGATTCACACCTCCCCGTGATGTTTTTCTCACTCCTACTTGTGAATGGCCTGTTAGAAACCCTTACAATGCGCACCAAACCACGATGTTTTTCAGAAACCTATCCTATATTGCCACTGCATGTTTCCTGACCTCCACATGCTGAGCACTCCGTGGCGCTTTTCTCAATGCTACATTGCCACTCACTGCCTATCCTACTTCAGGCCCTTCAATTCACACCACCCTGTGATGTTTTTCTCACTCCTACTAGTGAATGGCCTGTTAGAAAGCAGTGCAATGCGCACCACAACGGGATGTTTTTCAGAAACCTATCCTACATTGCCACTGCATGTTTCCTGACCTCCCCATGCTGACCACCCCGTGGCACTTTTCTCCATCCTGCATTGCCACTCACTGCCTATCCTAATTCAGGCCCTCCGATTCACACCACCCTGTGCTGTTTTTCTCACTCCTACTAGTGAATGGCCTGTTAGAAACCCTTACACTGCGCACCACCCAGCGATGTTTTTCAGAAACCTATCCTACATTGTCACTGCATGTTTCCTGTCCTCCCCATGCTGACCACCACGTGGCGCTTTTCTCCATCCTACCTTGCCACTCACTGCCTATCCTAATTCAGGCTTCCCATTCACATCACCCCGTGATGTCTTCCTCACTCCTAATAGTGAATGGCCTGTTAGAAACCCTTACAATGCGCACCACACCGCGATGTTTTTAGAAACCTATCCTACATTGCCACGGCATATTTCCTGACCTGCCCATGCTGACCACCCCGTGGCAATTTTCTCCATCCTACATTGCCACTCACTGCCTATCCTAATTCAGGATTCTGATTCACACCACAAGGTGATGTTTTTCTCACTCCTACTAGTGAATCGCTTGTTAGAAACGCTAACAATGTGCACCACACTGCGATGTTTCTCATAAACCTATCCTACAATGCCACTGCATTTTTCTTGACCTCCCCATGCTGACCACCCCGTGGCGCTTTTCTCCATCCTACATTGTCACTCACTGCCTATCCTAATTCAGTGCCTCCGATTCACACCACCCAGTGATGTTTTTATCACTTCTACTAGTGAATGGCCTGTTAGAAACCCTTACAATGCGCACCACTCCGCGATGTTTTTCAGAAACTTATCCTACATTGCCACTGCATGTTTACTGACCTCGCCATGCTGAACACCCTGTGGTGCTTTTCTCCATCCTACATTGCCACTCTTTGCCTATACTAATTCAGGCCCTCCGATTCACACCACCCCGTGATGTGTTTCTCACTCCTAGTAGTGAATGGCCTATTAGAAACCCTTACAATGCGCACCACCCCGCGATGTTTTTCAGAAACCTATCCTACATTGCCACAGCATATTTCCTGACCTCCCCATGCTGACCACCCCGTGGTGCTTTTCTCCATCCTGCATTGCCACTGACTGCCTATCCTAATTCAGGCCCTCCGATTCACACCAGCACGTGATGTTTTTCTCACTCCTACTAGTGAATGGCCTGTTAGAAACCCTTAGAATGCGCACCAGTCCGCAATGTTTTTCAGAAACTTATCCTACATTGCCACTGCATGTTTCCTGACCTCCCCATGCTGACCACCCCGTGGTGCTTTTCTCCATCCTATATTGCCACTCACTGCCTATCCTAATTCAGGCTTCCCATTCACACCACCCCGTGATATCTTGCTCACTCCTACTAGTGAATGGTCTGTTAGAAACCCTTACAATGCGGACCACCCCGCGATGTTTTTTAGAAACCTATCCTACATTGCCACTGCATGTTTCCTTACCTCCACATGCTGAGCACTCCGTGGCGATTTTCTACATCCTACATTGCCACACACTGCCTATCCTAATTCAGGCTTCTGATTCAAACCACCCCGTGATGTTTTTCTCACTCCTACTAGTGAATCCCTTGTTAGAAACCCTAACAATGTGCACCACACCGCGATATTTCTCATAAAACTATCCTACATAGCCACTGCATGTTTCCTGACCTCCCCATGCTGACCACCCCGTGGCGCTTTTCTCCATCCTACTTTGCCACTCACTGCCTATCCTAACTCAGGCTTCCGATTCACACCACCCCATGATATTTTTCTCACTCATACTAGTTAATGGCCTGTTAGAAACCCTTACAGTGTGCACCACCCCGCGATGTTTTTCAGTAACGTATCCTACATTGCCACTACATGTTTCCTGACCTCCATAGCTGAGCACTCCGTGGCGCTTTTCTCTATCCTACATTTTCACTCACTGCCTATCCAACTTCAGGCCCTCTGATTCACACCAACCCGTGATGTTTATCTCACTCCTACTAGTGAATGGCCTGTTAGAAACCCTTACAATGCGCACCACCCCGCGATGTTTTGCAGAAACCTATCCTACATTGCCACTGCATGTTTCCTGACCTCCACATGCTGAGCAATCCGTGGAGCTTTTTTCCATCATACATTGCCACTCACTGCCTATTCTAATTCAGGCCCTCCGATTCACACCACCCCGCGATGTTTTTCTCACTCCTACTAGTGAATAGCCTGTTAGAAACCCTTACAATGCGCACCACCCCGCAATATTTTTCAGAAACCTATCCTACATTGCCACTGCATGTTTCCTGACCTCCCCATGCTAAATACCCCTTGTCGCTTTTCTCCGTCCTACATTGCCTCTCACTGCCTATCCTACTTCAGGCCCTCCGATTCACACCAACCCGTGATGTTTTTCTCACTCCTACTAGTGAGTGGCCTGTTAGAAACCCTTACAATGCGCACCACCCCGCGATGTTTTTCAGAAACCTTTCCTATAATGCCACTGAATGTTTCCACACCTCCCCATGCTGACCACATCGTGGCGCTTTCCTCCTTCCTACATTGCCACTCACTGCCTATCCTAATTCAGGCCCTCTGATTCACAGCACCCCATGATGTTTTTCTCACTCCTACTAGTGAATGGCCTGTTAGAAACCCTTACAATGCGCACCACCCCGCGAGGTTTTGCAGAAACCTATCCTACATTGCCACTGCATGTTTCCTGACCTCCACATGCTGAGCACTCCCTGGCACTTTTCTCCATCCTACATTGCTACTCACTGCCTATCCTAATTCAGGCACTCCGATTAACACCACCCGTGACGTTTTTCTCACTCCTACTAGTCAATAGCCTGTTAGAAACCCTTACAATGTGCACCACCCCGCGATATTTTTCAGAAACCTATCCTACATTACCACTGCATGTTTCCTGACCTCCCCATGCTGACCACCCCGTGGCTCTTTTCTCCATCCTGCATTGCCACTCACTGCCTATCCTATTCAGGCTCTCCGATTCACACCACCCCATGATGTCTTCCTCACTCCTACTAGTGAATGGCCTGTTAGAAACCCTTACAATGCGCACCACCCCGCGATGTTTTCAGAAACCTATCCTACATTGCCACTGCATGTTTCTTGACCTCCCCATGCTGACCAAAACTTGGCGCTTTTCTCCATCCTACATTGCCACTCACTGCCTATCCTACTTCAGGCCCTCCGATTCACACAACCCCATGATGGTTTTCTCACTCCTACTAGTGAGTGGCCTGTTAGAAACCCTTACAATGTGCACCACCCCGCGATGTATTTTAGAAACCTATCCTACTTTGCCACGGCATGTTTCCAAACCTCCCCATGCTGACCACATCTTGGCGCTTTTCTCCATACTACATTGCCACTCACTGCCTATCCTAATTCAGGACCTCCGATTCACACCACCCCGTGTTGTTTTTCTCACTCCTAGTAGTTAATGGCCTGTTAGAAACACGTACAATGCGTACCACACCGCGATGATTTTCAGAAACCTATCCTACATTGCCACTGCATATTTCCTTACCTCCACATGCTGAGCACTCCGTGGCGATTTTCTACATCCTACATTGCCACACACTGCCTATCCTAATTCAGGCTTCCGATTCAAACCACCACGTGACGTTTTTCTCACTCCTACTAGTGATTCCCTTGTTAGAAACCCTAACAATGTGCACCACACCGCGATATTTCTCATAAAACTATCCTACATAGCCACTGCATGTTTCCTGACCTCCACATGCTGAGCACTCCCTGGCACTTTTCTCCATCCTACATTGCTACTCACTGCCTATCCTAATTCAGGCACTCCGATTAACACCACCCCGTGACGTTTTTCTCAATCCTACTAGTGAATAGCGTGTTAGAAACCCTTACAATGTGCATCACCCCGCGATATTTTTCAGAAACCTATCCTACATTACCACTGCATGTTTCCTGACCTCCCCATGCTGACCACCCCGTGGCTCTTTTCTCCATCCTGCATTGCCACTCACTACCTTTACTAATTCAGGCCCTCCAATTCACACCACCATGTTATGTTTTACTCACTCCTACTAGTGAATGGCCTATTAGAAACCCTTACAATGCGCACCAACCCTCGATGTTTTTCAAAAACCTATCCTACATTGCTACTGCATGTTTCTTTACATCCCCATGCTGACCAACCAATGGCGCTTTTCTCCATCCTACATTGCCACTCACTGCCTATCCTATTCAAGCCCTCCGATTCACACCACCCCATGATGTCTTCCTCACTCCTACTAGTGAATGGCCTGTTAGAAACCCTTACAATGCGCACCACCCCGCGATGTTTTCAGAAACCTATCCTACATTGCCACTGCATGTTTCTTGACCTCCCCATGCTGACCAACACTTGGCGCTTTTCTCCGTCCTACATTGCACTCACTGCCTATCCTACTTCAGGCCCTCCGATTCACACCAACCCGTGATGTTTTTCTCACTCCTACTAGTGAGTGGCCTGTTAGAAACCCTTACAATGCTCACCACCCCACGATGCTTTTCAGAAACCTATCCTACATTGCCACTGCATGTTTCCTGACCTCCCCATTCTGACCACCCAGTAGTGCTTTTCTCCATCCTACATTGCCACTCACTGCCTATCCTAATTCAGGCCTTCCGATTCACACCACCCCGTGATATTTTTCTCACTCCTACTAGTGAGTGGCCTGTTAGAAACTCTTACAGTGCGCACCACACCGCGATGTTTTTAAGAAACCTATCCTACATTGACACTGCATGTTTCCTGACCTCCCATGCTAAATATCCCTTGGCGCTTTTCTCCATCCTACATTTCCACTCACTTCCTATCCTACTTCAGGCCCTCTGATTCACACCTCCCCGTGATGTTTTTCTCACTCCTACTTGTGAATGGCCTGTTAGAAACCCTTACAATGCGCACCAAACCACGATGTTTTTCAGAAACCTATCCTATATTGCCACTGCATGTTTCCTGACCTCCACATGCTGAGCACTCCGTGGCGCTTTTCTCAATGCTACATTGCCACTCACTGCCTATCCTACTTCAGGCCCTTCAATTCACACCACCCTGTGATGTTTTTCTCACTCCTACTAGTGAATGGCCTGTTAGAAAGCAGTGCAATGCGCACCACAACGGGATGTTTTTCAGAAACCTATCCTACATTGCCACTGCATTTTTCCTGACCTCCCCATGCTGACCACCCCGTGGCACTTTTCTCCATCCTGCATTGCCACTCACTGCCTATCCTAATTCAGGCCCTCCGATTCACACCACCCTGTGCTGTTTTTCTCACTCCTACTAGTGAATGGCCTGTTAGAAACCCTTACACTGCGCACCACCCAGCGATGTTTTTCAGAAACCTATCCTACATTGTCACTGCATGTTTCCTGTCCTCCCCATGCTGACCACCACGTGGCGCTTTTCTCCATCCTACCTTGCCACTCACTGCCTATCCTAATTCAGGCTTCCCATTCACATCACCCCGTGATGTCTTCCTCACTCCTAATAGTGAATGGCCTGTTAGAAACCCTTACAATGCGCACCACCCCGCGATGTTTTCAGAAACCTATCCTACATTGCCACTGCATGTTTCTTGACCTCCCCATGCTGACCAACACTTGGCGCTTTGCTCCATCCTACATTGCCACTCACTGCCTATCCTACTTCAGGCCCTCCGATTCACACCACCCCATGATGTTTTTCTCACTCCTACTAGTGAGTGGCCTGTTAGAAACCCTTACAATGCGCACCACCCCGCGATGTATTTCAGAAACCTATCCTACATTGCCACGGCATGTTTCCAAACCTCCCCATGCTGACCACATCGTGGCACTTTTCTCCATCCTACATTGCCACTCACTGCCTATCCTAATTCAGGACCTCCGATTCACACCACCCCGTGATGTTTTTCTCACTCCTGCTAGTTAATGTCCTGTTAGAAACTCTTACACTGCGCACCATACCGCAATGTTTTTCAGAAACCTATCCTACATGGCCACTGCATGTTTCCTGAACTCCCCATGCTGAACACCCTGTGGCACTTTTCTCCAACCTACATTGCCACTCACTGCCTTTCCTAATTCAGGCCCTCCGACTCAAACCAATATGTGATTTTTTCTCACTCCTACTAGTGAATGGCCTGCTAGAAGCCCTTACAATTCGCACCACACCGCGATGTTTTTCAGAAACCTATCCTACATTGCCACTGCATGTTTCCTGACCTTCCCATGCTGACCACCCCGTGGCGCTTTTATCCATCCTACATTGCCACTCACTGCTTATCCTAATTCAGGCTTTCGATTCACACCACGCCGTGATGTTTTTCTCCCTCATACTAGTTAATGGCCTGTTACAAACCCTTACAGTGCGCACAACACCGTAATGTTTTTCAGAAACCTATCATACATTGCCACTGCATGTTTCCTGAACTCCCCATGCTGACCACCCCGTGGCGCTTTCTCCATCCTACATTGCCACTGACTGCCTATACTAATTCAGGCCCTCTGATTCACACCAACCTGTGATGTTTTTCTCACTCCTACCTGTGAATGGCCTGTTAGAAACCCTTACAATGCGCACCACCCCACGATGTTTTTCATAAACCTATCCTACATTGCCACTGCATGTTTCCTGACCTCCCCATTCTGAACACCCAGTAGTGCTTTTCTCCATCCTACATTGCCACTCACTGCCTATCGTAATTCAGGCCTTCCGATTCACACCACCCCGTGATATTTTTCTCACTCCTACTAGTGAGTGGCCTGTTAGAAACTCTTACAGTGCGCACCACCCCGCGATGTTTTTCAGAAACCTTTCCTACATTGCACTGAATGTTTCCAGACCTCCCCATGCTGATCACATCGTGGCGCTTTTCTCCATCCTACATTGCCACTCACTGCCTATCCTACTTCAGGCCCTCTGATTCACACCACCCCATGATGTTTTTCTCACTCCTACTAGTGAATGGCCTGTTAGAAACCCTTACAATGCGCACCACCCCGCGATGTTTTTCAGAAACCTATCCTACATTGCCACTGCATGTTTCCTGACCTCCACATGCTGAGCACTCCCTGGCACTTTTCTCCATCCTACATTGCTACTCACTGCCTATCCTAATTCAGGCACTCCGATTAACACCACGCCGTGACGTTTTTCTCACTCCTACTAGTGAATAGCCTGTTAGAAATCCTTACAATGTGCACCACCCCGCGATATTTTTCAGAAGCCTATCCTACATTACCACTGCATGTTTCCTGACCTCCCCATGCTGACCACCCCGTGGCTCTTTTCTCCATCCTGCATTGCCACTCACTGCCTTTCCTAATTCAGGCCCTCTGATTCACACCAACCTGTGATGTTTTTCTCACTCCTACTAGTGAATGGCCTGTTAGAAACCCTTACAATGCGCACCAACCCTCGATGTTTTTCAAAAACCTATCCTACATTGCCACTGCATGTTTCTTGACATCCCCATGCTGACCACCCCATGGTGCTTTTCTCCATCCTACATTGCCACTCACTGCCTATCCTATTCAGGCCCTCCGATTCACACCACCCCATGATGTCTTCCTCACTCCTACTAGTGAATGGCCTGTTAGAAACCCTTACAATGCGCACCACCCCGCGATGTTTTCAGAAACCTATCCTACATTGCCACTGCATGTTTCTTGAGCTCCCCATGCTGACCAACACTTGGCTCTTTTCTCCATCCTACATTGCCACTCACTGCCTATCCTACTTCAGGCCCTCCCATTCACACCACCCCATGATGTTTTTCTCACTCCTACTAGTGAGTGACCTGTTAGAAACCCTTACAATGCGCACCACCCCGCGATGTATTTCAGAAACCTATCCTACTTTGCCACGGCATGTTTCCAAACCTCCCCATGCTGACCACATCGTGGCGCTTTTCTCCATCCTACATTGCCACTCACTGCCTATCCTAATTCAGGACCTCCGATTCACACCACCCCGTGATGTTTTTCTCACTGCTACTAGTGAATGGCCTGTTAGAAACCCGTACAATGCGTACCACACCACGATGTTTTTCAGAAACCTATCCTACATTGCCACTGCATGTTTCCTGACTTCCCAATGCTAAATACCCCTTGTCGCTTTTCTCCATCCCAGATTGCCACTCACTGCCTATCCTCCTTCCGGCGCTCCGATTCACACCTCCCCGTGATGTTTTTCTCACTCCTGCTTGTTAATGTCCTGTTAGAAACTCTTTCAGTGCGCACCACACCGCAATGTTTTTCAGAAACCTATCCTACATGGCCACTGCATGTTTCCTGAACTCCCCATGCTGAACACCCTGTGGCGCTTTTCTCCAACCTACATTGCCCCTCACTGCCTTTCCTAATTCAGGCCCTCCGACTGAAACCAATATGTAATTTTTCCTCACTCCTACTAGTGAATGGCCTGTTAGAAACATTTACAATGCGCACCACACCGCGATGTTTTTCAGAAACCTATCCTACATTGCCACTGCATGTTTCCTTACCTCCCCATGCTGACCACCCCGTGGCGCTTTTCTCCATCCTACATTGCCACTCACTGCCTATCCTAATTCAGGCCCTCCGATTCACACCACCCTGTGCTGTTTTTCTCACACCTACTAGTGAATCACTTATTAGAAACCCTAACAATGTGCACCACACCGCAATGTTTCTCATAAACCTATCCTACATTGCCACTGCATGTTTCCTGACCTTCCCATGCTGACCACCCCGTGGCGCTTTTATCCATCCTACATTGCCACTCACTGCTTATCCTAATTCAGGCTTTCGATTCACACCACGCCGTAATGTTTTTCTCCCTCATACTAGTTAATGGCCTGTTACAAACCCTTACAGTGCGCACAACACCGCAATGTTTTTCAGAAACCTATCGTACATTGCCACTGCATGTTTCCTGAACTCCCCATGCTGACCACCCCGTGGCGCTTTCTCCATCCTACATTGCCACTGACTGCCTATACTAATTCAGGCCCTCTGATTCACACCAACCTGTGATGTTTTTCTCACTCCTACCTGTGAATGGCCTGTTAGAAACCCTTACAATGCTCACCACCCCACGATGCTTTTCAGAAACCTATCCTACATTGCCACTGCATGTTTCCTGACCTCCCCATTCTGACCACCCAGTAGTGCTTTTCTCATTCCTACATTGCCACTCACTGCCTATCCTAATTCAGGCCTTCCGATTCACACCACCCCGTGATATTTTTCTCACTCCTACTAGTGAGTGGCCTGTTAGAAACTCTTACAGTGCGCACCACACCGCGATGTTTTTCAGAAACCTATCCTACATTGCCACTGCATGTTTCCTGACCTCCCATGCTAAATATCCCTTGGCGCTTTTCTCCATCCTACATTTCCACTCACTGCCTATCCTACTTCAGGCCCTCTGATTCACATCTCCCCGTGATGTTTTTCTAACTCCTACTTGTGAATGGCCTGTTAGAAACCCTTACAATGCGCACCAAACCACGATGTTTTTCAGAAACCTATCCTATATTGCCACTGCATGTTTCCTGACCTCCACATTCTGAGCACTCCGTGGCGCTTTTCTCAATGCTACATTGCCACTCACTGCCTATCCTACTTCACGCCCTTCAATTCACACCACCCCGTGATGTTTTTCTCACTCCTACTAGTGAATGGCCTGTTAGAAAGCAGTGCAATGCGCACCACAACGGGATGTTTTTCAGAAACCTATCCTACATTGCCACTGCATGTTTCCTGACCTCCCCATGCTGACCACCCCGTGGCACTTTTCTCCATCCTGCATTGCCACTCACTGCCTATCCTAATTCAGGCCCTCCTATTCACACCACCCTGTGCTGTTTTTCTCACTCCTACTAGTGAATGGCCTGTTAGAAACCCTTACACTGCGCACCACCCAGCGATGTTTTTCAGAAACCTATCCTACATTGTCACTGCATGTTTCCTGTCCTCCCCATGCTGACCACCACGTGGCGCTTTTCTCCATCCTACCTTGCCACTCACTGCCTATCCTAATTCAGGCTTCCCATTCACATCACCCCGTGATGTCTTCCTCACTCCTAATAGTGAATGGCCTGTTAGAAACCCTTACAATGCGCACCACACTGCGATGTTTTTAGAAACCTATCCTACATTGCCACGGCAAGTTTCCTGTCCTGCCCATGCTGACCACCCCGTGGCAATTTTCTCCATCCTACATTGCCACTCACTGCCTATCCTAATTCAGGCTTCTGATTCACACCACAAGGTGATGTTTTTCTCACTCCTACTAGTGAATCGCTTGTTAGAAACGCTAACAATGTGCACCACACTGCGATGTTTCTCATAAACCTATCCTACAATGCCACTGCATGTTTCTTGACCTCCCCATGCTGACCACCCCGTGGCGCTTTTCTGCATCCTACATTGTCACTCACTGCCTATCCTAATTCAGTGCCTCCGATTCACACCACCCAGTGATGTTTTTATCACTTCTACTAGTGAATGGCCTGTTAGAAACCCTTACAATGCGCACCACTCCGCGATGTTGTTCAGAAACTTATCCTACATTGCCACTGCATGTTTACTGACCTCGCCATGCTGAACACCCTGTGGTGCTTTTCTCCATCCTACATTGCCACTCTTTGCCTATACTAATTCAGGCCCTCCGATTCACACCACCCCGTGATGTGTTTCTCACTCCTAGTAGTGAATGGCCTATTAGAAACCCTTACAATGCGCACCACCCCGCGATGTTTTTCAGAAACCTATCCTACATT
The DNA here is from genome assembly GCF_034190915.1 of Cavia porcellus. Taxonomy (NCBI): domain Eukaryota; kingdom Metazoa; phylum Chordata; class Mammalia; order Rodentia; family Caviidae; genus Cavia; species Cavia porcellus. The sequence goes on from NW_026947632.1 coordinate 61,337, forward strand.
GCCACAGCATATTTCCTGACCTCCCCATGCTGACCACCCCGTGGTGCTTTTCTCCATCCTGCATTGCCACTGACTGCCTATCCTAATTCAAGCCCTCCGATTCACACCACCACGTGATGTTTTTCTCACTCCTACTAGTGAATGGCCTGTTAGAAACCCTTAGAATGCGCACCAGTCCGCAATGTTTTTCAGAAACTTATCCTACATTGCCACTGCATGTTTCCTGACCTCCCCATGCTGACCACCCCGTGGTGCTTTTCTCCATCCTACATTGCCACTCACTGCCTATCCTAATTCAGGCTTCCCTATTCACACCACCCCGTGATATGTTGCTCACTCCTACTAGTGAATGGCCTGTTAGAAACCCTTACAATGCGGACCACCCCGCGATGTTTTTTAGAAACCTATCCTACATTGCCACTGCATGTTTCCTTACCTCCACATGCTGAGCACTCCGTGGCGATTTTCTACATCCTACATTGCCACACACTGCCTATCCTAATTCAGGCTTCTGATTCAAACCACCCCGTGATGTTTTTCTCACTCCTACTAGTGAATCCCTTGTTAGAAACCCTAACAATGTGCACCACACCGCGATATTTCTCATAAAACTATCCTACATAGCCACTGCATGTTTCCTGACCTCCCCATGCTGACCACCCCGTGGCGCTTTTCTCCATCCTACTTTGCCACTCACTGCCTATCCTAACTCAGGCTTCCGATTCACACCACCCCGTGATATTTTTCTCACTCATACTAGTTAATGGCCTGTTAGAAACCCTTACAGTGTGCACCACCCCGCGATGTTTTTCAGTAACGTATCCTACATTGCCACTACATGTTTCCTGACCTCCATAGCTGAGCACTCCGTGGCGCTTTTCTCTATCCTACATTTTCACTCACTGCCTATCCAACTTCAGGCCCTCCGATTCACACCAACCCGTGATGTTTATCTCACTCCTACTAGTGAATGGCCTGTTAGAAACCCTTACAATGCGCACCACCCCGCGATGTTTTGCAGAAACCTATCCTACATTGCCACTGCATGTTTCCTGACCTCCCCATTCTGAACACCCAGTAGTGCTTTTCTCCATCCTACATTGCCACTCACTGCCTATCGTAATTCAGGCCTTCCGATTCACACCACCCCGTGATATTTTTCTCACTCCTACTAGTGAGTGGCCTGTTAGAAACTCTTACAGTGCGCACCACCCCGCGATGTTTTTCAGAAACCTTTCCTACATTGCACTGAATGTTTCCAGACCTCCCCATGCTGATCACATCGTGGCGCTTTTCTCCATCCTACATTGCCACTCACTGCCTATCCTACTTCAGGCCCTCTGATTCACACCACCCCATGATGTTTTTCTCACTCCTACTAGTGAATGGCCTGTTAGAAACCCTTACAATGCGCACCACCCCGCGATGTTTTTCAGAAACCTATCCTACATTGCCACTGCATGTTTCCTGACCTCCACATGCTGAGCACTCCCTGGCACTTTTCTCCATCCTACATTGCTACTCACTGCCTATCCTAATTCAGGCACTCCGATTAACACCACGCCGTGACGTTTTTCTCACTCCTACTAGTGAATAGCCTGTTAGAAATCCTTACAATGTGCACCACCCCGCGATATTTTTCAGAAGCCTATCCTACATTACCACTGCATGTTTCCTGACCTCCCCATGCTGACCACCCCGTGGCTCTTTTCTCCATCCTGCATTGCCACTCACTGCCTTTCCTAATTCAGGCCCTCTGATTCACACCAACCTGTGATGTTTTTCTCACTCCTACTAGTGAATGGCCTGTTAGAAACCCTTACAATGCGCACCAACCCTCGATGTTTTTCAAAAACCTATCCTACATTGCCACTGCATGTTTCTTGACATCCCCATGCTGACCACCCCATGGTGCTTTTCTCCATCCTACATTGCCACTCACTGCCTATCCTATTCAGGCCCTCCGATTCACACCACCCCATGATGTCTTCCTCACTCCTACTAGTGAATGGCCTGTTAGAAACCCTTACAATGCGCACCACCCCGCGATGTTTTCAGAAACCTATCCTACATTGCCACTGCATGTTTCTTGAGCTCCCCATGCTGACCAACACTTGGCTCTTTTCTCCATCCTACATTGCCACTCACTGCCTATCCTACTTCAGGCCCTCCCATTCACACCACCCCATGATGTTTTTCTCACTCCTACTAGTGAGTGACCTGTTAGAAACCCTTACAATGCGCACCACCCCGCGATGTATTTCAGAAACCTATCCTACTTTGCCACGGCATGTTTCCAAACCTCCCCATGCTGACCACATCGTGGCGCTTTTCTCCATCCTACATTGCCACTCACTGCCTATCCTAATTCAGGACCTCCGATTCACACCACCCCGTGATGTTTTTCTCACTCCTACTAGTTAATGGCCTGTTAGAAACCCGTACAATGCGTACCACACCACGATGTTTTTCAGAAACCTATCCTACATTGCCACTGCATGTTTCCTGACTTCCCAATGCTAAATACCCCTTGTCGCTTTTCTCCATCCCAGATTGCCACTCACTGCCTATCCTCCTTCCGGCGCTCCGATTCACACCTCCCCGTGATGTTTTTCTCACTCCTGCTTGTTAATGTCCTGTTAGAAACTCTTTCAGTGCGCACCACACCGCAATGTTTTTCAGAAACCTATCCTACATGGCCACTGCATGTTTCCTGAACTCCCCATGCTGAACACCCTGTGGCGCTTTTCTCCAACCTACATTGCCCCTCACTGCCTTTCCTAATTCAGGCCCTCCGACTGAAACCAATATGTAATTTTTCCTCACTCCTACTAGTGAATGGCCTGTTAGAAACATTTACAATGCGCACCACACCGCGATGTTTTTCAGAAACCTATCCTACATTGCCACTGCATGTTTCCTTACCTCCCCATGCTGACCACCCCGTGGCGCTTTTCTCCATCCTACATTGCCACTCACTGCCTATCCTAATTCAGGCCCTCCGATTCACACCACCCTGTGCTGTTTTTCTCACACCTACTAGTGAATCGCTTATTAGAAACCCTAACAATGTGCACCACACCGCAATGTTTCTCATAAACCTATCCTACATTGCCACTGCATGTTTCCTGACCTTCCCATGCTGACCACCCCGTGGCGCTTTTATCCATCCTACATTGCCACTCACTGCTTATCCTAATTCAGGCTTTCGATTCACACCACGCCGTAATGTTTTTCTCCCTCATACTAGTTAATGGCCTGTTACAAACCCTTACAGTGCGCACAACACCGCAATGTTTTTCAGAAACCTATCGTACATTGCCACTGCATGTTTCCTGAACTCCCCATGCTGACCACCCCGTGGCGCTTTCTCCATCCTACATTGCCACTGACTGCCTATACTAATTCAGGCCCTCTGATTCACACCAACCTGTGATGTTTTTCTCACTCCTACCTGTGAATGGCCTGTTAGAAACCCTTACAATGCTCACCACCCCACGATGCTTTTCAGAAACCTATCCTACATTGCCACTGCATGTTTCCTGACCTCCCCATTCTGACCACCCAGTAGTGCTTTTCTCATTCCTACATTGCCACTCACTGCCTATCCTAATTCAGGCCTTCCGATTCACACCACCCAATGATATTTTTCTCACTCCTACTAGTGAGTGGCCTGTTAGAAACTCTTACAGTGCGCACCACACCGCGATGTTTTTCAGAAACCTATCCTACATTGCCACTGCATGTTTCCTGACCTCCCATGCTAAATATCCCTTGGCGCTTTTCTCCATCCTACATTTCCACTCACTGCCTATCCTACTTCAGGCCCTCTGATTCACATCTCCCCGTGATGTTTTTCTCACTCCTACTTGTGAATGGCCTGTTAGAAACCCTTACAATGCGCACCAAACCACGATGTTTTTCAGAAACCTATCCTATATTGCCACTGCATGTTTCCTGACCTCCACATTCTGAGCACTCCGTGGCGCTTTTCTCAATGCTACATTGCCACTCACTGCCTATCCTACTTCACGCCCTTCAATTCACACCACCCCGTGATGTTTTTCTCACTCCTACTAGTGAATGGCCTGTTAGAAAGCAGTGCAATGCGCACCACAACGGGATGTTTTTCAGAAACCTATCCTACATTGCCACTGCATGTTTCCTGACCTCCCCATGCTGACCACCCCGTGGTACTTTTCTCCATCCTGCATTGCCACTCACTGCCTATCCTAATTCAGGCCCTCCTATTCACACCACCCTGTGCTGTTTTTCTCACTCCTACTAGTGAATGGCCTGTTAGAAACCCTTACACTGCGCACCACCCAGCGATGTTTTTCAGAAACCTATCCTACATTGTCACTGCATGTTTCCTGTCCTCCCCATGCTGACCACCACGTGGCGCTTTTCTCCATCCTACCTTGCCACTCACTGCCTATCCTAATTCAGGCTTCCCATTCACATCACCCCGTGATGTCTTCCTCACTCCTAATAGTGAATGGCCTGTTAGAAACCCTTACAATGCGCACCACACCGCGATGTTTTTAGAAACCTATCCTACATTGCCACGGCAAGTTTCCTGACCTGCCCATGCTGACCACCCCGTGGCAATTTTCTCCATCCTACATTGCCACTCACTGCCTATCCTAATTCAGGCTTCTGATTCACACCACAAGGTGATGTTTTTCTCACTCCTACTAGTGAATCGCTTGTTAGAAACGCTAACAATGTGCACCACACTGCGATGTTTCTCATAAACCTATCCTACAATGCCACTGCATGTTTCTTGACCTCCCCATGCTGACCACCCCGTGGCGCTTTTCTGCATCCTACATTGTCACTCACTGCCTATCCTAATTCAGTGCCTCCGATTCACACCACCCAGTGATGTTTTTATCACTTCTACTAGTGAATAGCCTGTTAGAAACCCTTACAATGCGCACCACTCCGCGATGTTGTTCAGAAACTTATCCTACATTGCCACTGCATGTTTACTGACCTCGCCATGCTGAACACCCTGTGGTGCTTTTCTCCATCCTACATTGCCACTCTTTGCCTATACTAATTCAGGCCCTCCGATTCACACCACCCCGTGATGTGTTTCTCACTCCTAGTAGTGAATGGCCTATTAGAAACCCTTACAATGCGCACCACCCCGCGATGTTTTTCAGAAACCTATCCTACATTGCCACAGCATATTTCCTGACCTCCCCATGCTGACCACCCCGTGGTGCTTTTCTCCATCCTGCATTGCCACTGACTGCCTATCCTAATTCAGGCCCTCCGATTCACACCACCACGTGATGTTTTTCTCACTCCTACTAGTGAATGGCCTGTTAGAAACCCTTAGAATGCGCACCAGTCCGCAATGTTTTTCAGAAACTTATCCTACATTGCCACTGCATGTTTCCTGACCTCCCCATGCTGACCACCCCGTGGTGCTTTTCTCCATCCTACATTGCCACTCACTGCCTATCCTAATTCAGGCTTCCCTATTCACACCACCCCGTGATATGTTGCTCACTCCTACTAGTGAATGGCCTGTTAGAAACCCTTACAATGCGGACCACCCCGCGATGTTTTTTAGAAACCTATCCTACATTGCCACTGCATGTTTCCTTACCTCCACATGCTGAGCACTCCGTGGCGATTTTCTACATCCTACATTGCCACACACTGCCTATCCTAATTCAGGCTTCTGATTCAAACCACCCCGTGATGTTTTTCTCACTCCTACTAGTGAATCCCTTGTTAGAAACCCTAACAATGTGCACCACACCGCGATATTTCTCATAAAACTATCCTACATAGCCACTGCATGTTTCCTGACCTCCCCATGCTGACCACCCCGTGGCGCTTTTCTCCATCCTACTTTGCCACTCACTGCCTATCCTAACTCAGGCTTCCGATTCACACCACCCCGTGATATTTTTCTCACTCATACTAGTTAATGGCCTGTTAGAAACCCTTACAGTGTGCACCACCCCGCGATGTTTTTCAGTAACGTATCCTACATTGCCACTACATGTTTCCTGACCTCCATAGCTGAGCACTCCGTGGCGCTTTTCTCTATCCTACATTTTCACTCACTGCCTATCCAACTTCAGGCCCTCCGATTCACACCAACCCGTGATGTTTATCTCACTCCTACTAGTGAATGGCCTGTTAGAAACCCTTACAATGCGCACCACCCCGCGATGTTTTGCAGAAACCTATCCTACATTGCCACTGCATGTTTCCTGACCTCCACATGCTGAGCAATCCGTGGAGCTTTTCTCCATCATACATTGCCACTCACTGCCTATTCTAATTCAGGCCCTCCGATTCACACCACCCCGCGATATTTTTCTCACTCCTACTAGTGAATAGCCTGTTAGAAACCCTTACAATGCGCACCACCCCGCAATATTTTTCAGAAACCTATCCTACATTGCCACTGCATGTTTCCTGACCTCCCCATGCTAAATACCCCTTGTCGCTTTTCTCCGTCCTACATTGCCTCTCACTGCCTATCCTATTTCAGGCCCTCCGATTCACACCAACCCGTGATGTTTTTCTCACTCCTACTAGTGAGTGGCCTGTTAGAAACACTTACAATGCTCACCACCCCACGATGCTTTTCAGAAACCTATCCTACATTGCCACTGCATGTTTCCTGACCTCCCCATTCTGACCACCCAGTAGTGCTTTTCTCCATCCTACATTGCCACTCACTGCCTATCCTAATTCAGGCCTTCCGATTCACACCACCCCGTGATATTTTTCTCACTCCTACTAGTGAGTGGCCTGTTAGAAACTCTTACAGTGCGCACCACACCGCGATGTTTTTAAGAAACCTATCCTACATTGACACTGCATGTTTCCAGACCTCCCATGCTAAATATCCCTTGGCGCTTTTCTCCATCCTACATTTCCACTCACTTCCTATCCTACTTCAGGCCCTCTGATTCACACCTCCCCGTGATGTTTTTCTCACTCCTACTTGTGAATGGCCTGTTAGAAACCCTTACAATGCGCACCAAACCACGATGTTTTTCAGAAACCTATCCTATATTGCCACTGCATGTTTCCTGACCTCCACATGCTGAGCACTCCGTGGCGCTTTTCTCAATGCTACATTGCCACTCACTGCCTATCCTACTTCAGGCCCTTCAATTCACACCACCCTGTGATGTTTTTCTCACTCCTACTAGTGAATGGCCTGTTAGAAAGCAGTGCAATGCGCACCACAACGGGATGTTTTTCAGAAACCTATCCTACATTGCCACTACATGTTTCCTGACCTCCATAGCTGAGCACTCCGTGGCGCTTTTCTCTATCCTACATTTTCACTCACTGCCTATCCAACTTCAGGCCCTCCGATTCACACCAACCCGTGATGTTTATCTCACTCCTACTAGTGAATGGCCTGTTAGAAACCCTTACAATGCGCACCACCCCGCGATGTTTTGCAGAAACCTATCCTACATTGCCACTGCATGTTTCCTGACCTCCACATGCTGAGCAATCCGTGGAGCTTTTCTCCATCATACATTGCCACTCACTGCCTATTCTAATTCAGGCCCTCCGATTCACACCACCCCGCGATATTTTTCTCACTCCTACTAGTGAATAGCCTGTTAGAAACCCTTACAATGCGCACCACCCCGCAATATTTTTCAGAAACCTATCCTACATTGCCACTGCATGTTTCCTGACCTCCCCATGCTAAATACCCCTTGTCGCTTTTCTCCGTCCTACATTGCCTCTCACTGCCTATCCTATTTCAGGCCCTCCGATTCACACCAACCCGTGATGTTTTTCTCACTCCTACTAGTGAGTGGCCTGTTAGAAACACTTACAATGCTCACCACCCCACGATGCTTTTCAGAAACCTATCCTACATTGCCACTGCATGTTTCCTGACCTCCCCATTCTGACCACCCAGTAGTGCTTTTCTCCATCCTACATTGCCACTCACTGCCTATCCTAATTCAGGCCTTCCGATTCACACCACCCCGTGATATTTTTCTCACTCCTACTAGTGAGTGGCCTGTTAGAAACTCTTACAGTGCGCACCACACCGCGATGTTTTTAAGAAACCTATCCTACATTGACACTGCATGTTTCCAGACCTCCCATGCTAAATATCCCTTGGCGCTTTTCTCCATCCTACATTTCCACTCACTTCCTATCCTACTTCAGGCCCTCTGATTCACACCTCCCCGTGATGTTTTTCTCACTCCTACTTGTGAATGGCCTGTTAGAAACCCTTACAATGCGCACCAAACCACGATGTTTTTCAGAAACCTATCCTATATTGCCACTGCATGTTTCCTGACCTCCACATGCTGAGCACTCCGTGGCGCTTTTCTCAATGCTACATTGCCACTCACTGCCTATCCTACTTCAGGCCCTTCAATTCACACCACCCTGTGATGTTTTTCTCACTCCTACTAGTGAATGGCCTGTTAGAAAGCAGTGCAATGCGCACCACAACGGGATGTTTTTCAGAAACCTATCCTACATTGCCACTGCATGTTTCCTGACCTCCCCATGCTGACCACCCCGTGGCACTTTTCTCCATCCTGCATTGCCACTCACTGCCTATCCTAATTCAGGCCCTCCGATTCACACCACCCTGTGCTGTTTTTCTCACTCCTACTAGTGAATGGCCTGTTAGAAACCCTTACACTGCGCACCACCCAGCGATGTTTTTCAGAAACCTATCCTACATTGTCACTGCATGTTTCCTGTCCTCCCCATGCTGACCACCACGTGGCGCTTTTCTCCATCCTACCTTGCCACTCACTGCCTATCCTAATTCAGGCTTCCCATTCACATCACCCCGTGATGTCTTCCTCACTCCTAATAGTGAATGGCCTGTTAGAAACCCTTACAATGCGCACCACACCGCGATGTTTTTAGAAACCTATCCTACATTGCCACGGCAAGTTTCCTGACCTACCCATGCTGACCACCCCGTGGCAATTTTCTCCATCCTACATTGCCACTCACTGCCTATCCTAATTCAGGATTCTGATTCACACCACAAGGTGATGTTTTTCTCACTCCTACTAGTGAATCGCTTGTTAGAAACGCTAACAATGTGCACCACACTGCGATGTTTCTCATAAACCTATCCTACAATGCCACTGCATTTTTCTTGACCTCCCCATGCTGACCACCCCGTGGCGCTTTTCTCCATCCTACATTGTCACTCACTGCCTATCCTAATTCAGTGCCTCCGATTCACACCACCCAGTGATGTTTTTATCACTTCTACTAGTGAATGGCCTGTTAGAAACCCTTACAATGCGCACCACTCCGCGATGTTTTTCAGAAACTTATCCTACATTGCCACTGCATGTTTACTGACCTCGCCATGCTGAACACCCTGTGGTGCTTTTCTCCATCCTACATTGCCACTCTTTGCCTATACTAATTCAGGCCCTCCGATTCATACCACCCCGTGATGTGTTTCTCACTCCTAGTAGTGAATGGCCTATTAGAAACCCTTACAATGCGCACCACCCCGCGATGTTTTTCAGAAACCTATCCTACATTGCCACAGCATATTTCCTGACCTCCCCATGCTGACCACCCCGTGGTGCTTTTCTCCATCCTGCATTGCCACTGACTGCCTATCCTAATTCAGGCCCTCCGATTCACACCACCACGTGATGTTTTTCTCACTCCTACTAGTGAATGGCCTGTTAGAAACCCTTAGAATGCGCACCAGTCCGCAATGTTTTTCAGAAACTTATCCTACATTGCCACTGCATGTTTCCTGACCTCCCCATGCTGACCACCCCGTTGTGCTTTTCTCCATCCTATATTGCCACTCACTGCCTATCCTAATTCAGGCTTCCCATTCACACCACCCCGTGATATCTTGCTCACTCCTACTAGTGAATGGTCTGTTAGAAACCCTTACAATGCGGACCACCCCGCGATGTTTTTTAGAAACCTATCCTACATTGCCACTGCATGTTTCCTTACCTCCACATGCTGAGCACTCCGTGGCGATTTTCTACATCCTACATTGCCACACACTGCCTATCCTAATTCAGGCTTCTGATTCAAACCACCCCGTGATGTTTTTCTCACTCCTACTAGTGAATCCCTTGTTAGAAACCCTAACAATGTGCACCACACCGCGATATTTCTCATAAAACTATCCTACATAGCCACTGCATGTTTCCTGACCTCCCCATGCTGACCACCCCGTGGCGCTTTTCTCCATCCTACTTTGCCACTCACTGCCTATCCTAACTCAGGCTTCCGATTCACACCACCCCATGATATTTTTCTCACTCATACTAGTTAATGGCCTGTTAGAAACCCTTACAGTGTGCACCACCCCGCGATGTTTTTCAGTAACGTATCCTACATTGCCACTACATGTTTCCTGACCTCCATAGCTGAGCACTCCGTGGCGCTTTTCTCTATCCTACATTTTCACTCACTGCCTATCCAACTTCAGGCCCTCTGATTCACACCAACCCGTGATGTTTATCTCACTCCTACTAGTGAATGGCCTGTTAGAAACCCTTACAATGCGCACCACCCCGCGATGTTTTGCAGAAACCTATCCTACATTGCCACTGCATGTTTCCTGACCTCCACATGCTGAGCAATCCGTGGAGCTTTTTTCCATCATACATTGCCACTCACTGCCTATTCTAATTCAGGCCCTCCGATTCACACCACCCCGCGATGTTTTTCTCACTCCTACTAGTGAATAGCCTGTTAGAAACCCTTACAATGCGCACCACCCCGCAATATTTTTCAGAAACCTATCCTACATTGCCACTGCATGTTTCCTGACCTCCCCATGCTAAATACCCCTTGTCGCTTTTCTCCGTCCTACATTGCCTCTCACTGCCTATCCTATTTCAGGCCCTCCGATTCACACCAACCCGTGATGTTTTTCTCACTCCTACTAGTGAGTGGCCTGTTAGAAACACTTACAATGCTCACCACCCCACGATGCTTTTCAGAAACCTATCCTACATTGCCACTGCATGTTTCCTGACCTCCCCATTCTGACCACCCAGTAGTGCTTTTCTCCATCCTACATTGCCACTCACTGCCTATCCTAATTCAGGCCTTCCGATTCACACCACCCCGTGATATTTTTCTCACTCCTACTAGTGAGTGGCCTGTTAGAAACTCTTACAGTGCGCACCACACCGCGATGTTTTTAAGAAACCTATCCTACATTGACACTGCATGTTTCCAGACCTCCCATGCTAAATATCCCTTGGCGCTTTTCTCCATCCTACATTTCCACTCACTTCCTATCCTACTTCAGGCCCTCTGATTCACACCTCCCCGTGATGTTTTTCTCACTCCTACTTGTGAATGGCCTGTTAGAAACCCTTACAATGCGCACCAAACCACGATGTTTTTCAGAAACCTATCCTATATTGCCACTGCATGTTTCCTGACCTCCACATGCTGAGCACTCCGTGGCGCTTTTCTCAATGCTACATTGCCACTCACTGCCTATCCTACTTCAGGCCCTTCAATTCACACCACCCTGTGATGTTTTTCTCACTCCTACTAGTGAATGGCCTGTTAGAAAGCAGTGCAATGCGCACTACAACGGGATGTTTTTCAGAAACCTATCCTACATTGCCACTGCATGTTTCCTGACCTCCCCATGCTGACCACCCCGTGGCACTTTTCTCCATCCTGCATTGCCACTCACTGCCTATCCTAATTCAGGCCCTCCGATTCACACCACCCTGTGCTGTTTTTCTCACTCCTACTAGTGAATGGCCTGTTAGAAACCCTTACACTGCGCACCACCCAGCGATGTTTTTCAGAAACCTATCCTACATTGTCACTGCATGTTTCCTGTCCTCCCCATGCTGACCACCACGTGGCGCTTTTCTCCATCCTACCTTGCCACTCACTGCCTATCCTAATTCAGGCTTCCCATTCACATCACCCCGTGATGTCTTCCTCACTCCTAATAGTGAATGGCCTGTTAGAAACCCTTACAATGCGCACCACACCGCGATGTTTTTAGAAACCTATCCTACATTGCCACGGCAAGTTTCCTGACCTGCCCATGCTGACCACCCCGTGGCAATTTTCTCCATCCTACATTGCCACTCACTGCCTATCCTAATTCAGGATTCTGATTCACACCACAAGGTGATGTTTTTCTCACTCCTACTAGTGAATCGCTTGTTAGAAACGCTAACAATGTGCACCACACTGCGATGTTTCTCATAAACCTATCCTACAATGCCACTGCATTTTTCTTGACCTCCCCATGCTGACCACCCCGTGGCGCTTTTCTCCATCCTACATTGTCACTCACTGCCTATCCTAATTCAGTGCCTCCGATTCACACCACCCAGTGATGTTTTTATCACTTCTACTAGTGAATGGCCTGTTAGAAACCCTTACAATGCGCACCACTCCGCGATGTTTTTCAGAAACTTATCCTACATTGCCACTGCATGTTTACTGACCTCGCCATGCTGAACACCCTGTGGTGCTTTTCTCCATCCTACATTGCCACTCTTTGCCTATACTAATTCAGGCCCTCCGATTCACACCACCCCGTGATGTGTTTCTCACTCCTAGTAGTGAATGGCCTATTAGAAACCCTTACAATGCGCACCACCCCGCGATGTTTTTCAGAAACCTATCCTACATTGCCACAGCATATTTCCTGACCTCCCCATGCTGACCACCCCGTGGTGCTTTTCTCCATCCTGCATTGCCACTGACTGCCTATCCTAATTCAGGCCCTCCGATTCACACCACCACGTGATGTTTTTCTCACTCCTACTAGTGAATGGCCTGTTAGAAACCCTTAGAATGCGCACCAGTCCGCAATGTTTTTCAGAAACTTATCCTACATTGCCACTGCATGTTTCCTGACCTCCCCATGCTGACCACCCCGTGGTGCTTTTCTCCATCCTATATTGCCACTCACTGCCTATCCTAATTCAGGCTTCCCATTCACACCACCCCGTGATATCTTGCTCACTCCTACTAGTGAATGGTCTGTTAGAAACCCTTACAATGCGGACCACCCCGCGATGTTTTTTAGAAACCTATCCTACATTGCCACTGCATGTTTCCTTACCTCCACATGCTGAGCACTCCGTGGCGATTTTCTACATCCTACATTGCCACACACTGCCTATCCTAATTCAGGCTTCTGATTCAAACCACCCCGTGATGTTTTTCTCACTCCTACTAGTGAATCCCTTGTTAGAAACCCTAACAATGTTCACCACACCGCGATATTTCTCATAAAACTATCCTACATAGCCACTGCATGTTTCCTGACCTCCCCATGCTGACCACCCCGTGGCGCTTTTCTCCATCCTACTTTGCCACTCACTGCCTATCCTAACTCAGGCTTCCGATTCACACCACCCCATGATATTTTTCTCACTCATACTAGTTAATGGCCTGTTAGAAACCCTTACAGTGTGCACCACCCCGCGATGTTTTTCAGTAACGTATCCTACATTGCCACTACATGTTTCCTGACCTCCATAGCTGAGCACTCCGTGGCGCTTTTCTCTATCCTACATTTTCACTCACTGCCTATCCAACTTCAGGCCCTCTGATTCACACCAACCCGTGATGTTTATCTCACTCCTACTAGTGAATGGCCTGTTAGAAACCCTTACAATGCGCACCACCCCGCGATGTTTTGCAGAAACCTATCCTACATTGCCACTGCATGTTTCCTGACCTCCACATGCTGAGCAATCCGTGGAGCTTTTTTCCATCATACATTGCCACTCACTGCCTATTCTAATTCAGGCCCTCCGATTCACACCACCCCGCGATGTTTTTCTCACTCCTACTAGTGAATAGCCTGTTAGAAACCCTTACAATGCGCACCACCCCGCAATATTTTTCAGAAACCTATCCTACATTGCCACTGCATGTTTCCTGACCTCCCCATGCTAAATACCCCTTGTCGCTTTTCTCCGTCCTACATTGCCTCTCACTGCCTATCCTACTTCAGGCCCTCCGATTCACACCAACCCGTGATGTTTTTCTCACTCCTACTAGTGAGTGGCCTGTTAGAAACCCTTACAATGCGCACCACCCCGCGATGTTTTTCAGAAACCTTTCCTATAATGCCACTGAATGTTTCCACACCTCCCCATGCTGACCATATCGTGGCGCTTTCCTCCTTCCTACATTGCCACTCACTGCCTATCCTAATTCAGGCCCTCTGATTCACAGCACCCCATGATGTTTTTCTCACTCCTACTAGTGAATGGCCTGTTAGAAACCCTTACAATGCGCACCACCCCGCGAGGTTTTGCAGAAACCTATCCTACATTGCCACTGCATGTTTCCTGACCTCCACATGCTGAGCACTCCCTGGCACTTTTCTCCATCCTACATTGCTACTCACTGCCTATCCTAATTCAGGCACTCCGATTAACACCACCCGTGACGTTTTTCTCACTCCTACTAGTCAATAGCCTGTTAGAAACCCTTACAATGTGCACCACCCCGCGATATTTTTCAGAAACCTATCCTACATTACCACTGCATGTTTCCTGACCTCCCCATGCTGACCACCCCGTGGCTCTTTTCTCCATCCTGCATTGCCACTCACTGCCTATCCTATTCAGGCTCTCCGATTCACACCACCCCATGATGTCTTCCTCACTCCTACTAGTGAATGGCCTGTTAGAAACCCTTACAATGCGCACCACCCCGCGATGTTTTTAGAAACCTATCCTACATTGCCACTGCATGTTTCTTGACCTCCCCATGCTGACCAACACTTGGCGCTTTTCTCCATCCTACATTGCCACTCACTGCCTATCCTACTTCAGGCCCTCCGATTCACACAACCCCATGATGGTTTTCTCACTCCTACTAGTGAGTGGCCTGTTAGAAACCCTTACAATGCGCACCACCCCGCGATGTATTTTAGAAACCTATCCTACTTTGCCACGGCATGTTTCCAAACCTCCCCATGCTGACCACATCTTGGCGCTTTTCTCCATACTACATTGCCACTCACTGCCTATCCTAATTCAGGACCTCCGATTCACACCACCCCGTGTTGTTTTTCTCACTCCTAGTAGTTAATGGCCTGTTAGAAACACGTACAATGCGTACCACACCGCGATGATTTTCAGAAACCTATCCTACATTGCCACTGCATATTTCCTTACCTCCACATGCTGAGCACTCCGTGGCGATTTTCTACATCCTACATTGCCACACACTGCCTATCCTAATTCAGGCTTCCGATTCAAACCACCGCGTGATGTTTTTCTCACTCCTACTAGTGATTCCCTTGTTAGAAACCCTAACAATGTGCACCACACCGCGATATTTCTCATAAAACTATCCTACATAGCCACTGCATGTTTCCTGACCTCCACATGCTGAGCACTCCCTGGCACTTTTCTCCATCCTACATTGCTACTCACTGCCTATCCTAATTCAGGCACTCCGATTAACACCACCCCGTGACGTTTTTCTCAATCCTACTAGTGAATAGCCTGTTAGAAACCCTTACAATGTGCATCACCCCGCGATATTTTTCAGAAACCTATCCTACATTACCACTGCATGTTTCCTGACCTCCCCATGCTGACCACCCCGTGGCTCTTTTCTCCATCCTGCATTGCCACTCACTACCTTTACTAATTCAGGCCCTCCAATTCACACCACCATGTTATGTTTTACTCACTCCTACTAGTGAATGGCCTATTAGAAACCCTTACAATGCGCACCAACCCTCGATGTTTTTCAAAAACCTATCCTACATTGCTACTGCATGTTTCTTTACATCCCCATGCTGACCAACCAATGGCGCTTTTCTCCATCCTACATTGCCACTCACTGCCTATCCTATTCAAGCCCTCCGATTCACACCACCCCATGATGTCTTCCTCACTCCTACTAGTGAATGGCCTGTTAGAAACCCTTACAATGCGCACCACCCCGCGATGTTTTCAGAAACCTATCCTACATTGCCACTGCATGTTTCTTGACCTCCCCATGCTGACCAACACTTGGCGCTTTTCTCCGTCCTACATTGCACTCACTGCCTATCCTACTTCAGGCCCTCCGATTCACACCAACCCGTGATGTTTTTCTCACTCCTACTAGTGAGTGGCCTGTTAGAAACCCTTACAATGCTCACCACCCCACGATGCTTTTCAGAAACCTATCCTACATTGCCACTGCATGTTTCCTGACCTCCCCATTCTGACCACCCAGTAGTGCTTTTCTCCATCCTACATTGCCACTCACTGCCTATCCTAATTCAGGCCTTCCGATTCACACCACCCCGTGATATTTTTCTCACTCCTACTAGTGAGTGGCCTGTTAGAAACTCTTACAGTGCGCACCACACCGCGATGTTTTTAAGAAACCTATCCTACATTGACACTGCATGTTTCCTGACCTCCCATGCTAAATATCCCTTGGCGCTTTTCTCCATCCTACATTTCCACTCACTTCCTATCCTACTTCAGGCCCTCTGATTCACACCTCCCCGTGATGTTTTTCTCACTCCTACTTGTGAATGGCCTGTTAGAAACCCTTACAATGCGCACCAAACCACGATGTTTTTCAGAAACCTATCCTATATTGCCACTGCATGTTTCCTGACCTCCACATGCTGAGCACTCCGTGGCGCTTTTCTCAATGCTACATTGCCACTCACTGCCTATCCTACTTCAGGCCCTTCAATTCACACCACCCTGTGATGTTTTTCTCACTCCTACTAGTGAATGGCCTGTTAGAAAGCAGTGCAATGCGCACCACAACGGGATGTTTTTCAGAAACCTATCCTACATTGCCACTGCATGTTTCCTGACCTCCCCATGCTGACCACCCCGTGGCACTTTTCTCCATCCTGCATTGCCACTCACTGCCTATCCTAATTCAGGCCCTCCGATTCACACCACCCTGTGCTGTTTTTCTCACTCCTACTAGTGAATGGCCTGTTAGAAACCCTTACACTGCGCACCACCCAGCGATGTTTTTCAGAAACCTATCCTACATTGTCACTGCATGTTTCCTGTCCTCCCCATGCTGACCACCACGTGGCGCTTTTCTCCATCCTACCTTGCCACTCACTGCCTATCCTAATTCAGGCTTCCCATTCACATCACCCCGTGATGTCTTCCTCACTCCTAATAGTGAATGGCCTGTTAGAAACCCTTACAATGCGCACCACACCGCGATGTTTTTAGAAACCTATCCTACATTGCCACGGCAAGTTTCCTGACCTGCCCATGCTGACCACCCCGTGGCAATTTTCTCCATCCTACATTGCCACTCACTGCCTATCCTAATTCAGGATTCTGATTCACACCACAAGGTGATGTTTTTCTCACTCCTACTAGTGAATCGCTTGTTAGAAACGCTAACAATGTGCACCACACTGCGATGTTTCTCATAAACCTATCCTACAATGCCACTGCATTTTTCTTGACCTCCCCATGCTGACCACCCCGTGGCGCTTTTCTCCATCCTACATTGTCACTCACTGCCTATCCTAATTCAGTGCCTCCGATTCACACCACCCAGTGATGTTTTTATCACTTCTACTAGTGAATGGCCTGTTAGAAACCCTTACAATGCGCACCACTCCGCGATGTTTTTCAGAAACTTATCCTACATTGCCACTGCATGTTTACTGACCTCGCCATGCTGAACACCCTGTGGTGCTTTTCTCCATCCTACATTGCCACTCTTTGCCTATACTAATTCAGGCCCTCCGATTCACACCACCCCGTGATGTGTTTCTCACTCCCAGTAGTGAATGGCCTATTAGAAACCCTTACAATGCGCACCACCCCGCGATGTTTTTCAGAAACCTATCCTACATTGCCACAGCATATTTCCTGACCTCCCCATGCTGACCACCCCGTGGTGCTTTTCTCCATCCTGCATTGCCACTGACTGCCTATCCTAATTCAGGCCCTCCGATTCACACCACCACGTGATGTTTTTCTCACTCCTACTAGTGAATGGCCTGTTAGAAACCCTTAGAATGCGCACCAGTCCGCAATGTTTTTCAGAAACTTATCCTACATTGCCACTGCATGTTTCCTGACCTCCCCATGCTGACCACCCCGTGGTGCTTTTCTCCATCCTACATTGCCACTCACTGCCTATCCTAATTCAGGCTTCCCATTCACACCACCCCGTGATATCTTGCTCACTCCTACTAGTGAATGGTCTGTTAGAAACCCTTACAATGCGGACCACCCCGCGATGTTTTTTAGAAACCTATCCTACATTGCCACTGCATGTTTCCTTACCTCCACATGCTGAGCACTCCGTGGCGATTTTCTACATCCTACATTGCCACACACTGCCTATCCTAATTCAGGCTTCTGATTCAAACCACCCCGTGATGTTTTTCTCACTCCTACTAGTGAATCCCTTGTTAGAAACCCTAACAATGTGCACCACACCGCGATATTTCTCATAAAACTATCCTACATAGCCACTGCATGTTTCCTGACCTCCCCATGCTGACCACCCCGTGGCGCTTTTCTCCATCCTACTTTGCCACTCACTGCCTATCCTAACTCAGGCTTCCGATTCACACCACCCCATGATATTTTTCTCACTCATACTAGTTAATGGCCTGTTAGAAACCCTTACAGTGTGCACCACCCCGCGATGTTTTTCAGTAACGTATCCTACATTGCCACCACATGTTTCCTGACCTCCATAGCTGAGCACTCCGTGGCGCTTTTCTCTATCCTACATTTTCACTCACTGCCTATCCAACTTCAGGCCCTCTGATTCACACCAACCCGTGATGTTTATCTCACTCCTACTAGTGAATGGCCTGTTAGAAACCCTTACAATGCGCACCACCCCGCGATGTTTTGCAGAAACCTATCCTACATTGCCACTGCATGTTTCCTGACCTCCACATGCTGAGCAATCCGTGGAGCTTTTTTCCATCATACATTGCCACTCACTGCCTATTCTAATTCAGGCCCTCCGATTCACACCACCCCGCGATGTTTTTCTCACTCCTACTAGTGAATAGCCTGTTAGAAACCCTTACAATGCGCACCACCCCGCAATATTTTTCAGAAACCTATCCTACATTGCCACTGCATGTTTCCTGACCTCCCCATGCTAAATACCCCTTGTCGCTTTTCTCCGTCCTACATTGCCTCTCACTGCCTATCCTACTTCAGGCCCTCCGATTCACACTAACCCGTGATGTTTTTCTCACTCCTCCTAGTGAGTGGCCTGTTAGAAACCCTTACAATGCGCACCACCCCGCGATGTTTTTCAGAAACCTTTCCTATAATGCCACTGAATGTTTCTACACCTCCCCATGCTGACCACATCGTGGCGCTTTCCTCCTTCCTACATTGCCACTCACTGCCTATCCTAATTCAGGCCCTCTGATTCACAGCACCCCATGATGTTTTTCTCACTCCTACTAGTGAATGGCCTGTTAGAAACCCTTACAATGCGCACCACCCCGCGAGGTTTTGCAGAAACCTATCCTACATTGCCACTGCATGTTTCCTGACCTCCACATGCTGAGCACTCCCTGGCACTTTTCTCCATCCTACATTGCTACTCACTGCCTATCCTAATTCAGGCACTCCGATTAACACCACCCGTGACGTTTTTCTCACTCCTACTAGTCAATAGCCTGTTAGAAACCCTTACAATGTGCACCACCCCGCGATATTTTACAGAAACCTATCCTACATTACCACTGCATGTTTCCTGACCTCCCCATGCTGACCACCCCATGGCTCTTTTCTCCATCCTGCATTGCCACTCACTGCCTATCCTATTCAGGCTCTCCGATTCACACCACCCCATGATGTCTTCCTCACTCCTACTAGTGAATGGCCTGTTAGAAACCCTTACAATGCGCACCACCCCGCGATGTTTTCAGAAACCTATCCTACATTGCCACTGCATGTTTCTTGACCTCCCCATGCTGACCAACACTTGGCGCTTTCCTCCTTCCTACATTGCCACTCACTGCGTATCCTACTTCAGGCCCTCCGATTCACACAACCCCATGATGGTTTTCTCACTCCTACTAGTGAGTGGCCTGTTAGAAACCCTTACAATGCGCACCACCCCGCGATGTATTTTAGAAACCTATCCTACTTTGCCACGGCATGTTTCCAAACCTCCCCATGCTGACCACATCTTGGCGCTTTTCTCCATACTACATTGCCACTCACTGCCTATCCTAATTCAGGACCTCCGATTCACACCACCCCGTGTTGTTTTTCTCACTCCTAGTAGTTAATGGCCTGTTAGAAACGCGTACAATGCGTACCACACCGCGATGATTTTCAGAAACCTATCCTACATTGCCACTGCATATTTCCTTACCTCCACATGCTGAGCACTCCGTGGCGATTTTCTACATCCTACATTGCCACACACTGCCTATCCTAATTCAGGCTTCCGATTCAAACCACCGCGTGATGTTTTTCTCACTCCTACTAGTGATTCCCTTGTTAGAAACCCTAACAATGTGCACCACACCGCGATATTTCTCATAAAACTATCCTACATAGCCACTGCATGTTTCCTGACCTCCACATGCTGAGCACTCCCTGGCACTTTTCTCCATCCTACATTGCTACTCACTGCCTATCCTAATTCAGGCACTCCGATTAACACCACCCCGTGACGTTTTTCTCAATCCTACTAGTGAATAGCCTGTTAGAAACCCTTACAATATCCATCACCCCGCGATATTTTTCAGAAACCTATCCTACATTACCACTGCATGTTTCCTGACCTCCCCATGCTGACCACCCCGTGGCTCTTTTCTCCATCCTGCATTGCCACTCACTACCTTTACTAATTCAGGCCCTCCAATTCACACCACCATGTTATGTTTTACTCACTCCTACTAGTGAATGGCCTATTAGAAACCCTTACAATGCGCACCAACCCTCGATGTTTTTCAAAAACCTATCCTACATTGCTACTGCATGTTTCTTGACATCCCCATGCTGACCAACCAATGGCGCTTTTCTCCATCCTACATTGCCACTCACTGACTATCCTATTCAGGCCCTCCGATTCACACCACCCCATGATGTCTTCCTCACTCCTACTAGTGAATGGCCTGTTAGAAACCCTTACAATGCGCACCACCCCGCGATGTTTTCAGAAACCTATCCTACATTGCCACTGCATGTTTCTTGACCTCCCCATGCTGACCAACACTAGGCGCTTTTCTCCGTCCTACATTGCACTCACTGCCTATCCTACTTCAGGCCCTCCGATTCACACCACCCCATGATGTTTTTCTCACTCCTACTAGTGAGTGGCCTGTTAGAAACCCTTACAATGCGCACCACCCCGCGATGTATTTCAGAAACCTATCCTACTTTGCCACGGCATGTTTCCAAACCTCCCCATGCTGACCACATCGTGGCGCTTTTCTCCATCCTACATTGCCACTCACTGCATATCCTAATTCAGGACCTCCGATTCACACCACCCCGTGATGTTTTTCTCACTCCCACTAGTTAATGGCCTGTTAGAAACCCGTACAATGCGTACCACACTGCGATGTTTTTCAGAAACCTATCCTACATTGCCACTGCATGTTTCCTGACTTCCCCATGCTAAATACCCCTTGTCGCTTTTCTCCATCCCACATTGCCACTCACTGTCTATCCTCCTTCAGGCCCTCCGATTCACACCTCCCTGTGATGTTTTTCTCACTCCTGCTAGTTAATGTCCTGTTAGAAACTCTTACAGTGTGCACCACACCGCAATGTTTTTTAGAAACCTATCCTACATGGCCACTGCATGTTTCCTGAACTCCCCATGCTGAACACCCTGTGGCGCTTTTCTCCAACCTACATTGCCACTCACTGCCTTTCCTAATTCAGGCCCTCCGACTCAAACCAATATGTGATTTTTTCTCACTCCTACTAGTGAAGGGCCTGTTAGAAACCCTTACAATGCGCACCACACCGCGATGTTTTTCATAAACCTATCCTACATTGCCACTGCATGTTTCCTTACCTCCCCATGCTGACCACCCCGTGGCACTTTTCTCCATCCTACATTGCCACTCACTGCCTATCCTACTTCAGGCACTCTGATTCACACCACCCCATGATGTTTTTCTCACTCCTACTAGTGAATGGCCTGTTAGAAACCCTTACAATGCGCACCACCCCGCGATGTTTTGCAGAAACCTATCCTACATTGCCACTGCATGTTTCCTGACCTCCACATGCTGAGCACTCCGTGGCGCTTTTCTCCATCATACATTGCCACTCACTGTCTATTCTAATTCAGGCCCTCCGATTCACAACACCCCGCGATGTTTTTCTCACTCCTACTAGTGAATAGCCTGTTAGAAAACCTTACAATGCGCACCACCCTGCAATATTTTTCAGAAACCTATCCTACATTGCCACTGCATGTTTCCTGACCTCCCCATGCTAAATACCCCTTGTCGCTTTTCTCCGTCCTACATTGCCTCTCACTGCCTATCCTACTTCAGGCCCTCCGATTCACACCAACCCGTGATGTTTTTCTCACTCCTACTAGTGAGTGGCCTGTTAGAAACCCTTACAATGCACACCACCCCGCGATGTTTTTCAGAAACCTTTCCTATATTGCCACTGAATGTTTCCACACCTCCCCATGCTGAAAACATCCTGGCGCTTTTCTCCTTCCTACATTGCCACTCACTGCCTATCCTAATTCAGGCCCTCTGATTCACACCACCCCGTGATGTTTTTCTCACTCCTACTAGTGAATGGCCTGTTAGAAACCCTTACAATGCGCACCACCCCGCCATGTTTTGCAGAAACCTATCCTACATTGCCACTGCATGTTTCCTGACCTCCACATGCTGAGCACTCCCTGGCACTTTTCTCCATCCTACATTGCTACTCACTGCCTATCCTAATTCAGGCACTCCGAT
This sequence comes from Cavia porcellus, assembly GCF_034190915.1. Lineage (NCBI taxonomy): Eukaryota > Metazoa > Chordata > Mammalia > Rodentia > Caviidae > Cavia > Cavia porcellus. The sequence continues at coordinate 84,261 of NW_026947632.1, forward strand.
TAACACCACCCCGTGACGTTTTTCTCACTCCTACTAGTGAATAGCCTGTTAGAAACCCTTACAATGTGCACCACCCCGCGATATTTTTCAGAAACCTATCCTACATTACCACTGCATGTTTCCTGACCTCCCCATGCTGACCACCCCGTGGCTCTTTTCTCCATCCTGCATTGCCACTCACTGCCTATCCTATTCAGGCCCTGCGATTCACACCACCCCATGATGTCTTCCTCACTCCTACTAGTGAATGGCCTGTTAGAAACCCTTACAATGCGCACCACCCCGCGATGTTTTCAGAAACCTATCCTACATTGCCACTGCATGTTTCTTGACCTCCCCATGCTGACCAACACTTGGCGCTTTTCTCCATCCTACATTGCCACTCACTGCCTATCCTACTTCAGGCCCTCCGATTCACACAACCCCATGATGTTTTTCTCACTCCTACTAGTGAGTGGCCTGTTAGAAACCCTTACAATGCGCACCACCCCGCGATGTATTTTAGAAACCTATCCTACTTTGCCACGGCATGTTTCCAAACCTCCCCATGCTGACCACATCTTGGCGCTTTTCTCCATACTACATTGCCACTCACTGCCTATCCTAATTCAGGACCTCCGATTCACACCACCCCGTGATGTTTTTCTCACTCCTAGTAGTTAATGGCCTGTTAGAAACGCGTACAATGCGTACCACACCGCGATGATTTTCAGAAACCTATCCTACATTGCCACTGCATATTTCCTTACCTCCACATGCTGAGCACTCCGTGGCGATTTTCTACATCCTACATTGCCACACACTGCCTATCCTAATTCAGGCTTCCGATTCAAACCACCCCGTGATGTTTTTCTCACTCCTACTAGTGATTCCCTTGTTAGAAACCCTAACAATGTGCACCACACCGCGATATTTCTCATAAAACTATCCTACATAGCCACTGCATGTTTCCTGACCTCCACATGCTGAGCACTCCCTGGCACTTTTCTCCATCCTACATTGCTACTCACTGCCTATCCTAATTCAGGCACTCCGATTAACACCACCCCGTGACGTTTTTCTCAATCCTACTAGTGAATAGCCTGTTAGAAACACTTACAATGTGCATCACCCCGCGATATTTTTCAGAAACCTATCCTACATTACCACTGCATGTTTCCTGACCTCCCCATGCTGACCACCCCGTGGCTCTTTTCTCCATCCTGCATTGCCACTCACTACCTTTCCTAATTCAGGCCCTCCAATTCACACCACCATGTGATGTTTTACTCACTCCTACTAGTGAATGGCCTATTAGAAACACTTACAATGCGCACCAACCCTCGATGTTTTTCAAAAACCTATCCTACATTGCTACTGCATGTTACTTGACATCCCCATGCTGACCAACCAATGGCGCTTTTCTCCATCCTACATTGCCACTCACTGCCTATCCTATTCAGGCCCTGCGATTCACACCACCCCATGATGTCTTCCTCACTCCTACTAGTGAATGGCCTGTTAGAAACCCTTACAATGCGCACCACGCCGCGATGTTTTCAGAAACCTATCCTACATTGCCACTGCATGTTTCTTGACCTCCCCATGCTGACCAACACTTGGCGCTTTTCTCCGTCCTACATTGCACTCACTGCCTATCCTACTTCAGGCCCTCCGATTCACACCACCCCATGATGTTTTTCTCACTCCTACTAGTGAGTGGCCTGTTAGAAACCCTTACAATGCGCACCACCCCGCGATGTATTTCAGAAACCTATCCTACTTTGCCACGGCATGTTTCCAAACCTCCCCATGCTGACCACATCGTGGCGCTTTTCTCCATCCTACATTGCCACTCACTGCATATCCTAATTCAGGACCTCCGATTCACACCACCCCGTGATGTTTTTCTCACTCCCACTAGTTAATGGCCTGTTAGAAACCCGTACAATGCGTACCACACTGCGATGTTTTTCAGAAACCTATCCTACATTGCCACTGCATGTTTCCTGACTTCCCCATGCTAAATACCCCTTGTCGCTTTTCTCCATCCCACATTGCCACTCACTGTCTATCCTCCTTCAGGCCCTCCGATTCACACCTCCCTGTGATGTTTTTCTCACTCCTGCTAGTTAATGTCCTGTTAGAAACTCTTACAGTGTGCACCACACCGCAATGTTTTTTAGAAACCTATCCTACATGGCCACTGCATGTTTCCTGAACTCCCCATGCTGAACACCCTGTGGCGCTTTTCTCCAACCTACATTGCCACTCACTGCCTTTCCTAATTCAGGCCCTCCGACTCAAACCAATATGTGATTTTTTCTCACTCCTACTAGTGAAGGGCCTGTTAGAAACCCTTACAATGCGCACCACACCGCGATGTTTTTCATAAACCTATCCTACATTGCCACTGCATGTTTCCTTACCTCCCCATGCTGACCACCCCGTGGCACTTTTCTCCATCCTACATTGCCACTCACTGCCTATCCTACTTCAGGCACTCTGATTCACACCACCCCATGATGTTTTTCTCACTCCTACTAGTGAATGGCCTGTTAGAAACCCTTACAATGCGCACAACCCCGCGATGTTTTGCAGAAACCTATCCTACATTGCCACTGCATGTTTCCTGACCTCCACATGCTGAGCACTCCCTGGCACTTTTCTCCATCCTACATTGCTACTCACTGCCTATTCTAATTCAGGCACTCCGATTAACACCACCCCGTGACGTTTTTCTCACTCCTACTAGTGAATAGCCTGTTAGAAACCCTTACAATGTGCACCACCCCGCGATATTTTTCAGAAGCCTATCCTACATTACCACTGCATGTTTCCTGACCTCCCCAAGCTGACCACCCCGTGGGTCTTTTCTCCATCCTGCATTGCCACTCACTGCCTTTCCTAATTCAGGCCCTCCGATTCACACCACCATGTGATGTTTTTCTCACTCCTACAGGTGAATGGCCTGTTAGAAACCCTTACAATGCGCACCAACCCTCGATGTTTTTCAAAAACCTATCCTACATTGCCACTGCATGTTTCTTGACATCCCCATGCTGACCAACCCATGGCGCTTTTCTCCATCCTACATTGCCACTCACTGCCTACCCTATTCAGGCCCTCCGATTCACACCACCCCGTGATGTTTATCTCACTCCTACTAGTGAATGGCCTGTTAGAAACCCTTACAATGCGCACCACCCCGCGATGTTTTGCAGAAACCTATCCTACATTGCCACTGCATGTTTCCTGACCTCCACATGCTGAACACTCCGTGGCGCTTTTCTCCATCATACATTGCCACTCACTGTCTATTCTAATTCAGGCCCTCCGATTCACAACACCCCGCGATGTTTTTCTCACTCCTACTAGTGAATAGCCTGTTAGAAAACCTTACAATGCGCACCACCCTGCAATATTTTTCAGAAACCTATCCTACATTGCCACTGCATGTTTCCTGACCTCCCCATGCTAAATACCCCTTGTCGCTTTTCTCCGTCCTACATTGCCTCTCACTGCCTATCCTACTTCAGGCCCTCCGATTCACACCAACCCGTGATGTTTTTCTCACTCCTACTAGTGAGTGGCCTGTTAGAAACCCTTACAATGCACACCACCCCGCGATGTTTTTCAGAAACCTTTCCTATATTGCCACTGAATGTTTCCACACCTCCCCATGCTGAAAACATCCTGGCGCTTTTCTCCTTCCTACATTGCCACTCACTGCCTATCCTAATTCAGGCCCTCTGATTCACACCACCCCGTGATGTTTTTCTCACTCCTACTAGTGAATGGCCTGTTACAAACCCTTACAATGCGCACCACCCCGCGATATTTTTCAGAAACCTATCCTACATTACCACTGCATGTTTCCTGACCTCCCCATGCTGACCACCCCGTGGCTCTTTTCTCCATCCTGCATTGCCACTCACTGCCTATCCTATTCAGGCCCTGCGATTCACACCACCCCATGATGTCTTCCTCACTCCTACTAGTGAATGGCCTGTTAGAAACCCTTACAATGCGCACCACCCCGCGATGTTTTCAGAAACCTATCCTACATTGCCACTGCATGTTTCTTGACCTCCCCATGCTGACCAACACTTGGCGCTTTTCTCCATCCTACATTGCCACTCACTGCCTATCCTACTTCAGGCCCTCCGATTCACACAACCCCATGATGTTTTTCTCACTCCTACTAGTGAGTGGCCTGTTAGAAACCCTTACAATGCGCACCACCCCGCGATGTATTTTAGAAACCTATCCTACTTTGCCACGGCATGTTTCCAAACCTCCCCATGCTGACCACATCTTGGCGCTTTTCTCCATACTACATTGCCACTCACTGCCTATCCTAATTCAGGACCTCCGATTCACACCACCCCGTGATGTTTTTCTCACTCCTAGTAGTTAATGGCCTGTTAGAAACGCGTACAATGCGTACCACACCGCGATGATTTTCAGAAACCTATCCTACATTGCCACTGCATATTTCCTTACCTCCACATGCTGAGCACTCCGTGGCGATTTTCTACATCCTACATTGCCACACACTGCCTATCCTAATTCAGGCTTCCGATTCAAACCACCCCGTGATGTTTTTCTCACTCCTACTAGTGATTCCCTTGTTAGAAACCCTAACAATGTGCACCACACCGCGATATTTCTCATAAAACTATCCTACATAGCCACTGCATGTTTCCTGACCTCCACATGCTGAGCACTCCCTGGCACTTTTCTCCATCCTACATTGCTACTCACTGCCTATCCTAATTCAGGCACTCCGTTTAACACCACCCCGTGACGTTTTTCTCAATCCTACTAGTGAATAGCCTGTTAGAAACCCTTACAATGTGCATCACCCCGCGATATTTTTCAGAAACCTATCCTACATTACCACTGCATGTTTCCTGACCTCCCCATGCTGACCACCCCGTGGCTCTTTTCTCCATCCTGCATTGCCACTCACTACCTTTCCTAATTCAGGCCCTCCAATTCACACCACCATGTGATGTTTTACTCACTCCTACTAGTGAATGGCCTATTAGAAACACTTACAATGCGCACCAACCCTCGATGTTTTTCAAAAACCTATCCTACATTGCTACTGCATGTTACTTGACATCCCCATGCTGACCAACCAATGGCGCTTTTCTCCATCCTACATTGCCACTCACTGCCTATCCTATTCAGGCCCTGCGATTCACACCACCCCATGATGTCTTCCTCACTCCTACTAGTGAATGGCCTGTTAGAAACCCTTACAATGCGCACCACCCCGCGATGTTTTCAGAAACCTATCCTACATTGCCACTGCATGTTTCTTGACCTCCCCATGCTGACCAACACTTGGCGCTTTTCTCCGTCCTACATTGCACTCACTGCCTATCCTACTTCAGGCCCTCCGATTCACACCACCCCATGATGTTTTTCTCACTCCTACTAGTGAGTGGCCTGTTAGAAACCCTTACAATGCGCACCACCCCGCGATGTATTTCAGAAACCTATCCTACTTTGCCACGGCATGTTTCCAAACCTCCCCATGCTGACCACATCGTGGCGCTTTTCTCCATCCTACATTGCCACTCACTGCCTATCCTAATTCAGGACCTCCGATTCACACCACCCCGTGATGTTTTTCTCACTCCTACTAGTTAATGGCCTGTTAGAAACCCGTACAATGCGTACCACACTGCGATGTTTTTCAGAAACCTATCCTACATTGCCACTGCATGTTTCCTGACTTCCCCATGCTAAATACCCCTTGTCGCTTTTCTCCATCCCACATTGCCACTCACTGTCTATCCTCCTTCAGGCCCTCCGATTCACACCTCCCCGTGATGTTTTTCTCACTCCTGCTAGTTAATGTACTGTTAGAAACTCTTACAGTGCGCACCACACCGCAATGTTTTTCAGAAACCTATCCTACATGGCCACTGCATGTTTCCTGAACTCCCCATGCTGAACACCCTGTGGCGCTTTTCTCCAACCTACATTGCCACTCACTGCCTTTCCTAATTCAGGCCCTCCGACTCAAACCAATATGTGATTTTTTCTCACTCCTACTAGTGAATGGCCTGTTAGAAACCCTTACAATGCGCACCACACCGCGATGTTTTTCAGAAACCTATCCTACATTGCGACTGCATGTTTCCTTACCTCCCCATGCTGACCACCCCGTGGCACTTTTCTCCATCCTACATTGCCACTCACTGCCTATCCTACTTCAGGCACTCTGATTCACACCACCCCATGATGTTTTTCTCACTCCTACTAGTGAATGGCCTGTTAGAAACCCTTACAATGCGCACAACCCCGCGATATTTTTCAGAAGCCTATCCTACATTACCACTGCATGTTTCCTGACCTCCACATGCTGAGCACTCCCTGGCACTTTTCTCCATCCTACATTGCTACTCACTGCCTATTCTAATTCAGGCACTCCGATTAACACCACCCCGTGACGTTTTTCTCACTCCTACTAGTGAATAGCCTGTTAGAAACCCTTACAATGTGCACCACCCCGCGATATTTTTCAGAAGCCTATCCTACATTACCACTGCATGTTTCCTGACCTCCCCATGCTGACCACCCCGTGGGTCTTTTCTCCATCCTGCATTGCCACTCACTGCCTTTCCTAATTCAGGCCCTTCGATTCACACCACCATGTGATGTTTTTCTCACTCCTACAGGTGAAAGGCCTGTTAGAAACCCTTACAATGCGCACCAACCCTCGATGTTTTTCAAAAACCTATCCTACATTGCCACTGCATGTTTCTTGACATCCCCATGCTGACCAACCCATGGCGCTTTTCTCCATCCTACATTGCCACTCACTGCCTACCCTATTCTGGCCCTCCGATTCACACCACCCCGTGATGTTTATCTCACTCCTACTAGTGAATGGCCTGTTAGAAACACTTACAATGCGCACCACCCCGCGATGTTTTGCAGAAACCTATCCTACATTGCCACTGCATGTTTCCTGACCTCCACATGCTGAGCACTCCGTGGCGCTTTTCTCCATCATACATTGCCACTCACTGTCTATTCTAATTCAGGCCCTCCGATTCACAACACCCCGCGATGTTTTTCTCACTCCTACTAGTGAATAGCCTGTTAGAAAACCTTACAATGCGCACCACCCTGCAATATTTTTCAGAAACCTATCCTACATTGCCACTGCATGTTTCCTGACCTCCCCATGCTAAATACCCCTTGTCGCTTTTCTCCGTCCTACATTGCCTCTCACTGCCTATCCTACTTCAGGCCCTCCGATTCACACCAACCCGTGATGTTTTTCTCACTCCTACTAGTGAGTGGCCTGTTAGAAACCCTTACAATGCACACCACCCCGCGATGTTTTTCAGAAACCTTTCCTATATTGCCACTGAATGTTTCCACACCTCCCCATGCTGAAAACATCCTGGCGCTTTTCTCCTTCCTACATTGCCACTCACTGCCTATCCTAATTCAGGCCCTCTGATTCACACCACCCCGTGATGTTTTTCTCACTCCTACTAGTGAATGGCCTGTTAGAAACCCTTACAATGCGCACCACCCCGCCATGTTTTGCAGAAACCTATCCTACATTGCCACTGCATGTTTCCTGACCTCCACATGCTGAGCACTCCCTGGCACTTTTCTCCATCCTACATTGCTACTCACTGCCTATCCTAATTCAGGCACTCCGATTAACACCACCCCGTGACGTTTTTCTCACTCCTACTAGTGAATAGCCTGTTAGAAACCCTTACAATGTGCACCACCCCGCGATATTTTTCAGAAACCTATCCTACATTACCACTGCATGTTTCCTGACCTCCCCATGCTGACCACCCCGTGGCTCTTTTCTCCATCCTGCATTGCCACTCACTGCCTATCCAATTCAGGCCCTGCGATTCACACCACCCCATGATGTCTTCCTCACTCCTACTTGTGAATGGCCTTTTAAAAACCCTTACAATGCGCACCACCCCGCGATGTTTTCAGAAACCTATCCTACATTGCCACTGCATGTTTCTTGACCTCCCCATGCTGACCAACACTTGGCGCTTTTCTCCATCCTACATTGCCACTCACTGCCTATACTACTTCAGGCCCTCCGATTCACACAACCCCATGGTGTTTTTGTCACTCCTACTAGTGAGTGGCCTTTTAGAAACCCTTACAATGCGCACCACCCCGCGATGTATTTTAGAAACCTATCCTACTTTGCCACGGCATGTTTCCAAACCTCCCCATGCTGACCACATCGTGGCGCTTTTCTCCATACTACATTGCCACTCACTGCCTATCCTAATTCAGGACCTCCGATTCACAGCACCCCGTGATGTTTTTCTCACTCCTACTAGTTAATGGCCTGTTAGAAACCCGTACAATGCGTACCACACCGCGATGATTTTCAGAAACCTATCCTACATTGCCACTGCATGTTTCCTTACCTCCACATGCTGAGCACTCCGTGGCGATTTTCTACATCCTACATTGCCACACACTGCCTATCCTAATTCACGCTTCCCTATTCAAACCACCCCGTGATGTTTTTCTCACTCCTACTAGTGAATCCCTTGTTAGAAACCCTAACAATGTGCACCACACCACGATATTTCTCATAAAACTATCCTACATAGCCACTGCATGTTTCCTGACCTCCACATGCTGAGCACTCCCTGGCACTTTTCTCCATCCTACATTGCTACTCACTGCCTATCCTAATTCAGGCAGTCCAATTAACACCACCCCGTGACGTTTTTCTCAATCCTACTAGTGAATAGCCTGTTAGAAACCCTTACAATGTGCACCACCCCGCGATATTTTTCAGAAACCTATCCTACATTACCACTGCATGTTTCCTGACCTCCCCATGCTGACCACCCCGTGGCTCTTTTCTCCATCCTGCATTGCCACTCACTGCCTATCCTATTCAGGCCCTCCAATTCACACCATCCCATGATGTTTTTCTCACTCCTACAAGTGAGTGGGCGGTTAGAAAACCTTACAATGCGCACCACCCCGCGATGTATTTCAGAAACCTATCCTACTTTGCCACGGCATGTTTCCAAACCTCCCCATGCTGACCACATCGTGGCGCTTTTCTCCATCCTACATTGCCACTCACAGCCTATCCTAATTCAGGACCTCCGATTCATACCACCCCGTGATGTTTTTATCACTCCTACTAGTTAATGGCCTGTTAGAAACCCGTACAATGCGTACCACACCGCGATGTTTTTCAGAAACCTATCCTACATTGCCACTGCATGTTTCCTGACTTCCCCATGCTAAATACCCCTTGTCGCTTTTCTCCATCCCACATTGCCACTCACTGCCTATCCTCCTTCAGGCCCTCCGATTCACACCTCCCCGTGATGTTTTTCTCACTCCTGCTAGTTAATGTCCTGTTAGAAACTCTTACAGTGCGCACCACACCGCAATGTTTTTCAGAAACCTATCCTACATGGCCACTGCATGTTTCCTGAACTCCCCATGCTGGACACCCTGTGGCGTTTTTCTCCAACCTACATTGCCACTCACTGCCTTTCCTAATTCAGGCCCTCCGACTCAAACCAATATGTGATTTTTTCTCACTCCTACTAGTGAATGGCCTGTTAGAAACACTTACAATGCGCACCACACCGCGATGTTTTTCAGAAACCTATCCTACATTGCCACTGCACGTTTACTTACCTCCCCATGCTGACCACCCCGTGGCGCTTTTCTCCATCCTACATTGCCACTCACTGCCTATCCTAATTCAGGCCCTCCGATTCACACCACCCTGTGCTGTTTTTCTCACACCTACTAGTGAATCGCTTGTTAGAAACCCTAACAATGTGCACCACACCGCGATGTTTCTCATAAACCTATCCTACATTGCCACTGCATGTTTCCTGACCTTCCCATGCTGACCACCCCGTGGCGCTTTTATCCATCCTACATTGCCACTCACTGCTTATCCTAATTCAGGCTTTCGATTCACACCACGCCGTGATGGTTTTCTCCCTCATACTATTTAATGGCCTGTTACAAACCCTTACAGTGCGCACAACACCGCAATGTTTTTCAAAAACCTATCCTACATTGCCACGGCATGTTTCTTGAACTCGCCATGCTGACCACCCCGTGGCGCTTTCTCCATCCTACATTGCCACTGACTGCCTATACTAATTCAGGCCCTCTGATTCACACAAACCTGTGATGTTTTTCTCACTCCTACCTGTGAATGGCCTGTTAGAAACCCTTACAATGCGCACCACCCCACGATGTTTTTCAGAAACCTATCCTACATTGCCACTGCATGTTTCCTGACCTCCCCATTCTGACCACCCAGTAGTGCTTTTCTCCATCCTACATTGCCACTCACTGCCTATCCTAATTCAGGCCTTCCGATTCACACCACCCCGTGATATTTTTCTCACTCCTACTAGTGAGTGGCCTGTTAGAAACTCTTACAGTGCGCACAACACCGCGATGTTTTTCAGAAACCTATCCTACATTGCCACTGCATGTTTCCTGACCTCCCCATGCTAAATATCCCTTGGCGCTTTTCTCCATCCTACATTGCCACTTACTGCCTATCCTACTTCAGGCCCTCTGATTCACACCACCCCGTGATATTTTTCTCACTCCTACTAGTGAGTGGCCTGTTAGAAACTCTTACAGTGCGCACAACACCGCGATGTTTTTCAGAAACCTATCCTATATTGCCACTGCATGTTTCCTGACCTCCACATGCTGAGCACTCCGTGGTGCTTTTCTCAATCCTACATTGCCACTCACTGCCTACCCTACTTCAGGCCCTTCAATTCACACCACCCCGTGATGTTTTTCTCACTCCTACTAGTAAATGGCCTGTTAGAAAGCATTGCAATGCGCACCACAACGGGATGTTTTTCAGAAACCTATCCTACATTGGCACTGCATGTTTCCTGACCTCCCCATGCTGACCACCCCATGGCGCTTTTCTCCATCCTGCATTGCCACTCACTGCCTATCCTAATTCAGGCCCTCCGATTCACACCACCCTGTGCTGTTTTTCTCACTCCTACTAGTGATTGGCCTGTTAGAAACCCTTACACTGCGCACCACCCCGCGATGTTTTTCAGAAACCTATCCTACATTGTCACTGCATGTTTCCTGACCTCCCCATGCTGACCACACCTTGGCGCTTTTCTACATCCTACCTTGCCACTCACTGCCTATCCTAATTCAGGCTTCCCATTCACATCACCCCGTGATGTCTTCCTCACTGCTAATAGTGAATGGCCTGTTAGAAACCCTTACAATGCGCACCACACCGCGATGTTTTTAGAAACCTATCCTACATTGCCACGGCATGTTTCCTGACCTGCCCATGCTGACCACCCCGTGGCAATTTTCTCCATCCTACATTGCCACTCACTGCCTATCCTAATTCAGGCTTCTGATTCACACCACACCGTGATGTTTTTCTCACTCCTACTAGTGAATCGCTTGTTTGAAACGCTAACAATGTGCACCACGCTGCGATGTTTCTCATAAACCTATCCTACAATGCCACTGCATGTTTCTTGACCTCCCCATGCTGACCACCCCGTGGCGCTTTTCTCCATCCTACATTGTCACTCACTGCCTATCCTAATTCAGTGCCTCCGATTCACACCACCTAGTGATGTTTTTCTCACTTCTACTAGTGAATGGCCTGTTAGAAACCCTAAAAATGCGCACCACTCCGCGATGTTTTTCAGAAACTTATCCTACATTGCCACTGCATGTTTCCTGACCTCGCCATGCTGAACACCCTGTGGTGCTTTTCTCCATCCTACATTGCCACTCTTTGCCTATACTAATTCAGGCCCTCCGATTCACACCACCCCGTGATGTGTTTCTCACTCCTAGTAGTGAATGGCCTATTAGAAACCCTTACAATGCGCACCACCCCGCGATGTTTTTCAGAAACCTATCCTACATTGCCACAGCATATTTCCTGACCTCCCCATGCTGACCACCCCGTGGTGCTTTTCTCCATCCTGCATTGCCACTGACTGCCTATCCTAATTCAGGCCCTCCGATTCACAGCACCACGTGATGTTTTTCTCACTCCTACTAGTGAATGGCCTGTTAGAAACCCTTAGAATGCGCACCAGTCCGCAATGTTTTTCAGAAACTTATCCTACATTGCCACTGCATGTTTCCTGACCTCCGCATGCTGACCACCCCATGGTGCTTTTCTCCATCCTACATTGCCACTCGCTGCCTATCCTAATTCAGGCTTCCCATTCACACCACCCCGTGATATCTTCCTCACTCCTACTAGTGAATGGCCTGTTAGAAACCCTTACAATGCGCACCAACCTGCGATGTTTTTTAGAAACCTATCCTACATTGCCACTGCATGTTTCCTTACCTCCACATGCTGAGCACTCCGTGGCGATTTTCTACATCCTACATTGCCACACACTGCCTACCCTAATTCAGGCTTCCGATTCAAACCACCCCGTGATGTTTTTCTCACTCCTACTAGTGAATCCCTTGTTAGAAACCCTAACAATGTGCACCACACCGCGATATTTCTCATAAAACTATCCTACATAGCCACTGCATATTTCCTGACCTCCCCTTGCGGACCACCCCGTGGCACTTTTCTCCATCCTACTTTGCCACTCACTGCCTATCCTAACTCAGGCTTCCGATTCACACCACCCCGTGATATTTTTCTCACTCATACTAGTTAATGGCCTGTTAGAAACCCTTACAGTGTGCACCACCCCGCGATGTTTTTCAGAAACGTATCCTACATTGCCATTACATGTTTCCTGACCTCCATAGCTGAGCACTCCGTGGCGCTTTTCTCTATCCTACATTTTCACTCACTGCCTATCCAACTTCAGGCCCTCCGATTCACACCACCCCGTGATGTTTATCTCACTCCTACTAGTGAATGGCCTGTTAGAAACCCTTACAATGCGCACCACCCCGCAATGTTTTGCAGAAACCTATCCTACATTGCCACTGCATGTTTCCTGACTTCCACATGCTGAGCACTCCGTGGCGCTTTTCTCCATCATACATTGCCACTCACTGCCTATTCTAATTCAGGCCCTCCGATTCACAACACTCCGCGATGTTTTTCTCACTCCTACTAGTGAATAGCCTGTTAGAAAACCTTACAATGCGCACCAACCTGCCATATTTTTCAGAAACCTATCCTACATTGCCACTGCATGTTTCCTGACCTCCCCATGCTAAATACCCCTTGTCGCTTTTCTCCGTCCTACATTGCCTCTCACTGCCTATCCTACTTCAGGCCCTCCGATTCACACCAACCCGTGATGTTTTTCTCACTCCTACTAGTGAGTGGCCGGTTAGAAACCCTTACAATGCACACCACCCCGCGATGTTTTTCAGAAACCTTTCCTATATTGCCACTGCATGTTTCCTGACCTCCACATGCTGAGCACTCCCTGGCACTTTTCTCCATCCTACATTGCTACTCACTGCCTATCCTAATTCAGGCACTCCGATTAACACCACCCCGTGACGTTTTTCTCACTCCTACTAGTGAATAGCCTGTTAGAAACCCTTACAATGTGCACCACCCCGCGATATTTTTCAGAAACCTGTCCTACATTACCACTGCATGTTTCCTGACCTCCCCATGCTGACCACACCGTGGCTCTTTTCTCCATCCTGCATTGCCACTCACTGCCTATCCTATTCAGGCCCTCCGATTCACACCACCCCATGATGTCTTCCTCACTCCTACTAGTGAATGGCCTGTTAGAAACCCTTACAATGCGCACCACCCCGCGATGTATTTTAGAAACCTATCCTACTTTGCCACAGCATGTTTCCATACCTCCCCATGCTGACCACATCGTGGCGCTTTTCTCCATACTACATTGCCACTCACTGCCTATCCTAATTCAGGACCTCCGATTCACACCACCCCGTGATGTTTTTCTCACTCCTACTAGTTAATGGACTGTTAGAAACCCGTACAATGCGTACCACACCGCGATGATTTTCAGAAACCTATCCTACATTGCCACTGCATGTTTCCTTACCTCCACATGCTGAGCACTCCGTGGCGATTTTCTACATCCTACATTGCCACACACTGCCTATCCTAATTCACGCTTCCCTATTCAAACCACCCCGTGATGTTTTTCTCACTCCTACTAGTGAATCCCTTGTTAGAAACCCTAACAATGTGCACCACACCGTGATATTTCTCATAAAACCATCCTACATAGCCACTGCATGTTTCCTGACCTCCACATGCTGAGCACTCCCTGGCACTTTTCTCCATCCTACATTGCTACTCACTGCCTACCCTAATTCAGGCACTCCAATTAACACCACAACGTGACGTTTTTCTCAATCCTACTAGTGAATAGCCCGTTAGAAACCCTTACAGTGTGCACCAACCTGCGATATTTTTCAGAAACCTATCCTACATTACCACTGCATGTTTCCTGACTTCCCCATGCTGACCACCCCGTCGCTCTTTTCTCCATCCTGCATTGCCACTCACTACCTTTCCTAATTCAGGCCCTCCAATTCACACCACCATGTGATGTTTTACTCACTCCTACTAGTGAATGGCCTGTTAGAAACCCTTACAATGCGCACCAACCCTCGATGTTTTTCAAAAACCTATCCTACATTGCCACTGCATGTTTCTTGACATCCCCATGCTGACCACCCCATGGAGCTTTTCTACATCCTACATTGCCACTCACTGCCTATCCTATTCAGGCCCTCCGATTCACACCACCCCATGATGTCTTCCTCACTCCTACTAGTGAATGGCCTGTTAGAAACCCTTACAATGTGCACCACCCCGCGATGTTTTCAGAAACCTATCCTACATTGCCACTGCATGTTTCTTGAGCTCCCCATGCTGACCAACACTTGGCACTTTTCTCCGTCCTACATTGCCACTCACTGCCTATCCTACTTCAGGCCCTCCGATTCACACCACCCCATGATGTTTTTCTCACTCCTACTAGTGAGTGGCCTGTTAGAAACCCTTACAATGCGCACCTCCCCGCGATGTATTTCAGAAACCTATCCTACTTTGCCACGGCATGTTTCCAAACCTCCCCATGCTGACCACATCGTGGTGCTTTTCTCCATCCTACATTGCCACTCACTGCCTATCCTATTCAGGCCATCCGATTCACACCACTCCGTGATGTTTTTCTCACTCCTACTAGTGAATGACCAGTTAGAAACCCTTACAACGCGCACCACCCCGCGATGTTCTTCAGAAACCTATCCTACATTGCCACTGAATGTTTCCTGACCTCCACATGCTGACCACTCCGTGGCACTTTTCTCCATCCTACATTGCCAATCATTGCCTATCCTAATTCAGACTCCCTGATTCACACCACCCCGTGATGTGTTTCTCACTTCTACTAGTGAATGGCCTCTTAGAAACCCTTACAATGTGGACCACCCCACGATGTTTTTCAGAAACCTATCCTACATTGCCACTGCATGTTTCATGACCTCCCCATGCTGACCACCCTCTGGCGCTTTTCTCCATGCTACATTGCCACTCACTGCCTATCGTAATTCAGATCCTCCGATTCACACCACCCCGTGATGGTTTTCTCACTGCTACTAGAGAATGGCCTGTTAGAAATCCTTACAATGTGCACCACCCTGCTATTTTTTTTCAGAAACCTATCCAACATTGCCACTGCATGTTTCCTGACCTCCCCATGCTGATTATCCCGTGGCGCTTTGCTCCATCCTACATTGCCACTCACTGCCTATCCTAATTCAAGCCCTCCGATTCACACCACCCCGTGATGTTTTTCTCACTTCTACTAGTGAATAGCCTGTTAGAAACCCTTATAATGTGCACAACTCCGCGATGTTTTCCAGAAACCTATCCTACATTGCCACTGCACGTTTCCTGACCTGCCCATGCTGACCACCGCGTGGCGCATTTCTCCATCCTACATTGCCACTCACTGCCTATCCTAATTCAGGTCCTCCGATTCACACCACCCTGTGATGTTTTTCTCACTGCTACTAGTGAATGGCCTGTTAGAAATCCTTACAATGCGCACCACCTCGCGATGTTTTTCAGAAACCTATCCTAGATTGGAACTGCATGTTTCCTCACCTCCCCATGCAGAGCACCCAGTGGTGCTTTTCTCCATCCTACATTGACACTAACTGCCTATCCTTATTCAGGACCTCTGATTCACACCATCCCGTGATGGTTTTCTCACTCCTATTAGTGAATGTCTTGTTAGAAATCCTTACAATGCGCACCACCCCGCGGTGTTTTTCAAAAACTTATCCTACATTGCCACTGAATGTTTCCTGACCTCCCCATGCTGACTACCCCGTGGCACTTTTCTCCATCCTACGTTGCCTCTCACTGCCTATCCTCATTCATACACACTGATTCACCCCACCCCTTGATGTTTTTCTCACTCCTACTAGTGAATGGCCAGTTAGAAACCCTTACAACGCGCACCACCCCGCGATGTTCTTCAGAAACCTATCCTACATTGCCACTGCATGTTTCCCGACCTCCCCATGCTGACCACTCCGTGGCAATTATCTCCATCCTACATTGGCACTCACTGCCTATCCTAATTCAGGAACTCCGATTCACACCACCCCATGATGTTTTTCTCACTCCTACTAGTGAATGGCCAGTTAGAGACCCTTACAATGCGCACCACCCCGTGTTGTTTTTCAGAAACCTATCCTACATTGCCACTGCATGTTTCCTGACCTCCCCATGCTGACCATCCCGTGGCGCTTTTCTCCATCCCACATTGCCACTCACTGCCTATCCTAATTCAGGCTCCCCGATTCACACCACCCCGTGATGTTTTTCTCACTCCTAGTAGTGAATGGCCTGTTAGAAACCCTTCCAATGTGCACCACCCCGACATTTTTTTTCAGAAACCTATCCTACATTGCCACTGCATGTTTCTTGAACTCCCCTTCTTGACCACCCAGTGGCACTTTTCTCCATTCTACATTGCCACTGACTGACTATTCCGATTCAGGCTCCCCGAATCACACCACCCCGTGATGTTTTTCTCACTCCTCTTAGTGAATGGCCTGTTACAAACCATTGCAGTGCGCACCACACCACGATGTTTTTCAGAAACCTATCTACATTGCCACTGCATGTTTCCTTACCTCCCCATTCTAAATACCCCTTGGCGTTTTTCTCCATCCTACATTGCCACTCACTGCCTATCCTACTTCAGGCCCTCCGATTCACACCACCCCGTGATGTTTTTCTCACTCCTACTAGTGAATGGACTGTTAGAAACGCTTACAATGCACACCACCCTGCGAAGTTTTTCAGAAACTTATCCTATATTGCCACTGCATGTTTCGTGACCTCCCCATGCTGACCACCCCGTGGCGCTTTTCTCCATCCAACATTGCGTCTCACTGCCTATCCTAATTCAGGCCCTCCCATTCACAGCACCCGTGATGTTTTTCTCACTCCTAGTAGTGAATGGCCTGTTAGAAACCCTTACAATCCGCACCAACCCGTAGTGTTTTTCAGAAACCTATCCTACATTGCCACTGCACGTTTCCGGACCTGCCCATGCTGACCACCGCGTGGCACATTTCTCCAACCTACATTGCCACTCACTGCCTATTCTAATTCAGGTCCTCCGATTCACACCACCCCGTGATGGTTTTCTCACTGCTACTAGTGAATGGCCTGTTAGAAATCCTTACAATGCGCACCACCACGCGATGTTTTTCAGAAACCTATCCTAGATTGGAACTGCATGTTTCCTCACCTCCCCATGCAGAGCACCCAGTGGTGCTTTTCTCCATCCTACATTGACACTCACTGCCTATCCTTATTCAGTACTCTGATTCACACCATCCCGTGATGGTTTTCTCACTCCTATTAGTGAATGGCCTGTTAGAAATCCTTACAATGCGCACCACCCCGCAGTGTTTTTCAAAAACTTATCCTACATTGCCACTGAATGTTTCCTGACCTCCCCATGCTGACCACCCCGTGGTACTTTTCTCCATCCTACATTGCCATTCACTGCCTATCCTAATTCAGGCCCTCTGATTCACCCCAACCCTTGATGTTTTTCTCACTCCTACTAGTTTATGGCCAATTAGAAACCCTTACAATGCGCACCACCCCGCGATGTACTTCAGAAACCTATCCTACATTGCCACTGCATGTTTCCCGACCACCCCATGCTGACCAACCCGTGGCACTTATCTCCATCCTACATTGCCACTCACTGCATATTCTACTTCAGGACCTCCGAATCACACCACCCCGTGATGTTTTTCACACTCCTACTAGTCAATGGCCTGTTAGAAACCCTTACAATGCGCACCACCTCGCGATGTTTTTCAGAAACCTATCCTACATTGCCACTGCATGTTTCCTGACCTCCCCATGCTGACCACCCTGTGTCGCTTTTCTCCATCCTACATTTCCACTCACTTCCTTTCATAATTCAGGCCCTCCGATTCACACCAATATGTGATGTTTTTCTCACTCCTACTAGTGAATGGCCTGTTACAAACCCTTACAATGCGCACCACCACGCGATGTTTTTCAGAATCCTATAGTACATTTCCACTTCATGTTTCCTGACCTCCCCATGCTGACCACCCCGTGGCGCTTTTCTCCATCCTACATTGCCACTCACTGCCTATCCTACTTCAGGCCCTCAGATTCACACCACCCTGTGATGTTTTTCTCACTCCTACTAGTGAATGGCCTGTTAGAAACCCTTACAGTGTGCACCACACTGCGATGTTTTTCATAAACCTATCCTACAATGCCACTGCATGTTTCCTCACTTAGCCATGCTGAACACCCCATGGTGCTTTTCTCCATCCTACATTGCCACTCACTGCCTAACCCATTCTGGCCCTCCGATTCACAACACCCCGTGATGTCTTCCTCACTCCTATTAGTGAATGGCCTGTTAGAAACCCTTAAAATGTGCACCACCCGCGATGTTTTTCAGAAACCTATCCT
Organism: Cavia porcellus; assembly: GCF_034190915.1. Lineage (NCBI taxonomy): Eukaryota > Metazoa > Chordata > Mammalia > Rodentia > Caviidae > Cavia > Cavia porcellus. The sequence continues at coordinate 103,255 of NW_026947632.1, forward strand.
ACATTGCCACTGCATGTTTCTTGACCTCCCCATGCTGACCAACCCATGGCGCTTTTCTCCATCCTACATTGCCACTCACTGCCTATCCTACTTCAGGCCCTCCGATTCACACCACCCGGTGATGTTTTTCTCACTCCTACTAGTGAATGGCCTGTTAGAAACCCTTACAATGCGCAACACCCTGCGATGTTTTTCAGAAAGCTATCCTACATTGCCCCTGCATGTTTCCTGACCTCAACATGCTGAGCACTCCATGGCGCTTTTCTCCATGCTACATTTCCACTCACTGCCTATCGTACTTCAGGCCCTCCGATTCACACCACCCCGTGATGTTTTTCTAACTCCTACTAGTGAGTGGCCTGTTAGAAACCCTTACAATGCGCACCACCCTGCGATGTTTTTCAGAAACCTATCCTACAATGCCACTGAATGTTTCCAGACCTCCCCATGCTGTCCACATCCTGGCGCTTTTCTCCATCCTACATTGCCACTCACTGCCTATCCTAATTCAGGCTTCCCATTCACACCACCGCGTGATGTCTTCCTCACTCCTACTAGTGAATGTCCTGTTAGAAACCCTTACAATGCGTAACACCCCGCGATGTTTCTCATAAACCTATCGTACATTGCCACTGCTTGTTTCCTGACTTCCCCATGCTGACCACCCCGTGGCGCTTTCCTCCATCCTACATTGCCACTCACTGCCTATCCTAATTGAGGCCCTCCAATTCACACCACCCCATGATATTTTTTCACTCCTACTAGTGAATGGCCTATTAGAAAACCTTACAGTGTGCACCACACCTCGATGTTTTTTAGAAACCTATCCTACATTGCCACTGCATGTTTCCAGACCTCACCATGCTGACCACATCGTGGCGCTTTTCTCCATCCTACATTGCCACTCACTGCCTATCCTAATTCAGGGTTCCCATTCACACCACCCCGTGATGTCTTCCTCACTCCTATTAGTGAATGGCCTGTTAGAAACCCTTACAATGCGCACCACCCCACGATGTTTCTCATAAACATATCCTACATAGCCACAGCATGTTTCCTGACCTCCCCATGCTGACCACCCCGTGGTGCTTTTCCCCATGCTACTTTGCCACTCACTGCCTATGCTACTTCAGGACCTCCGATTCACACCACCCCGTGATGTTTTTCACACTTCTACTAGTCAATGGCCTGTTAGAAAACCTTACAATGCGCCCCACCCCGCGATGTTTTTCAGAAACGTATGCTACATTGCCACTGCATGTTTCCTGACCTCCACATGCTGAGCACTCCGTGGCACTTTTCTCCATCCTATATTGCCACTCACTGCCTATCCTACTTCAGGCCCTCCAATTCACACCACCCCGTGATGTTTTTCTCACTCCTAGTGAATGGCCTGTTAGAAACCTTTACAATGCGCACCACCCCGCGATGTTTTTCAGAAACCTATTCTACATTACCACTGCATGTTTCCTGACTTTGCCATGCTGACCACCCCGTGGTGCTTTTCTCCATCCTACATTGCCACTCACTGCCTATCCTATTCAGGCCCTCCGATTCACACCACTCCATGATGTTTTTCTCACTCCTACTAGTGAATGGCCTGTTAGAAAGCCTTACAATGCGTACCAGCCTTCGATGTTTTTCAAAAAACTATCCTACATTGCCACTGAATGTTTCCTGACCTCCACATGCTGACCACTCCATGGCACTTTTCTCCATCCTACATTGCTAATCACTGCCTATCCTAATTCAGGCTCCCCGATTCACACCACCCCGTGATGTTTTTCTCACTTCTACTAGTGAATGGCCTGTTAGAAACCCTTACAATGCGCACCACCCCACGATGTTTTTCAGAAACCTATCCTACATTGCCACTGCATGTTTCATGACCTCCCCATGCTGACCATCCTCTGGCGCTTTTCTCCATCCTACATTGCCACTCACTGCCTATCCTAATTCAGATCCTCCGATTCACACCACCCCATGATGGTTTTCTCACTGCTACTGGAGAATGGCCTGTTAGAAATCCTTACAATGTGCACCACCCTGCTATTTTTTTTCAGAAACCTATCCAACATTGCCACTGCATGTTTCCTCACCTCCACATGCTGATTATCCCGTGGCGCTTTTCTCCATTCTACATTGCCACTCACTGCCTATCCTAATTCACGCCCTCCGATTCACACCACCCCGTGATGTTTTTCTCACTTCTACTAGTGAATATCCTGTTAGAAAACCTTACAATGCGCACGACTCCGCGATGTTTTCCAGAAACCTATCCTACATTGCCACTGCATGTTTCCTGACCTCCCCATACTGACCACCGCATGGTGCTTTTCTCCATCCTTTATTGTCACTCACTGCCTATCCTAATTCAGGACCTCTGATTCACACCACCCCGTGATGGTTTTCTCACTCCTATTAGTGAATGGCCTGTTAGAAATCCCTACAATGCGCACCACCCCGCGATGTTTTTCAAAAACTTATCCTACATTGCCCCTGAATGTTTCCTGACCTCCCCATGCTGACCACCCCGTGGCACTTTTCTCCATCCTACGTTGCCTCTCACTGCCTATCCTCATTCATACACACTGATTCACCCCACCCCTTGATGTTTTTCTCAATCCTACTAGTGAATGGCCAGTTAGAAACCCTTACAATGCGCACCACCCCGCGATGTTCTTCAGAAACCTATCCTACATTGCCACTGCATGTTTCCTGACCTCCCCATGCTGACCACTCCGTGGCACTTATCTCCATCCTACATTGCCACTCACTGCCTATCCTAATTCAGTCTCCCCGATTCACACCACCCCATGATGTTTTTCTCACTCCTCCTAGTGAATGGCCAGTTAGAAACCCTTACAATGCGCACCACCCCGCGATGTTTTTCAGAAACCTATCCTACATTGCCACTGCATGTTTCCTGACCTCCCCATGCTGACCATCCCGTGGCGCTTTCTCCATTCGACATTGCCACTCACTGCCTACCCTAATTCAGGACCTCCGATTCACACCACCACGTGATGTTTTTCTCACTCCTACTAGTGAATGGCCTGTTACAAACCATTGCAGTGCGCACCACACCGCGATGTTTTTCAGAAACCTATCCTACATTGCCACTGCATGTTTCCTGAACTCCCCATTCTAAATACCCCTTGGCGTTTTTCTCCATCCTACATTGCCACTCACTGCCTATCCTACTTCAGGCCCTCCGATTCACACCACCCCGTGATGTTTTTCTCACTCCTACTAGTGAATGGCCTGTTAGAAACGCTTACAATGCACACCACCCTGCAATGTTTTTCAGAAACTTATCCTATATTGCCACTGCATGTTTCGTGACCTCCCAATGCTGAACACCCCGTGGTGCTTTTCTCCATCCAACATTGCGTCTCACTGCCTATCCTAATTCAGGCCCTCCCATTCACAGCACCCGTGATGTTTTTCTCACTCCTAGTAGTGAATGGCCTGTTAGAAACCCTTACAATGCTCACCAACCCGCAGTATTTTTCAGAAACCTATCCTACATTGCCACGGCACGTTTCCTGACCTGCCCATGCTGACCACCGCGTGGCGCATTTCTCCATCCTACATTGCCACTCACTGCCTATCCTAATTCAGGTCCTCTGATTCACACCAAACCGTGATGTTTTTCTCACTCCTTCTAGGGAATGGCCTGTTAGAAACTCTCACAGTGCGCACCACACCGCGATGTTTTTCAGAAACCTATCCTACATTGCCACTGCATATTTCCTGACCTCCACATGGTGAGTACTCCGTGGCGCTTTTCTGCGTCCTACATTGCCACTCACTGCCTATCCTAATTCAGGGCCTCCGATTCACACCACCCCGTGATGGTTTTCTCACTGCTAATAGTGAATGGCCTGTTAGAAATCCTTACAATGCGCACCACCCCGCGATTTTTTTTCAGAAACCTATTCTAGATTGGAACTGCATGTTTCCTCACCTCCCCATGCAGAGCACCCAGTGGTGCTTTTCTCCATACTACATTGCCACTCACTGCCTATCCTTATTCAGGACCTCTGATTCACACCACGCCGTGATGGTTTTCTCACTCCTATTAGTGAATGGCCTGTTAGAAATCCTTACAATGCGCACCACCCCGCGATGTTTTTCAAAAACTTATCCTACATTGCCACTGTATGTTTCCTGACCTCCCCATGCTGACCACCTCGTGGTACTTTTCTCCATCCTACATTGCCACTCACTGCCTATCCTAATTCAGGCCCTCTGATTCACCCCACCCCTTGATGTTTTTCTCACTCCTACTAGTGAATGGCCAATAAGAAACCCTTACAATGCGCACCACCCCGCGATGTACTTCAGAAACCTATCCTACATTGCCACTGCATGTTTCCCGACCACCCCATGCTGACCACCCCGTGGCGCTAATCTCCATCCTACATTGCTACTCACTGCCTATCCTAATTCAGGAACTCCGATTCACACCACCCCGTGATGTTTTTATATCTCCTACTAGTGAATGGCCTGTTAGAAACACTTACAATGCCCTCCACCCCGCGATGTTTTTCAGAAACCTATCCAACATTGCCACTGAATGTTTCCTGACCTCCCCATGCTGACCACCCTGTGGCACTTTTCTCCATCCTGCATTGCCACTCACTGGCTATCCTAATTCAGGACCTCCTATTCACAGCACCCCGTGATGTTTTTCTCACTCCTACTAGTGCAAGGCCAGTTATAAACCCCTACAATTTCCACCTCCCCGCGATTTTTTTTCAGAAACCTATCCTACATTGCCACTGCATTTTACCTGACCTCCCCATGCTAAATACCCTTTGGCCCTTTTCTCCATCCTACGTTGCAACTCACTGCCTATCTTACTTCAGGCCCTCCGATTCACAGCACCCCGTGATGTTTTTCTCACTCCTACTAGTGCATGGCCTGTTAGAACCCCTTACAATGCGCACCACACCGCGATGTTTTTCAGGAACCTATCCTACTTTGCCACTGCATGTTTCCTGACCTCCCCATGCTAAATAATCCTTGGCGCTTTTCTCCATCCTACATTGCCACTCACTGCCTATTCTACTTCAGGACCTCCGATTCACACCACCCCGTGATGTTTTTCACACTCCTACTAGTCAATGGCCTGTTAGAAACCCTTACAATGCGCACCACCTCGTGATGTTTTTCAGAAACCTATCCTACATTGCCACTGCACGTTTCCGGACCTGCCCATGCTGACCACCGCGTGGCACATTTCTCCAACCTACATTGCCACTCACTGCCTATTCTAATTCAGGTCCTCCGATTCACACCACCCCGTGATGGTTTTCTCACTGCTACTAGTGAATGGCCTGTTAGAAATCCTTACAATGCGCACCACCACGCGATGTTGTTCAGAAACCTATCCTAGATTGGAACTGCACGTTTCCTGACTTCCCCATGCTGACCACCTCGTGGCCCAATCTCCATCCTACATTGCCACTCACTGCCTATCCTAATTCAGGTCCTCTGATTCACACCAAACCCTGATGTTTTTCTCACTCCTTCTAGGGAATGGCCTGTTAGAAACTCTCACAGTGCGCACCACAGCGCGATGTTTTTCAGAAACCTATCCTACATTGCTACTGCATATTTCCTGACCTCCACATTGTGAGCACACCGTGGCTCTTTTCTGCATCCTACATTGCCACTCACTGCCTATCGTAATTCAGGTCCTCCGATTCACACCACCCCGTGATGGTTTTCTCCCTGCTACTAGAGAATGGCATGTTAGAAATCCTTACAATGCGCACCACCCCGCGATGTTTTTAAGAAACCTATCCTAGATTGGAACTGCATGTTTCCTCACCTCCCCATGCAGAACACCCAGTGGTGCTTTTCTCCATCCTACATTGCCACTCACTGCCTATCCTTATTCAGGACCTCTGATTCACACCACCCCGTGATGGTTTTCTCACTCCTATTAATGAATGGCCTGTTAGAAATCCTTACAATGCGCACCACACCGTGATGTTTTTCAAAAACTTATCCTACATTTCCACTGAATGTTTCCTGACCTCCCCATGCTGACCACCTCGTGGCACTTTTCTCCATCCTACATTGCCACTCACTGCCTATCCTAATTCAGGCCCACTGATTCACCCCACCCCTTGATGTTTTTCTCACTCCTACTAGTGAACGGCCAGTTAGAAACCCTTACAATGCGCACCACCCGGCGATGTACTTCAGAAACCTATCCTACATTGCCACTGCATGTTTCCCGACCACCCAATGCTGACCACCCCGTGGCGCTTATCTCCATCATACATTGCCACTCACTGCCTATCCTAATTCAGGAACTCCGATTCACACCACCCCGTGATGTTTTTATAACTCCTACTACTGAAAGACCAGTTAGAAACCCTTACAATGCACACCACCCCGCGATGTTTTTCAGAGACCTATCCTAGATTGCCACTGCATGTTTCCTCACCTCCCCATGAAGAGCACCCAGTGGTGCTTTTCTCCATCCTATTGCCAGTCACTGCCTATCCTTATTCAGGACCTCTGATTCACACCACCCCGTGATGGTTTTCTCACTCCTATTAGTGAATGGCATGTTAGAAATACTTACAATGCACACCACCCCGAGATGTTTTTCAAAAACTTATCCTACATTGCAACTGAATGTTTCCTGACATCCCCATGCTGACCACCCCGTGGCACTTGTCTCCATCATACTTTGCCACTCACTGGCTATCCTTAATTCAGGCCCTCTGATTCACAGCACCCCGTGATGTTTTTCTCACTCCTACTAGTGAAAGGCCAGTTAGAAACCCTTAAAATGCACACAACCCCGGGATTTTTTTTCAGAAACCTATCCTACATTGCCACTGCATGTTTCCTGACCTCCACATGTTGAGCACTCAGTGGCGATTTTCTCCATCCTACATTGCCACTCACTGCCCATACTAATTCAGGCCCTCTGATAAACACCACCCCGTGATGTTTTTCTCAATCCTACTAGTGAATGGCCTGTTAGAAAGCCTTACAATGTGTACCACCCCGCGATGTTTTTCAAAAAACTATCCTATATTGCCACTGAATGTTTCCTAACCTCTCCATGCTGAGCACTCCGTGGCAATTTTCTCCATCCTACATTGCCACTCACTGCCTATCCTAATTCAGCCTCCCCGATTCACACCACCCCGTGATGTTTTTCTCACTCCTACTAGTGAATGGCCTGGTAGAAACCCTTACAATGCGCATAACCCCGCGATGTTTTTCAGAAACCTATCCTACATTGCCACTGCATGTCCTGACCTCTCCATGCTTACCATCGCGTGGCGCTTTTCTCCATCCTACATAACCACTCACTGCCTATCCTAATTGAGGCTCCCCGATTCACAGTACCCCTGATTTTTTTCTCACCCCTAATAGTGAATGGCCTGATAGAAAACCTTACAATGTGCACCACCCCGAGATTTTTTTTTTCAGAAACCTGTCCTACATTGCCACTGCATGTTACCTGACCTCCCCATGCTGACCAACCCGTCGAACATTTCTTCATCCTACATTGTCACTCACTGCCTCTCCTAATTCAGGCTCCCCGATTCACACCACCCCGTGATGTTTTTCTCACTCCTCCTAGTGAATGGCCTGTTAGAAACCCTTACAATGTGCACCACACCGCGATTTTTTTTCAGAAATCTATCCTACATTGCCACTGCATGTTTCCTGACATCCCCATGCTGAGCACCCCGTCGAACATTTCTCCATCCTACATTGCCACTCACTGCCTATCCTAATTTTGGCTCCCCGATTCACAACACCCCATGATGTTTTTCTCACTCCTCCTAGTGAATGGCCTGTTAGAAACCCTTACAATGCGCACCACCCCACTATGTTTTGCAGAAACATATCGTACATTGCAAATGCATATTTCCAGACCTACCCATTTTGACCACCCCGTGGCGCTTTTCTCCATCCTACATTGCCACTCACTGCCTATCCTAATTCAGGCCTTCAGATTCACACCACCCCGTGATGTTTTTCTCACTCCTACTAGTGAATGGCCTGTTACAAAACCTTGCAGTGCGCAACACACCGAGATGTTTTTCAGAAACCTATCCTACATTGCCACTGCATGTTTCCTGACATCCCCATTCTAAATACCCCTTGGCGCTTTTCTCCATCCTACATTGCCAATCACTGCCTATCCTACTTCAGGCCCTCCAATTCACACCAACCCGTGATGTTTTTCTCACCCCTACGAGTGAAAGGCCTGTTAGAAACCCTTACAATGCACAACACCCCGCGATATTTTTCAGAAACGTATCCTACATTGCAACTGCATATTTCCGGACCTCCCCATGCTGAGCACCCCGTGGCGCTTTTCTCCGTCCTACATTGCCACTCACTGCCTATCTTAATTCAGGCTCCCCGATTCACACCACCCCGTGATGTTTTTCTCACTCCTATTAGAGAATGGCCTGTTAGAAACCCTTACAATGTCCACCACCCCGCGATTTTTTTTCAGAAACCTATCCTACATTGCCACTGCATGTTTCCTGACCTACACATGCTGACATCCTCGTGGCACTTTTCTCCATCCTACATTGCCACTCACTGCCTATGCTAATTCAGGCCTTCCGATTCACACCACCCCATGATGTTTTTCTCACTCCTACTAGTGAATGGCCTGTTAGAAACCCTTACAATGTGCACCACCCCGCGATTTTTTTTCAGAAACCTATCCTACATTGCCACTGCATGTTTCCTGACCTCCCCATGCTGACCACCCAGTGGTGCTTTTCTCCATCCTACATTGCCACTCACTGCCTATCCTAATTCAGGCCCTTCGATTCACACCACCCCGTGATATTTTTCTCACTCCTACTAGTGAATGGCCTGTTAGAAACCCTTACAGTGTGCACCACACCGCGATGTTTTTCAGAAACCTATCCTACATTGCCACTGCATGTTTCCTAACCTCCCCATTCTAAATAATCCTTGGCGCTTTTCTCCATCCTACATTGCCACTCACTGCCTATTCTACTTCAGGACCTCCTATTCAAAACTAACCGTGATGTTTTTCTCAGTCCTACTAGGGAATGGCCTGTTAGAAACTCTCATAGTGCGCACCACACCGCGAAGTTTTTCAAACCTATCCTACATTGCCACTGAATGTTTCCTGACCTCCCCATGCTGACCACCCCGTGGCACTTTTCTCAATCCTACATTGCCACTCACTGCCTAGTCTAATTCAGGCCCTCTGATTCACAGCACCCCGTGATGTTTTTCTCACTCCTACTACTGAAAGGCCAGTTAGAAACCCTTACAATGCACACCACCCCGCGATGTTTTTCAGAAACCTATCCTACATTGCCACTGCAGGTTTCCTGACCTCCCCATGCTGACCACCGCGTGGCGCATTTCTCCATGCTACATTGCCACTCACTGCCTATCCTAATTCAGGTCCTCCTATTCACACCAAACCGTGATGTTTTTCTCACTCCTACTAGGAAATGGCCTGTTAGAAACTCTCACAGTGCGCACCACACCGCGATATTTTTCAGAAACCTATCCTACATTGCCACTGCATGTTTCCTGATCTCCACATGCGGAGCACTCCTTGGCGATTTTCTCCATCCTACATTGCCACTCACTGCCTATCCTAATTAAGGTACTCTGATTCACACCACCCCGTGATGGTTTTCTCACTGCTACTAGTGAATGGCCTGTTAGAAATCCTTACAATGCGCACCACCCCGCGCTGTTTTTCAGAGACCTATCCTGGATTGCCACTGCATGTTTCCTCACCTCCCCATGCAGAGCACCCAGTGGTGCTTTTCTCCATCCTACATTGCCACTCACTGCCTATCCTTATTCAGGACCTCTGATTCCCACCACCCCGTGATGGTTTTCTCACTCCTGTTAGTGAATGTCCTGTTAGAAATACTTACAATGCGCACCACCCCGAGATGTTTTTCAAAAACTTATCCTACATTGCCACTGAATGTTTCCTGACATCCCCATGCTGACCACCCCGTGGCACTTTTCTCCATCCTACATTGACACTCACTGGCTATCCTTAATTCAGGCCTTCCGATTCACAACACCCCATGATGTTTTTCTCACTCCTACTAGTGAATGGCCTGTTAGAAACCCTTACAATGTGCACAACCCCGGGATTTTTTTTCAGAAACCTATCCTACATTGCCACTGCATGTTTCCTGACCTCCCCATCCTGACCACCCGGTGGCGCTTTTCTCCATCCTACATTGCCACTCACTGCCTATCCTAATTCAGGCCCTCCGATACACACCTCCACGTTATATTTTTCTCACTCCTACTAGTGAATGGCCTGTTACAAACCCTTGCAGTGCGTACCACACCGCGATGTTTTTCAGAAACCTATCCTACATTGCCACTGCATGTTTCCAGACCTCCCCATTTTAAATAACCCTTGGCGCATTTCTCCATCCTACATTGCCACTCACTGCCTATCCTAATTCACGCCCTCCGATTCACACCACCCCGTGATGTTTTTCTCACTCCTACTAGTGAATGGCCAGTTAGAAACACTTACAATGTCCACCACCCCGCGATTTTTTTTCAGAATTTTATCCTACATTGCCTCTGCATGTTTCCTGACCTCCCCATACTGACCACCCTCTGGCGCTTTTCTCCATCCTGCACTGACACTCATGAATATCCTAATTCAGACCCTCAGATTCACACAACCCCATGATGTGTTTCTCACTTCTACTAGTGAATGGCCTGTTAGAAACACTTACAATGCGCAACACCCCGCGATGTTTTTCAGAAATCTATCCTACGTTGCCACTGCATGTTTCCAGACCTCCCCATGCTGACAACCCCGTGGCACTTTTCTGCATCCTACATTGACACTCACTGCCTATCCTAATTCAGGTCCTCCTATTCACACCAAACCGTGATGTTTTTCTCACTCCTACTAGGGAATGGCCTGTTACAAACTCTCACAGTGCGCACCACAACGCGATGTTTTTCAGAAACATATCCTACATTGCCACTGCATGTTTCCTGACCTCCCCATGCTGACCACCCCGTGGCCCTTTTGTCCATCCTACATTGCCACTCACTGCCTATACTAATTCAGGTCCTCCGATTCACACCACCCCGTGATGGTTTTCTCACCGCTACTAGTTAATGGCCTGTTAGAAATCCTTACAATGCGCACCACCCCGCGATGTTTTTCAGAGACCTATCCTAGATTGCCACTGCATGTTTCCTCACCTCCCCATGCAGAGCACCCAGTGGTGCTTTTCTCCATCCTACATTGCCAGTCACTGCCTATCCTTATTCAGGACCTCTGATTCACACCACCCCGTGATGGTTTTCTCACTCCTATTAGTGAATGGCCTGTTAGAAATACTTACAATGCGCACCACCCCGAGATGTTTTTCAAAAACTTATCCTACATTGCCACTGAATGTTTCCTGACATCCCCATGCTGACCACCCCGTGGCACTTTTCTCCATCCTACATTGCCACTCACTGGCTATCCTTAATTCAGGCCCTCCGATTCACAGCACCCCATGATTTTTTTCTCACTCCTACTAGAGAAAGGCCAGTTAGAAATCTTTACAATGCACACCACCCCGCGATGTTTTTCAGAAACCTATCCTACATTGCCACTGCATGTTTCCTGACCTCCACATGCTGAGCACTCAGTGGCGATTTTCTCCATCCTACATTGCCACTCACTACCTAAACTAATTCAGGCCCTACGATACACACCACCCCGTGATGTTTTTCTCAATCCTACTAGTGAATGGCCTGTTAGAAAGCCTTACAATGTGTACCACCCCACGATGTTTTTCAAAAAACTATCCTATATTGCCACTGAATGTTTCCTGACCTCCCCATGCTGAGCACTCTGTGGCAATTTTCTCCATCCTACATTGCCACTCACTGCCTATCCTAATTCAGGCTCCCCGATTCACACCACCCCGTGATGGTTTTCTCACTCCTACTAGAGAATGGCCTGTTAGAAACACTTACAATGTCCACCACCCCGCGATTTTTTTTCAGAAACCTATCCTACGTTGCCACTGCATGTTTCCTGACCTCCCCATGCTGACCAACCCGTCGAATATTTCTCCATCCTACATTGCCACTCACTGCCTATGCTAATTTAGGCTCCCCGATTCACACCACTCCGTGATGTTTTTCTCACTCCTCCTAGTGAATGGCCTGTTAGAAGCCCTTACAATGCGCACCACCCCGCGATGTTTTGCAGAAACATATCCTACATTGCAAATGCATATTTCCAGACCTACACATGCTGACGACCCCGTGGCGCTTTTCTCCGTCCTACATTGCCAGTCGCTGCCTACCTTAATTCAGGCTCCCCAATTCACAGCACCCCATGATGTTTTTCTCACTCCTACTAGAGAATGGCCTGTTAGAAACCCTTAAAATGTCCACCACCCCGCGATTTTTTTTCAGAATCCTATCCTACATTGCCACTGCATGTTTCCTGACCTCCCCATGCTGACCACCCGGTGGCTATTTTCTCCATCATGCATTGCCACTCACTGCCTATCCTAATTCACGCCCTCCGATTCACACCACCCCGTGATGTTTTTCTCACTCGTATTAGAGTATGGCCTGTTAGAAACCCTTACAATGTCCACCACCCCGCGATTTTTTTTCAGAAACATATCCTACATTGCCACTGCATGTTTCCTGACCTACCCATGCTGACAACCTCGTGGCACTTTTCTCCATCCTACATTGCCACTCACTGCCTATCCTAATTCAGGCCTTACGATTCAAACCACCCCATGATGTTTTTCTCACTCCTACTAGTGAATGGCCTGTTAGAAACCCTTACAATGTGCACCAACCCGCGATTTTTTTTCAGAAACCTATCCTACATTGCCACTGCGTGTTTCCTGACCTCCCCATTTTAAATACCCCTTGGCGCATTTCTCCATCCTACATTGCCACTCACTGCCTATCCTAATTCACGCCCTCCGATTCACACCACCGCGTGATGTTTTTCTCACTCCTACTAGTGAATGGCCAGTTAGAAACACTTACAATGTCCACCACCCCGCGATTTTTTTTCAGAATCCTATCCTACATTGCCACTGCATGTTTCCTGACCTCCCCATGCTGACCACCCTCTGGCGCTTTTCTCCATCCTGCATTGCCACTCACTGAATATCCTAATTCAGACCCTCCGATTCACACCACCCCATGATGTGTTTCTCACTTCTACTAAAGAATGGCCTGTTACAAAACCTTGCAGTGCGCAACACACCGAGATGTTTTTCAGAAACCTATCCTACTTTGCCACTGCATGTTTCCTGACCTCCCCATTCTAAATACCCCTTGGCGTTTTTCTCCATCCTACATTGCCACTCACTGCCTATCCTACTTCAGGCCCTCCGCTTAACACCACCCCGTGATGTTTTTGTCACTCCTACTAGTGAATGGCCTGTTAAAAACCCTTACAATGTCCACCACAACGCGATTTTTTTTTTCAGAAACCTATCCTACATTGCCACTGCATGTTTCCTGACCTCCCCATGCTAAATACCCCTTGGCACTTTTCTCCATCCTCCATTGCCAATCACTGCCTATCCTAATTCAGGCCTTCCGATTCACACCACCCCATGATGTTTTTCTCACTCCTACTAGTGAATGGCCTGTTAGAAACAATTACAATGTGCACAACCCCGCGATTTTTTTTCAGAAACCTATCCTACATTGCCACTGCATGTTTCCTGACCTCCCCATGCTGACCACCCGGTGGCGCTTTTCTCCATCCTACATTGCCACTCACTGCCTATCCTAATTCAGGCCTTCCGATTCACACCACCCCATGATGTTTTTCTCACTCCTACTAGTGAATGGCCTGTCAGAAACCCTTACAATGTGCACAACCCCGCGATTTTTTTTCAGAAACCTATCCTACATTGCCACTGCATGTTTCCTGACCTCCCCATGCTGACCACCCGGTGGCGCTTTTCTCCATCCTACATTGCCACTCACTGCCTATCCTAATTCAGGTCCTCCGATTCACACCACCCCGTGATGTTTTTCTCACCGCTACTAGTTAATGGCCTGTTAGAAATCCTTACAATGCGCACCACCCCGCGATGTTTTTCAGAGACCTATCCTAGATTGCCACTGCATGTTTCCTCACCTCCCCATGCAGAGCACCCAGTGGTGCTTTTATCCATCCTACATTGCCAGTCACTGCCTATCCTTATTCAGGACCTCTGATTCACACCACCCCGTGATGGTTTTCTCACTTCTATTAGTGAATGGCCTGTTAGAAATACTTACAATGCGCACCACCCCGATATGTTTTTCAAAAACTCATCCTACATTGCCACTGAATGTTTCCTGACATCCCCATGCTGACCACCCCGTGACACTTTTCTCCATCCTACATTGCCACTCACTGGCTATCCTTAATTCAGGCCCTCCGATTCATAGCACCCCATGATGTTTTTCTCACTCCTACTAGAGAAAGGCCATTTAGAAATCCTTACAATGCACACCACCCCGCGATGTTTTTCACAGAAACCTATCCTACATTGCCACTGCATGTTTCCTGACCTCCACATGCTGAGCAACCAGTGGCGATTTTCTCCATCCTACATTGCCACTCACTACCTAAACTAATTCAGGCCCTCCGATACACACCACCCCGTGATGTTTTTCTCAATCCTACTAGTGAATGGCCTGTTAGAAAGCCTTACAATGCGTACCACCCCGCGATGTTTTTCAAAAAACTATCCTATATTGCCACTGAATGTTTCCTGACCTGCCCATGCTGAGCACTCTGTGGCAATTTTCTCCATCCTACATTGCCACTCACTGCCTATCCTAATTCAGGCTCCCCGATGCACACCACCCCATGATGGTTTTCTCACTCCTACTAGTGAATGGCCTGTTAGAAACCCTTACAATGTGCACCATCCCGAGATTTTTTTTTTCAGAAACCTGTCCTACATTGCCACAGCATGTTTCCTGACCTCCCCATGCTGAGCAACCCGTCGAACATTTCTCCATCCTACATTGCCACTCACTGCCTATCCTAATTTAGGCTCCCCGATTCACACCACTCCGTGATGTTTTTCTCACTCCTCCTAGTGAATGGCCTGTTAGAAGCCCTTACAATGCGCACCACCCCGCGATGTTTTGTAGAAACATATCCTACATTGCAAATGCATATTTCCAGATCTACCCATGCTGACCACCCCGTGGCGCTTTTCTCCATCCTACATTGCCACTCGCTGCCTACCTTAATTCAGGCTCCCCAATTCACAGCACCCAATGCTGTTTTTCTCACTCCTACTAGAGAATGGCCTGTTAGAAACCCTTACAATGTCCACCACCCCGCGATTTTTTTTCAGAAACCTATCCTATGTTGCCACTGCATGTTTCCTGACCTCCCCATGCTGACCACCCGGTGGTGCTTTTCTCCATCCTACATTGCCACTCCCTGCCTATCCTACTTCAGGCCCTCCGATTCACAACACCCCGTGATGCTTTTCTCACTCCTACTAGAGAATGGCCTGTTAGAAACCCTTAAAATGTCCACCACCCCGCGATTTTTTTTCAGAATCCTATCCTACATTGCCACTGCATGTTTCCTGACCTCCCCATGCTGACCACCCGGTGGCTATTTTCTCCATCATGCATTGCCACTCACTGCCTATCCTAATTCACGCCCTCCGATTCACACCACCCCGTGATGTTTTTCTCACTCGTATTAGAGTATGGCCTGTTAGAAACCCTTACAATGTCCACCACCCCGCGATTTTTTTTCAGAAACATATCCTACATTGCCACTGCATGTTTCCTGACCTACCCATGCTGACAACCTCGTGGCACTTTTCTCCATCCTACATTGCCACTCACTGCCTATCCTAATTCAGGCCTTACGATTCAAACCACCCCATGATGTTTTTCTCACTCCTACTAGTGAATGGCCTGTTAGAAACCCTTACAATGTGCACCAACCCGCGATTTTTTTTCAGAAACCTATCCTACATTGCCACTGCGTGTTTCCTGACCTCCCCATTTTAAATACCCCTTGGCGCATTTCTCCATCCTACATTGCCACTCACTGCCTATCCTAATTCACGCCCTCCGATTCACACCACCGCGTGATGTTTTTCTCACTCCTACTAGTGAATGGCCAGTTAGAAACACTTACAATGTCCACCACCCCGCGATTTTTTTTCAGAATCCTATCCTACATTGCCACTGCATGTTTCCTGACCTCCCCATGCTGACCACCCTCTGGCGCTTTTCTCCATCCTGCATTGCCACTCACTGAATATCCTAATTCAGACCCTCCGATTCACACCACCCCATGATGTGTTTCTCACTTCTACTAAAGAATGGCCTGTTACAAAACCTTGCAGTGCGCAACACACCGAGATGTTTTTCAGAAACCTATCCTACTTTGCCACTGCATGTTTCCTGACCTCCCCATTCTAAATACCCCTTGGCGTTTTTCTCCATCCTACATTGCCACTCACTGCCTATCCTACTTCAGGCCCTCCGCTTAACACCACCCCGTGATGTTTTTGTCACTCCTACTAGTGAATGGCCTGTTAAAAACCCTTACAATGTCCACCACAACGCGATTTTTTTTTTCAGAAACCTATCCTACATTGCCACTGCATGTTTCCTGACCTCCCCATGCTAAATACCCCTTGGCACTTTTCTCCATCCTCCATTGCCAATCACTGCCTATCCTAATTCAGGCCTTCCGATTCACACCACCCCATGATGTTTTTCTCACTCCTACTAGTGAATGGCCTGTTAGAAACAATTACAATGTGCACAACCCCGCGATTTTTTTTCAGAAACCTATCCTACATTGCCACTGCATGTTTCCTGACCTCCCCATGCTGACCACCCGGTGGCGCTTTTCTCCATCCTACATTGCCACTCACTGCCTATCCTAATTCAGGCCTTCCGATTCACACCACCCCATGATGTTTTTCTCACTCCTACTAGTGAATGGCCTGTCAGAAACCCTTACAATGTGCACAACCCCGCGATTTTTTTTCAGAAACCTATCCTACATTGCCACTGCATGTTTCCTGACCTCCCCATGCTGACCACCCGGTGGCGCTTTTCTCCATCCTACATTGCCACTCACTGCCTATCCTAATTCAGGTCCTCCGATTCACACCACCCCGTGATGTTTTTCTCACCGCTACTAGTTAATGGCCTGTTAGAAATCCTTACAATGCGCACCACCCCGCGATGTTTTTCAGAGACCTATCCTAGATTGCCACTGCATGTTTCCTCACCTCCCCATGCAGAGCACCCAGTGGTGCTTTTATCCATCCTACATTGCCAGTCACTGCCTATCCTTATTCAGGACCTCTGATTCACACCACCCCGTGATGGTTTTCTCACTTCTATTAGTGAATGGCCTGTTAGAAATACTTACAATGCGCACCACCCCGATATGTTTTTCAAAAACTCATCCTACATTGCCACTGAATGTTTCCTGACATCCCCATGCTGACCACCCCGTGACACTTTTCTCCATCCTACATTGCCACTCACTGGCTATCCTTAATTCAGGCCCTCCGATTCATAGCACCCCATGATGTTTTTCTCACTCCTACTAGAGAAAGGCCATTTAGAAATCCTTACAATGCACACCACCCCGCGATGTTTTTCACAGAAACCTATCCTACATTGCCACTGCATGTTTCCTGACCTCCACATGCTGAGCAACCAGTGGCGATTTTCTCCATCCTACATTGCCACTCACTACCTAAACTAATTCAGGCCCTCCGATACACACCACCCCGTGATGTTTTTCTCAATCCTACTAGTGAATGGCCTGTTAGAAAGCCTTACAATGCGTACCACCCCGCGATGTTTTTCAAAAAACTATCCTATATTGCCACTGAATGTTTCCTGACCTGCCCATGCTGAGCACTCTGTGGCAATTTTCTCCATCCTACATTGCCACTCACTGCCTATCCTAATTCAGGCTCCCCGATGCACACCACCCCATGATGGTTTTCTCACTCCTACTAGTGAATGGCCTGTTAGAAACCCTTACAATGTGCACCATCCCGAGATTTTTTTTTTCAGAAACCTGTCCTACATTGCCACAGCATGTTTCCTGACCTCCCCATGCTGAGCAACCCGTCGAACATTTCTCCATCCTACATTGCCACTCACTGCCTATCCTAATTTAGGCTCCCCGATTCACACCACTCCGTGATGTTTTTCTCACTCCTCCTAGTGAATGGCCTGTTAGAAGCCCTTACAATGCGCACCACCCCGCGATGTTTTGTAGAAACATATCCTACATTGCAAATGCATATTTCCAGATCTACCCATGCTGACCACCCCGTGGCGCTTTTCTCCATCCTACATTGCCACTCGCTGCCTACCTTAATTCAGGCTCCCCAATTCACAGCACCCAATGCTGTTTTTCTCACTCCTACTAGAGAATGGCCTGTTAGAAACCCTTACAATGTCCGCCACCCCGCGATTTTTTTTCAGAAACCTATCCTATGTTGCCACTGCATGTTTCCTGACCTCCCCATGCTGACCACCCGGTGGCGCTTTTCTCCATCCTACATTGCCACTCACTGCCTATCCTAATTCAGGCCCTCCGATTCACAACACCCCGTGATGCTTTTCTCACTCCTACTAGTGAATGGCCTGTTACAAAACCTTGCAGTGCGCAACACACCGAGATGTTTTTCAGAAACCTATCCTACATTGCCACTGCATGTTTCCTGACCTCCCCATTCTAAATACCCCTTGGCGTTTTTCTCCATCCTACATTGCCACTCACTGCCTATCCTACTTCAGGCCCTCCAATTAACACCACCCCGTGATGTTTTTGTCACTCCTACTAGTGAATGGCCTGTTAAATACCCTTAAAATGTCCACCACCACGCGATTTTTTTTCAGAATCCTATCCTACATTGCCACTGCATGTTTCCTGACCTCCCCATGCTAAATACCCCTTGGCGCTTTTCTCCATCCTACATTGCCAATCACTGCCTATCCTACTTCAGGCCCTCCGATTCACACCAACCCGTGATGTTTTTCTCACCCCTACGAGTGAAAGGCCTGTTAGAAACCCTTACAATGTGCACAACCCCGCGATATTTTTCAGAAACGTATCCTACATTGCAACTGCATATTTCCGGACCTCCCCATGCTGAGCACCCCGTGGCGCTTTTCTCCGTCCTACATTGCCACTCACTGCCTAGCTTAATTCAGGCTCCCTGATTCACACCACCCCGTGATGTTTTTCTCACTCGTATTAGAGTATGGCCTGTTAGAAACCCTTAAAATGTCCACCACCCCGCGATTTTTTTTCTGAAACCTCTCCTACATTGCCACTGCAGGTTTCCTGACCTACCCATGCTGACAACCTCGTGGCACTTTTCTCCATCCTACATTGCCACTCACTGCCTATCCTAATTCAGGCCTTCCGATTCACACCACCCCATGATGTTTTTCTCACTCCTACTAGTGAATGGCCTGTTAGAAACCCTTACAATGTGCCAAACCCCGCGATTTTTTTTCAGAAACCTATCCTACATTGCCACTGCATGTTTCCTGACCTCACCATGCTGACCAACCGGTGGCGCTTTTCTCCATCCTACATTGCCACTCACTGCCTATCCTAATTCAGGCCCTCTGATACACACTTCCCCGTTATATTTTTCTCACTCCTACTAGTGAATGGCCTGTTAGAAACCCTTGCAGTGCGCACCACACCGTGATGTTTTTCAGAAACCTATCCTACATTGCCACTGCGTGTTTCCTGACCTCCCCATTTTAAATAACCCTTGGCGCATTTCTCCATCCTACATTGCCACTCACTGCCTATCCTAATTCACGCCCTCCGATTCACACCACCCCGTGATGTTTTTCTCACTCCTACTAGTGAATGGCCAGTTAGAAACACTTACAATGTCCACCACCCCGCGATTTTTTTTCAGAATCCTATCCTACATTGCCACTGCATGTTTCCTGACCTCCCCATGCTGACCACCCTCTGGCGCTTTTCTCCATCCTGCATTGACCCTCACTGAATATCCTAATTCAGACCCTCCGATTCACACCACCCCATGATGTGTTTCTCACTTCTACTAAAGAATGGCCTGTTAGAAACCCTTACAATGCGCAACACCCCGCGATTTTTTTTCAGAATCCTATCCTACATTGCCACTGCATGTTTCCTGACCTCCCCATGCTGACCACCCGGTGGCTATTTTCTCCATCCTACATTGCCACTCACTGCCTATCCTAATTCAGGCCTTCCGATTCACACCACCCCGTGATGTTTTTCTCACTCGTATTAGAGTATGGCCTGTTAGAAACCCTTACAATGTCCACCACCCCGCGATTTTTTTCAGAAACATATCCTACATTGCCACTGCATGTTTCCTGACCTACCCATGCTGACAACCTCGTGGCACTTTTCTCCATCCTACATTGCCACTCACTGCCTATCCTAATTCAGGCCTTCCGATTCACACCACCCCATGATGTTTTTCTCACTCCTACTAGTGAATGGCCTGTTAGAAACCCTTACAATGTGCACCAACCCGCGATTTTTTTTCAGAAACCTATCCTACATTGCCACTGCGTGTTTCCTGACCTCCCCATTTTAAATACCCCTTGGCGCATTTCTCCATCCTACATTGCCACTCACTGCCTATCCTACTTCAGGCCCTCCGCTTAACACCACCCCGTGATGTTTTTGTCACTCCTACTAGTGAATGGCCTGTTAAAAACCCTTACAATGTCCACCACAACGCGATTTTTTTTTTTCAGAAACCTATCCTACATTGCCACTGCATGTTTCCTGACCTCCCCATGCTAAATACCCATTGGCACTTTTCTCCATCCTACATTGCCAATCACTGCCTATCCTACTTCAGGCCCTCCGATTCACAGCAATCCGTAATGTTTTTCTCACCCCTACGAGGGAAAGGCCTGTAAGAAACCCTTACAATGCGCACCACCCCGCGATATTTTTCAGAAACGTATCCTACATTGCAACTGCATATTTCCGGACCTCCCCATGCTGAGCTCCCCGTGGCGATTTTCTCTGTCCTACATTGCCACTCACTGCCTATCTTAATTCAGGCTCCCCGATTCACACCACCCCGTGATGTTTTTCTCACTCCTATTAGAGAATGGCCTGTTAGAAACCCTTACAATGTCCACCACCCCTTGATTTTTTTTCAGAAACCTATCGTACATTGCCACTGCATGTTTCCTGACCTACCCATGCTGACAACATCGTGGCACTTTTCTCCATCCTACATTGCCACTCACTGCCTATCTTAATTCAGGCTCCCCGATTCACACCACCCCGTGATGTTTTTCTCACTCCTATTAGAGAATGGCCTGTTAGAAACCCTTACAATGTCCACCACCCCTTGATTTTTTTTCAGAAACCTATCCTACATTGCCACTGCATGTTTCCTGACCTCCACATGCTGAGCACTCAGTGGCGATTTTCTCCATCCTACATTTCCACTCACTGCCTATCCTAATTCAGGCTCCCCGATTCACACCACCCCGTGATGCTTTTCTCACTCCTAATAGTGAATGGCCTGTTAGAAACCCTTACAATGTGCACCACCCCGAGATTTTTTTTTCAAAAACCTGTCCTACATTGCCACAGCATGTTTCCTGACCTCCCCATGCTGACCAACCCGTCGAACATTTCTCCATCCTACATTGCCACTCACTGCCTATCCTAATTTAGGCTCCCCGATTCACACCACTCCGTGATGTTTTTCTCACTCCTCCTAGTGAATGGCCTGTTAGAAGCCCTTACAATGCGCACCACCCCGCGATGTTTTGCAGAAACATATCCTACATTGCAAATGCATATTTCCAGATCTACCCATGCTGACCACCCCGTGGCGCTTTTCTCCATCCTACATTGCCACTCGCTGCCTACCTTAATTCAGGCTCCCCAAATCACAGCACCCCATGCTGTTTTTCTCACTCCTACTAGAGAATGGCCTGTTAGAAACCCTTACAATGTCCACCACCCCGCGATTTTTTTTCAGAAACCTATCCTATGTTGCCACTGCATGTTTCCTGACCTCCCCATGCTGACCACCCGGTGGTGCTTTTCTCCATCCTACATTGCCACTCACTGCCTATCCTAATTCAGGCCCTCCGATTCACAACACCCCGTGATGCTTTTCTCACTCCTACTAGTGAATGGCCTGTTACAAAACCTTGCAGTGCGCAACACACCGAGATGTTTTTCAGAAACCTATCCTACATTGCCACTGCATGTTTCCTGACCTCCCCATTCTAAATACCCCTTGGCGTTTTTCTCCATCCTACATTGCCACTCACTGCCTATCCTACTTCAGGCCCTCCGATTACCACCACCCCGTGATGTTTTTGTCACTCCTACTAGTGAATGGCCTGTTAAAAACCCTTACAATGTCCACCACCACGCGATTTTTTTTCAGAATCCTATCCTACATTGCCACTGCATGTTTCCTGACCTCCCCATGCTAAATACCCCTTGGCGCTTTTCTCCATCCTACATTGCCAATCACTGCCTATCCTACTTCAGGCCCTCCGATTCACACCAACCCGTGATGTTTTTCTCACCCCTACGAGTGAAAGGCCTTTTAGAAACCCTTACAATGTGCACAACCCCGCGATATTTTTCAGAAACGTATCCTACATTACAACTGCATATTTCTGGACCTCCCCATGCTGAGCACCCCGTGGCGCTTTTCTCCGTCCTACATTGCCACTCACTGCCTAGCTTAATTCAGGCTCCCCGATTCACACCACCCCGTGATGTTTTTCTCACTCGTATTAGAGTATGGCCTGTTAGAAACCCTTAAAATGTCCACCACCCCGCGATTTTTTTTCTGAAAGCTATCCTACATTGCCACTGCAGGTTTCCTGACCTACCAATGCTGACAACCTCGTGGCACTTTTCTCCATCCTACATTGCCACTCACTGCCTATCCTAATTCAGGCCTTCCGATTCACACCACCCCATGATGTTTTTCTCACTCCTACTAGTGAATGGCCTGTTAGAAACCCTTACAATGTGCCAAACCCCGCGATTTTTTTTCAGAAACCTATCCTACATTGCCACTGCATGTTTCCTGACCTCCCCATGCTGACCACCCGGTGGCGCTTTTCTCCATCCTACATTGCCACTCACTGCCTATCCTAATTCAGGCCCTCCGATACACACCTCCCCGTTATATTTTTCTCACTCCTACTAGTGAATGGCCTGTTAGAAACCCTTGCAGTGCGCACCACACCGTGATGTTTTTCAGAAACCTATCCTACATTGCCACTGCGTGTTTCCTGACCTCCCCATTTTAAATAACCCTTGGCGCATTTCTCCATCCTACATTGCCACTCACTGCCTATCCTAATTCACGCCCTCCGATTCACACCACCCCGTGATGTTTTTCTCACTCCTACTAGAGAATGGCCAGTTAGAAACACTTACAATGTCCACCACCCCGCGATTTTTTTTCAGAATCCTATCCTACATTGCCACTGCATGTTTCCTGACCTCCCCATGCTGACCACCCTCTGGCGCTTTTCTCCATCCTACATTGACACTCACTGAATATCCTAATTCAGACCCTCCGATTCACACCACCCCATGATGTGTTTCTCACTTCTACTAAAGAATGGCCTGTTAGAATCCCTTACAATGCACAACACCCCGCGATGTTTTTCAGAAATCTATCCTACGTTGCAACTGCATGTTTCCAGACCTCCCCATGCTGACCACCCCATGGCGCTTTTCTGCATCCTACATTGACACTCACTGCCTATCCTAATTCAAGCCCTCCAATTCACAACACCCCGTGATGTTTTTCTCACTCCTACTAGTGAATGGCCTGTTTGAAACCTTTAAAATGCGCACCACCCCGCGATGTCTTTCAGAAACCTAGCCTACAATGCCACTGCGTGTTTCCTGACCTCCCCATGCTGACCACCCCGTGGCTCTTTTCTTCATCCTACATTGACACTCACTGCCTATTCTAATTCACGCCCTCCGATTCACACCAACCCATGATGTTTTTCTCACTTCTACTAGTGAATAGCCTGTTAGAAACCCTTACAATTCGCACCAATCCCCAATGTTTTTCAGAAAACTATGCTACATTGCCACTGCTAGTTTCCTGACTTCCCCATGGTGACCACCCCGTGGCGCTTTTCTCCATCCTACATTGCCACTCACTGCCTATCCTAATTCAGGCTCCCCGATTCACACCACCCCGTGATGTTTATCTCACTCCTACCAGTGAATGGCCTGTGAGAAACCCTTACAATGCTCACCACCCCGCAATGTTGTTTAGAAACCTATCTTACATTGCCACTGCATGTTTCCTGACCTCGACATGCTGAGCACTCCTTGGCGCTTTTCTCCATCCTACATTGCCACTCACTGCCTATCCTACTTCAGGCCCTCTGATTCACACCACCCCATGATGTTTCTCTTCCTCCTACTAGTGAATGGCCAGTTAGAAAACCTTACAATGTGCACCACCCCGCGATGTTTTTCAGAAACCTATCCTACATTGCCACTGCATGTTTCCAGACCTCCCCATGCTGAGCACTCCAAGGCGCTTTTCTCCATCCTACATTTCCACTCACTGCCTATCCTACTTCAGGCCCTCCGATTCACACCACCCCGTGATGTTTTTCTCACTGCTACTAGTGAATGGCCTGTTAGAAACCCTTACAATGCGACCACCCCGCGATGTTTTTCAGAAAGCTATCCTAAATTGCCACTGCATGTTTCCTGACCTCCACATGCTGAGCACTCCAAGGCGCTTTTCTCCATCCTACATTTCCACTCACTGCCTATCCTACTTCAGGCCCTCCGATTCACACCACCCCGTGATGTTTTTCTCACGCCTACTAGTGAGTCGCCTGTTAGAAACCCTTAAAATGCGCAACACACCGTGATGTTTTTCAGAAACCTATCCTACATTGCCACTGCATGTTTCCAGACCTCCACATGCTGACGACATCGTGGCGCTTTTCTCCATCCTACATTGCCACTCACTGCCTATCCTAATTCATACACACTGATTCACCCCACCCCTTGCTGTTTTTCTCACTCCTACTAGTGAATCGCCAGTTAGAAACCCTTACAATGCGCACCACCCCGCGATGTTCTTCAGAAACCTATCCTACATTGCCACTGCATGTTTCCCGACCTCCCCATGCTGACCACTCCGTGGCACTTATCTCCATCCTACATTGTCCCTCACTGCCTATCCTAATTCAGAACTCCGATTCACACCACCCCGTGATGTTTTTATGACTCCTACTAGTGAATGGCCTGTTAGAAACACTTACAATGCCCTCCACCCCGCGATGTTTTTCAGAAACCTATCCTACATTACCACTGCATGTTTCCAGACCTCCCAATGCCGACCATACCGTGGCGCTTTTCTCCATCCTACTCTGCCACTCACTGCCTATCCTAATTCAGGCTCCCTGATTCACACCACCTCATGATGTTTTTCTCACTCCTACTAGTGAATGGCCTGTTAGAAAGCCTTACAATGCGCACCACCCCGCGATGTTTTTCAGAAACCTATCCTACATTGCCACTGCATGTTTCCTGACCTCCCCATGCTGACCATCCCGTGGCGCTTTTCTCCATCCCACATTGCCACTCACTGCCTATCCTAATTCAGGCTCCCCGATTCACACCACCCCGTGATGTTTTTCTCACTCCTAGTAGTGAATGGCCTGTTTGAAACCCTTCCAATGTGCACCACCCCGAGATTTTTTTTTAGAAACCTACCCTACATTGCCACTGCATGTTTCTTGACCTCCCCATGTTGACCACCCTGTGGCACTTTTCTCCATCCTACATTGCCACTCACTGCCTATCCTAATTCAGGCTCCCCGATTCACACCACCCCGTGATGTTTTTCTCACTCCTATTAGTGAATGGCCTGTTACAAACCCTTGCAGTGCGCACCACATCGCGATGTTTTTCAGAAACCTATCCTACATTGCCACTGCATGTTTCCTGACCTCCCCATTCTAAATACTCCTTGGCGTTTTTCTTCATCCTACATTGCCACTCACTGCCTATCCTACTTCAGGCCCTGTGATTCACACCACCCCGTGATGTTTTTCTCACTCCTACTAGTGAATGGCCTGTCAGAAACGCTTACAAAGCACACCACCCTACGATGTTTTTCAGAATCCTATCCTACCTTGCCACTGCATGTTTCCTGACTTTGCCATGCTGACCACCCCGTGGTGCTTTTCTCCATGTTACATTGCCACTCACTGCCTATCATATTCAGGCCCTCCGATTCACACCACTCCGTGATGTTTTTCTCACTCCTACTAGTGAATGGCCTGTTAGAAAATTTTACAATGCCTACCACCCTGCGATGTTTTTCAAAAAACTATCCTACATTTCCACTGAATGTTTCCTGACCTCCCCATGCTGACAACTCCGTGGCGCTTTTCTCCATCCTACATTGCGAATCACTGCCTATCCTAATTCAGGCTCCCCGATTCACACCACCCCGTGATGTTTTTCTCACTTCTACTAGTGAATGGCCTGTTAGAAACCCTTACAATGCGCACCACCCCACGAAGTTTTTCAGAAACCTATCCTACATTGCCACTGCATCTTTCATGACCTCCCCATGCTGACCACCCTCTGGCGCTTTTCACCATCCTACGTTGCACTCACTGCCTATTCTAATTCAGATCCTGCAATTCACACCACCCCGTGATGGTTTTCTCACTGCTACTAGTGAATGGCCTGTTATAAATCCTTACAATGTGCATCACCCTGCTATTTTGTTTTTTCAGAAACCTATCCTACATTGCCACTGCATCTTTCATGACCTCCCCATGCTGACCACCCTCTGGCACTTTTCTCCATCCTACATTGCCACTCACTGCCTATTCTAATTCAGATCCTCCAATTCACACCACCCCGTGATGTTTTTCTCACTTCTACTAGTGAATAGTCTCTTAGAAACCCTTACAATGCGCACCACTCCGCAATGTTTTTCAGAAACCTATCCTACATTGTCACTGCATGTTTCCTGACCTCCCCATGCTGACCACCCCGTGGTGCTTTTCTCCATCCTTTATTGCCACTCACTGCCTATGCTAATTCAGGACCTCTGATTAACACCACCCCGTGATGGTTTTCTCACTCCTATTAGTGAATGGCCTGTTTGAAATCCTTACAATGCGCACCACCCCGCGATGTTTTTCAAAAACTTATCCTACATTGCCAGTGAATGTTTCCTGATCTCCCCATGCTGACCACCCCGTGGCACTTTTCTCCATCCTACGTTGCCTCTCACTGCCTATGCTAATTCATACACACTGATTCACCCCACCCCTTGATGTTTTTCTCACTCCTACTAGTGAATGGCCAGTTAGAAACCCTTACAATGCGCACCACCCCGCGATGTTCTTCAGAAACCTATCCTATATTGCCACTGCATGTTTACCGACCTCCCCATGCTTACCACTCCGTGGCACTTATCTCCATCCTACATTGCCTCTCACTGCCTATCCTAATTCAGTACTCCGATTCACACCACCCCGTGATGTTTTTATAACTCCTACTAGTGAATGGCCTGTTAGAAACACTTACAATGCCCTCCACCCCGCGATGTTTTTCAGAAACCTATCCTACATTGCCACTGCATGTTTCCTGACCTCCCCATTCTAAATACCCCTTGGCGTTTTTCTCCATTCTACATGGCCACTCACTGCCTATCCTACTTCAGGCCCTCCGATTAACACCACCCCGTGATATTTTTCTCACGCCTACTAGTGAATGGCCTGTAAGAAACCCTTACAATGTCCACCACCACGCGATTATTTTTTCAGAAACCTATCCTACATTGCCACTGCATGTTTCCTGACCTACACAAGCTGACATCCTCGTGGCACTTTTCTCCATCCTACATTGCCACTCACTGCCTATGCTAATTCAGGCCTTCCGATTCACACCACCCCATGATGTTTTTCTCACTCCTACTAGTGAATGGCCTGTTAGAAACCCTTACAATGTGCACCACCCCGCGATTTTTTTTCAGAAACCTATCCTACATTGCCACTGCATGTTTCCTGACCTCCCCATGATGACCACCCGGTGGCGCTTTTCTCCATCCTACATTGCCACTCACTGCCTATCCTAATTCAGGCCCTTCGATTCACACCACCCCGTGATATTTTTCTCACTCCTACTAGTGAATGGCCTGTTAGAAACCCTTACAGTGTGCACCACACCGCGATGTTTTTCAGAAACCTATCCTACATTGCCACTGCATGTTTCCTAACCTCAGCATGCTAAATAATCCTTGGCGCTTTTCTCCATCCTACATTGCCACTCAGTGCCTATTCTACTTCAGGACCTCCTATTCACACCAAACCGTGATGTTTTTCTCAGTCCTACTAGGGAATGGCCTGTTAGAAACTCTCACAGTGCGCACCGCACCGCGATGTTTTTCAGAAACCTATCCTACATTGCCACTGAATGTTTCCTGACCTCCCCATGCTGACCACTCCGTGGCACTTTTCTCCATCCTACATTGCCACTCACTGCCTAGTCTAATTCAGGCCCTCCGATTCACAGCACCCCGTGATGTTTTTCTCACTCCTACTACTGAAAGGCCAGTTAGAAACCTTTACAATGCACACCACCCCGCGATGTTTTTCAGAAACCTATCCTACATTGCCACTGCATGTTTCCTAACCTCCCCATGCTAAATAATCCTTGGCGCTTTTCTCCATCCTACATTGCCACTCACTGCCTATTCTACTTCAGGACCTCCTATTCACACCAAACCGTGATGTTTTTCTCAGTCCTACTAGGGAATGGCCTGTTAGAAACTCTCACAGTGCGCACCACACTGTGATGTTTTTCAGAAACCTATCCTACATTGCCACTGAATGTTTCCTGACCTCCCCATGCTGACCACCCCGTGGCACTTTTCTCCATCCTACATTGCCACTCACTGCCTAGTCTAATTCAGGCCCTCCGATTCACAGCACCCCGTGATGTTTTTCTCACTCCGACTACTGAAAGGCCAGTTAGAAACCCTTACAATGCACACCACCCCGCGATGTTTTTCAGAAACCTATCCTACATTGCCACTGCAGGTTTCCTGAACTCCCCATGCTGACCACCGCGTGGCGCATTTCTCCATCCTACATTGCCACTCACTGCCTATCCTAATTCAGGTCCTCCTATTCACACCAAACCATGATGTTTTTCTCACTCCTACTAGGAAATGGCCTGTTAGAAACTCTCACAGTGCGCACCACACCGCGATGTTTTTCAGAAACCTATCCTACATTGCCACTGCATGTTTCCTGACCTCCCCATGCTGACCACCCTCTGGCGCTTTTCTCCATCCTGCACTGACACTCATGAATATCCTAATTCAGACCCTCCGATTCACACAACCCCATGATGTGTTTCTCACTTCTACTAGTGAATGGCCTGTTAGAAACACTTACAATGCGCAACACCCCGCGATGTTTTTCAGAAATCTATCCTAGGTTGCCACTGCATGTTTCCAGACCTCCCCATGCTGACAACCCCGTGGCGCTTTTCTGCATCCTACATTGACACTCACTGCCTATCCTAATTCAGGTCCTCCTATTCACACCAAACCGTGATGTTTTTCTCACTCCTACTAGGGAATGGCCTGTTAGAAACTCTCACAGTGCGCACCACAACGCGATGTTTTTCAGAAACCTATCCTACATTGCCACTGCATGTTTCCTGACCTCCCCATGCTGACCACCCCGTGGCCCTTTTGTCCATCCTACATTGCCACTCACTGCCTATCCTAATTCAGGTCCTCCGATTCACACCACCCCGTGATGGTTTTCTCACCGCTACTAGTTAATGGCCTGTTAGAAATCCTTACAATGCGCACCACCCCGCGATGTTTTTCAGAGACCTATCCTAGATTGCCACTGCATGTTTCCTCACCTCCCCATGCAGAGCACCCAGTGGTGCTTTTCTCCATCCTACATTGCCAGTCACTGCCTATCCTTATTCAGGACCTCTGATTCACACCACCCCGTGATGGTTTTCTCACTTCTATTAGTGAATGGCCTGTTAGAAATACTTACAATGCGCACCACCCCGAGATGTTTTTCAAAAACTTATCCTACATTGCCACTGAATGTTTCCTGACATCCCCATGCTGACCACCCCGTGGCACTTTTCTCCATACTACATTGCCACTCACTGGCTATCCTTAATTCAGGCCCTCCGATTCACAGCACCCCGTGATGTTTTTCTCACTGCTACTAGTGAAAGGCCAGTTAGAAACCCTTACAATACACACCACCCCACGATGTTTTTCAGAAACGTATCCTACATTGCCACTGCATGTTTCCTGACCTCCCCATTCTAAATACGCCTTGGCGTTTTTCTCCATCCTACATTGCCACTCACCTCCTATCCTACTTCAGGCCCTCCGATTCACACCACCCCGTGATTTTTTTCTCACTCCTACTAGTGAATGGCCTGTTAGAAACGCTTACAATGCACACCGCCCTGCGATGTTTTTCAGAAACCTACCCTACATTGCCACTGCATGTTTCCTGACCTCCCCATTCTAAATACCCCTTGGCGTTTTTCTCCATCCTACATTGCCACTCACCTCCTATCCTACTTCAGGCCCTCCGATTCACACCACCCCGTGATGTTTTTCTCACTCTTCCTAGTGAATGGACTGTTAGAAACCTTTACAAAGTGCACCACCCCGCGATTTTTTTGCAGAAACCTATCCTACGTTGCCACAGCATGTTTCCTGACCTCCCCATGCTGACCATCCCGTGGTGCTTTTCTCCATCCTACATTGCCACACACTGCCTATCCTAATTCAGGCCCTCAAATTCACACCACCCCGTGATGTTTTTCTCACGCCTACTAGTGAATGGCCTGTTACAAACCCTTGCAGTGCGCACCACACCGCGATGTTTTTCAGAAACGTATCCTACATTGCCACTGCATTTTTCCTGACCTCCCCATTCTAAATACCCCTTGGCGTCTTTCTCCGTCCTACATTGCCACTCACTGCCTATCCTACTTCAGGCCCTCCGATTCACACCACCCCGTGATGTTTTTCTCAATCCTACTAGTGAATGGCCTGTTAGAAACGCTTACAATGCACAACACCCTGCGATGTATTTCAGAAATTTATCCTATATTGCCAGTGCATGTTTCGTGACCTCCCCATGCTGACCACATCGTGGCGCTTTTCTCCATCCAACATTGCCTCTCACTGCCTATCCTAATTCAGGCCCTCCCATTCACAGTGCCCGTTATGTTTTTCTCACTCCTAGTAGTGAATGGCCTGTTAGAAACCCTTACAATGCGCCCCAACCCGCAGTGTTTTTCAGAAACCTATCCTACATTGCCACTGCACGTTTCCTGACCTGCCCATGCTGACCACCGCGTGGCGCATTTCTCCATCCTACATTGCCACTCACTGCCTATCCTAATTCAGGTCCTCTGATTCACACCAAACCGTGATGTTTTTCTCACTCCTACTAAGGAATGGCCTGTTAGAAACTCTCACAGTGCGCACCACACTGCGATGATTTTCAGAAAGCTATCCTACATTGCCACTGCATATTTCCTGACCTCCACTTGCTGAGCACTCCGTGGCGCTTTTCTCCATACTACATTGCCACTCACTGCCTATCCTAATTCAGGCCCTCTGATTCACCCCACCCCTTGATGTTTTTCTTACTCCTACTAATGAAAGGCGAGTTAGAAACCCTTACAATGCGCACCACCCCGCGATGTACTTCAGAAACCTATCCTACATTGCCACTGCATGTTTCCCGACCTCCCCATGCTGACCACCCCTTGGCGCTTATCTCCATTCTACATTGCCACTCACTGCCTATCCTAATTCAGCAACTCCGAATCACACCACCCCGTGATGTTTTTATAACTCCTACTAGTGAAGGCCATGTTAGAAACACTTACAATGCCCTCCACACCGCGATGTTTTTCAGAAACCTATCCAACATTGCCACTGAATGTTTCATGACTTCCCCATGCTGACCACGCCGTGGCACTTTTCTCCATCCTACATTGCCACTCTCTGGCTATTCTAATTCAGGCCCTCCGATTCACAAGCACCCCGTGATGTTTTTCTCAATCCTACTAGTGAAAGGCCAGTTAGAAACCCTTACAATACACACCACCCCACGATGTTTTTCAGAAACGTATCCTACATTGCCACTGCATGTTTCCTGACCTCCACATGCTGAGCACTCCGTGGCGTTTTTCTCCATCCTACATTGCCACTCACTGCCTATACTAATTCAGGCCCTCCGTTTCACACCACCCCGTGATGTTTTTCTCAATCCTACTAGTGAATGGCCTGTTAGAAAGCCTTACAATGCGTACCACCCCGCGATGTTTTTCAGAAAACTATCCTCCATTGCCACTGAATGTTTCCTGACCTCCCCATGCTGAGCACTCCGTGGCGTTTTTCTCCATCCTACATTGCCACTCACTGCCTATCCTAATTCAGGCTCCCCGATTCACACCACCCCGTGATGTTTTTCTCACTCCTACTACAAAATGGCCTGTTAGAAACCCTTACAATGCACAGCAACCCACAATGTTTTTCAGAAACCTATACTACATAGCCACTGCATGTTTCCTGTCCTCCAATTGCTGACCACCCGGTGGCGCTTTTCTCCATCCTACATTGCCACTCATTGCCTATCCTAATTCAGGCCCTCCAATTCACACCACCCCGTGATGTTTTTCTCACTCCTACTAGTGAATGGCCTGTTACAAACCCTTGCAATGCGCACCACACCGCGATGTTTTTCAAAAACCTATCCTACATTGCCACTGCATGTTTCCTGACCTCCACATTCTATATACCCCTTGGCGTTTTTCTCCATCCTACATTGCCACTCACTGCCTATCCTAATTGAGGCCCTCCGATTCACACCACCCCGTGATGTTTTTCTCACTCCTACTAGTGAATGGCCTGTTAGAAACGCTTACAATACACACCACCCTGCGATGATTTTCAGAAACAAATCCTATATTGCCACTGCATTTTTCGTGACCTCCCCATGCTGACAACCTCGTGGCGCTTTTCTCCATCCAACATTGCCTCTCACTGCATATCCTAATTCAGGCCCTCCCATTCACAGCACCCGCGATGTTTTTCTCACTCCTACTAGTAAATGGCCTGTTAGAAACCCTTACAATGCGCACCAACCCGCAGTGTTTTTCAGAAACCTATCCTACATTGCCACTGCACGTTTCCTGACCGGCCCATGCTGACCACCGAGTGGCGCATTTGTCGATCCTACATTGCCACTCACTGCCTATCCTAATTCAGGCCCTCCGATTCACAGCACCCCGTGATGTTTTTCTCACTCCTACTAGTGAAAGGCCAGTTAGAAACCCTTACAATACACACCACCCCACGATGTTTTTCAGAAACGTATCCTACATTGCCACTGCATGTTTCCTGACCTCCACATGCTGAGCACTCCGTGGCGTTTTTCTCCATCCTACATTGCCACTCACTGCCTATACTAATTCAGGCCCTCCGATTCACACCACCCCGTGATGTTTTTCTCAATCCTACTAGTGAATGGCCTGTTAGAAAGCCTTACAATGTGTACCACCCCGCGATGTTTTTCAAAAAACTATCCTCCATTGCCACTGAATGTTTCCTGACCTCCCCATGCTGAGCACTCCGTGTCACTTTTCTCCATCCTACATTGCCACTCACTGCCTATCCTAATTCGGGCTCCCTGATTCACACCACCCCGTGATGTTTTTCTCACTCCTACTACTGAATGGCCTGTTACAAACCCTTCCAATGCGCACCACACCGCGATGTTTTTCAAAAACTTATTCTACATTGCCACTGCATGTTTCCTGACCTTCACATTCTATATACCCCTTGGCGTTTTTCTCCATCCTACATTGCCACTCACTGCCTATCCTAATTCAGGCCCTCCGATTCACACCACCCCGTGATGTTTTTCTCACTCCTACTAGTGTATGGCCTGTTAGAAACGCTTACAATGCACAGCACCCTGCGATGTTTTTCAGAAACTTATCCTATATTGCCACTGCATGTTTCGTGACCTCCCCATGCTGACAACCCCGTGGCGCTTTTCTCCATCCAACATTGGCTCTTACTGCCTATCCTAATTCAGGCCCTCCCATTCAAAGCACCCGTGATGTTTTTCTCACTCCTACTAGTGAATGGCCTTTTAGAAACCCTTACAATGTGCACCAAACCAAAGTGTTTTTCAGAAACCTATCCTACATTGCCACTGCACGTTTCCTGACCTGCCCAGGCTGACCACCGAGTGGCACATTTCTCCATCCTACATTGCCACTCGCTGCCTATCCTAATTCAGGTCCTCTGATTCACACCAAACCATGATGTTTTTCTCACTCCTACTAGGGAATGGCCTGTTAGAAACTCTCACAGTGCGCACCACACCTCGATGTTTTTCAGAAACCTATCCTACATTGAAACTGCACGTTTCCTGACCTGCCCATGCTGACCACCGAGTGGCGCATTTCTCCATCCTACATTGCCACTCGCTGCCTATCCTAATTCAGGTCCTCTGATTCACACCAAACCATGATGTTTTTCTCACTCCTACTAGTGAATGGCCTGTTAGAAACACTTACAATGCCCTCCTCCCCGCGATGTTTTTCAGAAACCTATCCTAGATTGCCACTGCATGTTTCCTGACCTCCCCATTCTAAATACCCCTTGGCGTTTTTCTCCAACCTACATTGCCACTCACTGCCTACCCTACTTCAGGCCCTCCGATTAACACCACCCCGTGATGTTTTTCTCACGCCTATTAGTGAATGGCCTGTTAGAAACCCTTACAATGTCCACCACCACGCGAATATTTTTTCAGAAACCTATCCTACATTGCCACTGCATGTTTCCTGACCTCCCCATTCTAAATACCCCTTGGCGCTTTTCTCCATCCTACATTGCCAATCACTGCCTATCCTACTTCAGGCCCTCCGATTCACACCAACCCGTGATGTTTTTCTCACTCCTACTAGGAAATGGCCTGTTAGAAACTCTCACAGTGCGCACCACACTGCGATGTTTTTCAGAAACCTATCCTACATTGCCACTGCATGTTTCACGACCTCCCCATGCTGACCACCCCGTGGCGCTTATCTCCATCCTACATTGCCACTCACTCCCTATCCTAATACAGGAACTCCGATTCACACCACCCCGTGATGTTTTTATAACTCCTACTAGTGAATGGCCTGTTAGAAACACTTACAATGCCCTCCACCCCACGATGTTTTTCAGAAACCTATCCAACATTGCCACTGAATGTTTCCTGACCTCCCCATGCTGACCAGCCCGTGGCACTTTTCTCCATCCTACATTGCCACTCACTGGCTATCATTAATTCAGGCCCTCCGATTCACAGCACCCCGTGATGTTTTTCTCACTCCTACTAGTGAAAGGCCAGTTAGAAACCCTTACAATGCACACCACCCCGCGATGTTTTTCAGAAAGCTTTCGTACATTGCCACTGCATGTTTCCTGACCTCCACATGCTGAGCACTCCGTGGCATTTTTCTGCATCCTACATTGCCACTCACTGCCTATACTAATTCAGGCCCTCCGATACACACCACTCCGTGATGTTTTTCTCAATCCTACTAGTGAATCACCTGTTAGAAGGACTTACAATGCATACCACCCCGCGATGTTTTTCAAAAAACTATCCTCCATTGCCACTGAATGTTTCCTGACCTCCCCATGCTGAGCACTCCGTGGTGCTTTTCTCCATCCTACATTGCCACTGCGTGTCCTGACCTCTCCATGCTAACCATCGCGTGGCGCTTTTCTCCATCCTACATTGCCACTCACTGCCTATCCCAATTCAGGCTCCCCGATTCACACCACCCCTGATGTTTTTCTCACTCCTACTAGTGAATGGCCTGTTAGAAACCCTTACAATGTGCAACACCCCGAGATTTTTTTTTCAGAAACCTGTCCTACATTGCCACTGCATGTTTCCTGACCTCCCCATGCTGACCACCCCGTCGAACATTTCTCCATCCTACATTGCCACTCACTGCCTATCCTAATTCAGTCTCCCCGATTCACACCACCCCATGATGTTTTTCTCACTCCTCCTAGTGAATGGCCTGTTAGAAACCATTACAATGTGCACCACACCGTGATTTTTTTTCAGAAACCTATCCTACATTGCCACTGCATGTTTCCTGACCTCGCCATGCTGACCACCCCGTCGAACATTTCTCCATCCTACATTGCCACTCACTGCCTATCCTAATTCAGGCTCCCCGATTCACACCACCCCGTGATGTTTTTCTCACTCCTCCTAGTGAATGGCCTGTTAGAAACCCTTACAATGCGCACCACCCTGCGATGTTTTGCAGAAACATATCCTACATTGCAACTGCATATTTCCTGACCTACACATGCTGACCACCCAGTGGCGCTTTTCTCCATCCTACATTGCCACTCACTGCCTATCTTAATTCAGGCTCCCCGATTCACACCACCCCATGATGTTTTTCTCACTCCTACTAGAGAATGGCCTGTTCGAAACCCTTACAATGTCCACCACCCCGCGATTATTTTTCAGAAACCTATTCT
Source organism: Cavia porcellus (assembly GCF_034190915.1). Taxonomy (NCBI): domain Eukaryota; kingdom Metazoa; phylum Chordata; class Mammalia; order Rodentia; family Caviidae; genus Cavia; species Cavia porcellus. The sequence continues at coordinate 139,983 of NW_026947632.1, forward strand.
ACATTGCCATTGCATGTTTCCTGACCTCCACATGCTGACCACCCGGTGGCGCTTTTCTCCATCCTACATTGCCACTCACTGCCTATCCTAATTCATGCCCTCCGATTCACACCACCCCGTGATGTTTTTCTCACTCCTACTAGTGAATGGCCTGCTACAAAACCTTGCAGTGCGCACCACACCGCGATGTTTTTCAGAAACGTATCCTACATTGCCACTACATGTTTCCTGACCTCCCCTTTCTAAAAACCCCTTGGCGCTTTTCTCCATCCTACATTGCCACTAACTGCCTATGCTACTTCAGGCCCTCTGATTAACACCAACCTGTGATGTTTTGGTCACTCCTACTATTGAATGGCCTGTTAGAAACCCTTACAATGTCCACCACCACGCGATTTTTTTTCAGAAACCTATCCTACATTGCCACTGCATATTTCCTGACCTCCCCATGCTAAATACCCCTTGGCGCTTTTCTCCATCCTACATTGCCAATCACTGCCTATCCTACTTCAGACCCTCCGATTCACACCAACCCGTGATGTTTTTCTCACCCCTACGAGTGCAAGGCGTGTTAGAAACCCTTACAATGCGCACCACACTGCGATGTTTTTCAGAAACCTATCCTACATGGCCACTGCAAGTTTCCTGATCTCCACATACTGAGTACTCCGTGTCGCTTTTCTCCATCCTACATTGCCACTCACTGCCTATCCTACTTCAGGCCCTCCGATTCACACCACTCCGTGATGTTTTCCTCACTCCTACTAGTGAATGGCTAGTTAGAAACCCTTACAATGTGCACCACCCCGCGATGTTTTTCAGAAACGTATCCTACATTGCAACTGCATATTTCCGGACCTCCCCATGCTTAGCACCTCGTGGCGCTTTTCTCCGTCCGACATTGCCACTCACAGCATATCTTAATTCAGGCTCCCCAATTCACACCACCCCGTGATGTTTTTCTCACTCCTAGTAGAGAATGGCCTGTTAGAAACCCTTACAATGTCCACCATCCCGCGATTTTTTTTCAGAAACCTATCCTACATTGCCACTGCATGTTTCCTGACCTCCCCATGCTGACCACCCCTTGGCACTTTTCTCCATCCTACATTGCCACTCACTGCCTATCCTAATTCAGGCTTTCCGATTCACACCACCCCGTGATGTTTTTCTCACTCCTACTACTGAATGGGCTGTTAGAAACCCTTACAATGTGCACCACCCCGCAATTATTTTCAGAAACCTATCCTACATTGCCACTGCATGTTTCCTGACCTCCCCATGCTGACCACCCGGTGGCGCTTTTCTCCATCCTACATTGCCACTCACTGCCTATCCTAATTCAGGCCCTCCGATACACACCTCCCCATTATATTTTTCTCACTCCTACTAGTGAATGGCCTGTTAGAAACGCTTGCAGTGCGCACCACAAAGCGATGTTTTTCAGAAACCTAATCTACATTGCCACTGCGTGTTTCCTCACCTCCCCATTTTAAATACCCCTTGGCGCATTTCTCCATTCTACATTGGCACACACTGCCTATCCTAATTCACGCCCTCTGATTCACACCACCCCGTGATGTTTTTCTCACTCCTACTAGTGAATGGCCAGTTAGAAACACTTACAATGTCCACCACCCCGCGATTTTTTTTCAGAATCCTATCCTACATTGCCACTGCATGTTTCCTGACCTCCACATGCTGACCAACCTCTGGCACTTTTCTCCATCCTGCATTGCCACTCACTGAATATCCTAATTCAGACCCTCCGATTCACACCACCCCATGATGTGTTTCTCACTTCTACTAGTGAATGGCCTGTTAGAAACCCTTACAATGCGCAACACCCCGCGATGTTTTTCAGAAACCTATCCAACGTTGCCACTGCATGTTTCCTGACCTCCCCATGCTGACCATCCCGTGGCGCTTTTCTCCATCCTACATTGACACTCACTGCCTATCCTAATTCAAGCCCTACAATTCACAACACACCGTGATGTTTTTCTCACTCCTACTAGTGAATGTCCTGTTAGAAACCTTTAAAATGCGCACCACCCCGTGATGTCTTTCAGAAACCTAGCCTACAATGCCACTGCATGTTTCCTGACCTCCCCATGCTGACCACCCCGTGGCGCTTTTTTCCATCCTACATTGACACTCCCTGCCTGTTCTAATTCACGCCCTCCGATTCACACCACCCCGTGATGTTTTTCTCACTCCTACTAGAGAATGGCCTGTTAGAAACCCTTACAATGTCCACCACCCCGCGATTTTTTTTCAGAAACCTATCCTACATTGCCACTGCATGTTTCCTGACCTCCCCAAGCTGACCACAACGTGACACTTTTCTCCATCCTACATTGCCACTCACGGCCTATCCTAATTCAGGCCTTCCGATTCACACCACCCCGTGATGTTTTTCTCACTCCTACTAGTGAATGGCCTGTTAGAAACCCTTACAATGTGCACCACCCCGCGATTTTTTTTCAGAAACCTATTCTACATTGCCACTGCATGTTTCCTGACCTCCCCATGCTGACCACCCGGTGGCGCTTTTCTCCTTCCTACATTGCCACTCACTGTCTATTCTAATTCAGGCCCTCCGATTCCCACCACCCCGTTATATTTTTCTCACTCCTACTAGTGAATGGCCTGTTAGAAATACTTGCGGTGCGCACCACACCGCGATGTTTTTCAGAAACCTATCCTACATTGCCACTGCATGTTTCCTGACCTTCCCATTTTAAATACCCCTTGGCGCATTTCTCCATCCTACATTGCCAATCACTGCCTATCCTAATTCACGCCCTCTGATTCACAACACCCCGTGATGTTTTTCTCACTCCTACTAGTGAATGGCCTGTTAGAAACCCTTACAATGCGCACCACCGCGTGACGTTTTTCAGAAACCTACTCTAAATTGCCACTGCCTGGTTCCTCACGTCCCCATGCTGACCACCCTGTGGCGCTTTTCTCCATCCTACATTGCCACTCACTGCCTATCCTAATTCAGCCCTTCTGATTCACACCACTCCGTGATGTTTTTCTCACTCCTACTAGTGAGTGTCCTGTTAGAAACCCTTACAATGCACACCAAACCGCAATGTTTTTCAGAATCCTATCCTACATTGCCACTGCATGTTTCCTGACCTCCACTTTCTGACCACCCCGTGGCGCTTTTCTCCATCCTACATTGCCAATCATTGCCTATCCTAATTCAGGCTTTCCGACTCACACCACCCCTTGATGTTTTTCTCACTCCTATTAGTGAATGGCCTGTTACAAACCCTAACAATGGGCACCACCCCGCGATGTTTTTCATAAACCTACCCTACATTGCCACTGCATGTTTCCTGACCTCCCCATGCTGACCACCCCGTGGCGCTTTTCTCCATCCTACATTGCCACTCACTGCCTATCCTAATTCAGGCCCACCGATTCACACCATCCCGTGATGTTTTTCTCACTGCTACTAGTGAATGGCCTGTTAGAAACCCTTACAATCCGCACAACCACGCGATGTTTTTCAGAAACCTATCCTACATTGACACTGCATGTTTTCTGACCTCCCCATGCTGACCACCTCGTGGCGCTTCTCTCCATCCTACATTGCCACTCACGACCTATACCAATTCAGGCTCTCCGATTCACACCTCCCCGTGATGTTTTTCTCACTCTTAGTAGTGAAAGGCCTGTTAGAAATCCTTACATTGCGCACCACCCCGCAATGTTTTTCAGAAACCTATCCTACATTGCCACTGCATGTTTCCTGATCTCCCCATGCTGACCAACCCGTTGGGCTTTTCTCCATCCTACAGTGCCACTCACTGCCTATCCTAATTCAGGCCCTCCTATTCATACCACTCGGTGATGTTTTTCTCACTCCTATTTGTGAATGGCCTGTTAGAAACCCTTACAATGCGCACCACCCCACGATGTTTTTCAGAAACCAATCCTACTTTGCCACTGCATGTTTCCTTAACTCCCCATGATGACCACCCCCTGGCACTTTTCTCCATCCTACATTGCCACTCTCTGGCTATTCTAATTCAGGCCCTCCGATTCACAAGCACCCCATGATGTTTTTCTCACTCCTACTAGTGAAAGGCCAGTTAGAAACCCTTACAATACACACCACCCCACGATGTTTTTCAGAAACGTATCCTACATTGCCACTGCATGTTTCCTGACCTCCACATGCTGAGCACTCCGTGGCGTTTTTCTCCATCCTACATTGCCACTCACTGCCTATCCTAATTCAGGACCTCTGATTCACACCACCCCATGATGGTTTTCTCACTCCTATTAGTGAATGGCCTGTTAGAAATCCTTACAATGCGCACCACCCCGCGATGTTTTTCAAAAACTTATCCTACATTGCCAGTGAATGTTTCCTGACCTCCCCATGCTGACCACCCCGTGGCATTTTTCTCCATCCTACATTGCTTCTCACTGCCTATCCTAATTCATACACACTAATTCACCCCACCCCTTGATGTTTTTCTCACTCCTACTAGTGAATGGCCAGTTAGAAACCCTTACAATGCGCACCACCCCGCGATGTTCTTCAGAAACCTATCCTACATTGGCGCTGCATGTTTCCCGACCACCCCATACAGCCCACTCCGTGACACTTATCTCCATCCTACATTGCCACTCACTGCCTATCCTAATTCAGAACTCCGATTCACACCACCCCGTGATGTTTTTATAACTCCTGCTAGTGAATGGCCTGTTAGAAACATTTACAATGCCCTCCACCCCGCGATGTTTTTCAGAAACCTATCCTACATTACCACTGCATGTTTCCTGACCTCCCAATGCTGACCATACCGTGGCGCTTTTCTCCATCCTACTCTGCCACTCACTGCCTATCCTAATTCAGGCTCCCGGATTCACACCACCTCATGATGTTTTTCTCACACCTACTAGTGAATGGCCTGTTAGAAACCCTTACAATGCGCACCACCCCGCGATGTTTTTCAGAAAACTATCGTACATTGCCACTGCATGCTTCCTGACCTCCACATGCTGACCATCCTGTGGCGCTTTTCTGCATCCCACATTGCCACTCACTGCCTATCCTAATTCAGGCTCGCCGATTCACACCACCCTGTGATGTTTTTCTCACTCCTAGTAGTGAATGGCCTGTTAGAAACCCTTCCAATGTGCACCACCCCGAGATTTTTTTTTAGAAACCTACCCTACATTGCCACTGAATGTTTCTTGACCTCCACATGTTGACCACCCAGTGGCACTTTTCTCCATCCTACATTGCCACTGACTGCGTATCCTAATTCAGGCTCCCCGATTCACAGCACCCCATGATGTTTTTCTCGCTCCTACTAATGAATGGCCTGTTACAAACCCTTGCAGTGCGCACCACACCGCGATATTTTTCAGAAACCTATTCTACATTACCACTGCATGTTTCCTGACCTCCCCATTCTAAATACCCCTTGGCGTTTTTCTCCATCCTACATTGCCACTCACCTCCTATCCTACTTCAGGCGCTCCGATTCACACCACCCCGTGATGTTTTTCTCACTCCTACTAGTGAATGGCCTGTTAGAAACGCTTACAATGCACACCACCCTGCGATGTTTTTCAGAAACCTACCCTACATTGCCACTGCATGTTTCTTGACCTCCCCATGTTGACCACGCAGTGGCACTTTTCTCCATTCTACATTGCCACTGACTGCCTATCCTAATTCAGGCTCCCCGATTCACACCACCCCGTGATGTTTTTGTCACTCTTCCTAGTGAATGGCCTGTTAGAAACCTTTACAAAGTGCACCACCCCGTGATTTTTTTGCAGAAACCTATCCTACATTGCCACAGCATGTTTCCTGACCTCCCCATGGTGACCATCCCGTGGCGCTTTTCTCCATCCTACATTGCCACACACTGCCTATCCTAATTCAGGCCCTCCGATTCACACCACCCCGTAATGTTTTTTCTCACGCCTACTAGTGAATGGCCTGTTACAAACCATTGCAGTGCGCACCACACCGCGATATTTTTCAGAAACCTATCCTACATTGCCACTGCATGTTTCCTGACCTCCCCATTCTAAATACCCCTTGGCGTTTTTCTCCATCCTACATTGCCACTCATTGCCTATCCTACTTCAGACCCTCGGATTCACACCACCCCGTGATGTTTTTCTCACTCCTACTAGTGAATGGCCTGTTAGAAACGCTTACAATGCACAACACCCTGCGATGTTTTTCAGAAATTTATCCTATATTGCCAGTGCATGTTTCGTGACCTCCCCATGCTGAACACCTCGTGGCGCTTTTCTCCATCCAACATTGCCTCTCACTGCCTATCATAATTCAGGCCCTCCCTTTCACAGTGCCCGTTATGTTTTTCTCACTCCTAGTAGTGTATGGCCTGTTAGAAACCCTTACAATGCGCACCAACCCGCAGTGTTTTTCAGAAACCTATCCTACATTGCCACTGAACGTTTCCTGACCTGCCCATGCTGACCACCGCGTGGCGCATTTCTCCATCCTACATTGCCACTCACTGCCTATCCTAATTCAGGTCGTCTGATTCACACCAAACCGTGATGTTTTTCTCACTCCTACTAAGGAATGGCCTGTTAGAAACTCTCACAGTGCGCACCACACTGCGATGTTTTTCAGAAAGCTATCCTACATTGCCACTGCATATTTCCTGACCTCCACATGCTGAGCACTCCGTGGCGCTTTTCTCCATCCTACATTGCCACTCACTGCCTATCCTAATTCAGGCCCTCTGATTCACCCCACCCCATGATGTTTTTCTTACTCCTACTAATGAAAGGCCAGTTAGAAACCCTTACAATGCGTACCACCCCGCGATGTACTTCAGAAACCTATCCTACATTGCCACTGCATGTTTCCCGACCTCCCCATGCTGACCACCCCTTGGCGCTTATCTCCATCCTACATTGCCACTCACTGCCTATCCTAATTCAGCAACTCCGATTCACACCACTCCGTGATGTTTTTATAACTCCTACTAGTGAAGGGCCTGGTAGAAACACTTACAATGCCCTCCACCCCGCGATGTTTTTCAGAAACCTATCCAGCATTGCCACTGAATGTTTCCTGACCTCCCCATGCTGAGCACTCCGTGGCACTTTTCTCCATCCTACATTGCCACTCACTGCCTATCCTAATTCAGGCTCCCCGATTCACACCACCCCGTGATGTTCTTCTCACTCCTACTACAGAATGGCCTGTTAGAAACCCTTACAATGCACACCAACCCACAATGTTTTTCAGAAACCTTTCCTACATAGCCACTGCATGTTTCCTGTCCTCCAATTGCTGACCACCCGGTGGCGCTTTTCTCCATCCCACATTGCCACTCACTGCCTATCCTAATTCAGGCCCTCCGATGCACACCACCCCATGATGTTTTTCTCACTCCTACTAGTGAATGGCCTGTTACAAAGCCTTGCAATGAGCACCACACCGCGATGTTTTTCAAAAACCTATCCTACATTGCCACTGCTTGTTTCCTGACCTCCACATTCTATATACCCCTTGGCGTTTTTCTCCATCCTATATTGCCACTCACTGCCTATGCTAATTCAGGCCCTCTGATTCACCCCACCCCATGATGTTTTTCTTACTCCTACTAATGAAAGGCCAGTTAGAAACCCTTACAATGCGTACCACCCCGCGATGTACTTCAGAAACCTATCCTACATTGCCACTGCATGTTTCCCGACCTCCCCATGCTGACCACCCCTTGGCGCTTATCTCCATCCTACATTGCCACTCACTGCCTATCCTAATTCAGCAACTCCGATTCACACCACTCCGTGATGATTTTATAACTCCTACTAGTGAAGGGCCTGGTAGAAACACTTACAATGCCCTCCACCCCGCGATGTTTTTCAGAAACCTATCCAACATTGCCACTGAATGTTTCCTGACCTCTCCATGCTGAGCACTCCGTGGCACTTTTCTCCATCCTACATTGCCACTCACTGCCTATCCTAATTCAGGCTCCCCGATTCACACCACCCCGTGATGTTCTTCTCACTCCTACTACAGAATGGCCTGTTAGAAACCCTTACAATGCACACCAACCCACAATGTTTTTCAGAAACCTATCCTACATAGCCACTGCATGTTTCCTGTCCTCCAATTGCTGACCACCCGGTGGCGCTTTTCTCCATCCTACATTGCCACTCACTGCCTATCCTAATTCAGGCCCTCTGATGCACACCACCCCGTGATGTTTTTCTCACTCCTACTAGTGAATGGCCTGTTACAAACCCTTGCAATGAGCACCACACCGCGATGTTTTTCAAAAACCTATCCTACATTGCCACTGCTTGTTTCCTGACCTCCACATTCTATATACCCCTTGGCGTTTTTCTCCATCCTACATTGCCACTCACTGCCTATCCTAATTGAGGCCCTCCGATTCACACCACCCCGTGATGTTTTTCTCACTCCTACTAGTGAATGGCCTGTTAGAAACGCTTACAATACACACCACCCTGCGATGTTTTTCAGAAACATATCCTATATTGCCACTGCATGTTTCGTGACCTCCCCATGCTGACAACCCAGTGGCGCTTTTCTCCATCCAACATTGGCTCTCACTGCCTATCCTAATTCAGGCCCTCCCATTCAAAGCACCCGTGATGTTTTTCTCACTCCTACTAGTGAATGGCCTGTTAGAAACCCTTACAATGCGCACCAAACCGCAGTGTTTTTCAGAAACCTATCCTACATTGCCACTGCACGTTTCCTGACCTGCCCATGCTGACCACCGAGTGGCGCATTTCTCCATCCTACATTGCCAGTCGCTGCCTATCCTAATTCAGGTCCTCTGATTCACACCAAACCGTGATGTTTTTCTCACTCCTACTAGGGAATGGCCTGTTAGAAACTCTCACAGTGCGCACCACACCGCGATGTTTTTCAGAAACCTATCCTACATTGCCACGGCATATTTCCTGACCTCCACATGCTGAGCACTCCGTGGCGCTTTTCTCCATCCTACATTGCCACTCACTGCCTATCCTAATTCAGGTCCTCCGATTCACACCACCCCGTGATGGTTTTCTCACTGCTACTAGTGAATGGCCTGTTAGAAATCCTTACAATGCGCACCACCCCGCGATGTTTTTCAGAAACCTATCCTAGATTGGAACTGCATGTTTCCTCACCTCCCCATGCAGAGCACCCAGTGGTGCTTTTCTCCATTCTACATTGCCACTCACTGCCTATCCTTATTCAGGACCTCTGATTCACACCACCCCGTGATGGTTTTCTCACTCCTATTAGTGAATGGCCTGTTAGAAATACTTACAAGCGCACCACCCAGCGATGTTTTTCAAAAACTTATCCTACATTGCCACAGAATGTTTCCTGACCTCCCCATGCTGACCACCCCATGGCACTTTTCTCCATCCTACATTGCCACTCACTGCCTATCCTAATTCAGGCCCTCAGAATCACCCCACCCCTTGATGTTTTTCTCACTCCTACTAATGAATGGCCAGTTAGAAACCCTTACAATGCGCACCACCCCGCGATGTACTTCAGAAAGCTATCCTACATTGCCACTGCATGTTTCCCGACCTCCCAATGCTGACCACCCCGTGGCGCTTATCTCGATCCTACATTGCGACTCACTGCCTATCCTAATTCAGCAACTCCGATTCACACCACCCCGTGATGTTTTTATAACTCCTACTAGTGAAGGGCCTGTTAGAAACACTTACAATGCCCTCCACATCGCGATGTTTTTCAGAAACCTATCCAACATTGCCACTGAATGTTTCCTGACCTCCCCATGCTGACCTCCCCGTGGCATTTTTCTCCATCCTACATTGCCACTCACTGGCTATTCTAATTCAGGCCCTCTGATTCACAGCACCCTGTGATGTTTTTCTCACTCCTACTAGTGAAAGGCCAGTTAGAAACCCTTACAATACACACCACCCCACGATGTTTTTCAGAAACGTATCCTACATTGCCACTGCATGTTTCCTGACTTCCACATGCTGAGCACTCCGTGGTGTTTTTCTCCATCCTACATTGCCACTCACTGCCTATACTAATTCAGGCCCTCCGATTCACACCACCCCGTGATGTTTTTCTCAATCCTACTAGTGAATGGCCTGTTAGAAAGCCTTACAATGCGTACCACCCCGCGATGTTTTTCAAAAAACTATCCTCCATTGCCACTGAATGTTTCCTGACCTCCCCATGCTGAGCACTCCGTGGCACTTTTCTCCATTCTACATTGCCACTCACTGCCTATCCTAATTCAGGTCCTCCGATACACACGACCCCGTGATGGTTTTCCCACTGCTACTAGTGAATAGCCTGTTAGAAATCCTTACATTGCGCACCACCCCGCAATGTTTTTCAGAAACCTATCCTAGATTGCCACTGCATGTTTCCTCACCTCCCCATGCAGAGCACTAGTGGTGCTTTTCTCCATCCTACATTGCCACTCACTGCCTATCCTCATTCAGGACCTCTGATTCACACGACCCCGTGATGTTTTTCTCACTCCTATTAGTGAATGGCCTGTTAGAAATCCTTACAATGCGCACCGCCCGGCGACGTTTTTCAAAAACTTATCTTTCATTGCCACTGAATGTTTCCTGACCTCCACATGCTGACCACCCCGTGGCACTTTTCTCCATCCTACATTGCGACTCACTGCCTATCCTAATTCAGGACCTCTGATTCACCCCACCCCTTGATGTTTTTCTCACTCCTACTAGTGAATGGCCAGTTAGAAACCCTTACAATGCGCACCACCCCGCGATGTTCTTCAGAAACCTATCCTACATTGCCACTGCATGTTTCCCGACTTCCCCATGCTGACCACCCCGTGGCGCTTATCTCCATTCTACATTGCCACTCACTGCCTATTCTAATTCAGGAACTCCGATTCACACCACCCCGTGATGTTTTTATAACTCATACTAGTGAATGGCCTGTTAGAAACGCTTACAATGCCCTCCACCCCACGATGTTTTTCAGAAACCTATCCTACATTGCCACTGAATGTTTCCTGACCTCCCCATGCTGACCAGCCCGTGGCACTTTTATCCATCCTACATTGCCACTCACTGCCTATCCTAATTCAGGCCCTCCGATTCACAGCACCCCGTGATGTTTTTCTCACTCCTACTAGTGAAAGGCCAGTTAGAAACCCTTACAATGCACACCACCCCGCGATGTTTTTCCGAAAACTATCCTACATTGCCACTGCACGTTTCCTGACCTCCCCATGCTGACCACCGCATGGCGCGTTTCTCCATCCTACATTGCCACTCACTGCCTATCCTAATTCAGGTCCTCCAATTCACAGCAAACCGTGATGTTTTTCTCACTCCTACTAGGGAATGGCCTGTTAGAAACTCTCACAGTGCGCACCACACCGCGATGTTTTTCAGAAACCTATCCTACATTGCCACTGCATGTTTCCTGACCTCCGCATTCTGAGCACTCCGTGGCGCTTTTCTCCATCCTACATTGCCACTCACTGCCTATCCTAATTCAGGTCCTCTGGTTCACACCACCCCGTGATGGTTTTCTCACTGCTACTAGTGAATGGCCTGTTAGAAATCATTACACTGCGCACCACCCCGCGATGTTTTTCACAAACCTATCCTAGATTGCCACTGCATGTTTCCTCACCTCCCCATGCAGAGCACCCAGTGGTTATTTTCTCCCTCCTACATTGCCAGTCACTGCCTATCCTTATCCAGGACCTCTGATTCACACCACCCCGTGATGGTTTTCTCACTCCTATTAGTGAATGGCCTGTTAGAAATCCTTACAATGCGCACCACCGCGTGATGTTTTTCAAAAACTTATCCTACATTGCCAAAGAATGTTTCCTGACATCCCCATGCTGACCACCCCGTGGCACTTTTCTCCATCCTACATTGCAACTCACTGCCTATCCTAATTCAGGCCCTCTGATTCACCCCACCCCTTGATGTTTTTCTCACTCCTACTAGTCAATCGCCAGTTAGAAACCCTTACAATGCGCACCACCCCACGATGTTCTTCAAACACCTATCCTACATTGACACAGCATGTTTCCCGACCTCCGCATGCTGACCACCCCGTGGCGCTTATCTCCATCCTACATTGCCAATCACTCCTTATCCTAATTCAGGAACTCCGATTCACACCACCCCGTGATGTTTTTATAACTCCTACTAGTGAATGGCCTGTTAGAAACCATTACAATGCCCTCCACCCCGCGATGTTTTTCAGAAACCTAACCAACATTGCCACTGAATGTGTCCTGACCTCCCTATGCTGACCAGCACGTGGCACTTTTCTCCATCCTACGTTGCCACTCACTGGCTATCCTTAATTCTGGCCCTCCGATTCACAGCACCCCGTGATGTTTTTCTCACTCCTACTAGTGAAAGGCCAGTTAGAAACCCTTACAATGCACAACACCCCGCGATGTTTTTCAGAAACCTATCCTACATTGCCACTGCAGGTTTCCTGATCTCTCCATGCTGACCATCGCGTGGCGCTTTTCTACATCCTACATTGCCACTCACTGCCTATCCTAATTCAGGCTCCCTGATTCACACCACCCCTGATGTTTTTCCCACTCCTAATTGTGCATGGCCTGTTAGAAACCCTTACAATGTGCACCACCCCGAGATTTTTTTTTCAGAATCCTGTCCTACATTGCCACTGCATGTTTCATGACCTCCCCATGCTGACCACCCGGTGGCGCATTTCTCCATCCAACATTGCCACTCACTGCCTATCCTAATTCAGGTCCTCCGATTCACAACAAACCGTGATGTTTTTCTCACTCCTACTAGGGAATGGCCTGTTAGAAACTCTCACAATGCGCACCACACCGCGATGTTTTTCAGAAACCTATCCAACATTGCCACTGCATGTTTCGTGACCTCCACATGCTGAGCACTCCGTGGCGCTTTTCTCCATCCTACATTGCCACTCACTACCTATGCTAATTCAGGTCCTCCGAATCACACCACCCCGTGATGGTTTTCTCACTGCTACTAGTGAATGGCCTGTTAGAAATCCTTACAATGCGCACCACTCCACGATATTTTTCAGAAACCTATCCTAGATTGCCACTGCATGTTTCCTCACCTCCCCATGCAGAGCACCCAGTGGTGCTTTTCTCCATGCTACATTGCCAGTCACTGCCTATCCTTATTCAGGACCTCTGATTCACACCACCGCCTGATGGTTTTCTCACTCCTATTAGTGAATGGCCTGTTAGAAATCCTTACAATGCACACCACCCCGCGATGTTTTTCAAAAATTTATCCTACATTGCCACTGAATGTTTCCTGACATCCCCATGCTGACCACCCCGTGGCACTTTTCTCCATCCTTCATTGCCACTCACTGCCTATCCTAATTCAGGCCTTCTGATTCACCCAACCCCTTGATATTTTTCTCACTCCTACTAGTGAATGGCCAGTTAGAAACCCTTGCAATGCGCACCACCCCGCGATGTTCTTCAGAAACCTATCCTACATTGCCACTGCATGTTTCCCGACCTCCGCATGCTGACCACCCCGTGGCGCTTATCTCCATCCTACATTGCCAATCACTCCCTATCCTAATTCAGGAACTCCGATTCACACCACCCCGTGATGTTTTTATAACTCCTACTAGTGAATGGCCTGTTAGAAACCCTTACAATGCCCTCCACCCCACGATGTTTTTCAGAAACCTATCCAACATTGCCACTGAATGTTTCCTGAGCTCCCCATGCTGACCAGCCCGTGGCACTTTTCTCCATCCTACATTGCCACTCACTGGCTATCATTAATTCAGGCCCTCCGATTCACAGCACCCCGTGATGTTTTTCTCACTCCTACTAGTGAAAGGCCAGTTAGAAACCCTTACAATGCAAACCACCCCGTGATGTTTTTCAGAAACCTTTCCTACATTGCCACTGCATGTTTCCTGACCTCCACATGCTGAGCACTCCGTGAAGTTTTTCTGCATCCTACATTGCCACTCACTGCCTATACTAATTCAGGCCCTCCGATACACACCACTCCGTGATGTTTTTCTCAATCCTACTAGTGAATCGCCTGTTAGAAAGCCTTACAATGCGTACCACCCCGCGATGTTTTTCAAAAAACTATCCTCCATTGCAACTGAATGTTTTCTGACCTCCCCATGCTGAGCACTCCGTGGCACTTTTCTCCATCCTACATTGCCACTCATTGCCTATCCTAATTCAGGCTCCCTGATTCACACCACCCCGTGATGTTTTTCTCACTCCTACTACTGAATGGCCTGTTAGAAACCCTTACAATGCACACCAACCCGCAATGTTTTTCAGAAACCTATCCTATATAGCCACTGCATGTTTCCTGATCTCCAATTGCTGACCACCCCGTGTCGCTTTTCTCCATCCTACATTGCCACTCACTGCCTATCCTAATTCAGGCCCTCTGATTCACACCACCCCGTGATGTTTTTCTCACTCCTACTAGTGAATGGCCTGTTACAAACCCTTCCAATGCGCACCACACCGCGATGATTTTCAAAAACCTATTCTACATTGCCCCTGCATGTTTCCTGACCTCCACATTCTATATACCCCTTGGCGTTTTTCTCCATCCTACATTGCCACTCACTGCCTATCCTAATTCAGGCCCTCTGATTCACACCACCCGTGATGTTTTTCTCACTCCTACTAGTGAATGGCCTGTTAGAAACGCTTACAATGCACACCACCCTGCCATGTTTTTCAGAAACTTATCCTATATTGCCACTGCATGTTTCGTGACCTCCCCATGCTGACAACCCCGTGGCGCTTTTCTCCATCCAACATTGGCTCTCACTGCCTATCCTAATTCAGGCCCTCCCATTCAAAGCACCCGTGATGTTTTTCTCACTCCTACTAGTGAATGGCCTGTTAGAAACCCTTACAATGCGCAGCAAACTGCAGTGTTTTTCACAAACCTATCCTACATTGCCACTGCACGTTTCCTGACCTGCCCATGCTGACCACCGAATGGCGCATTTCTCCATCCTACATTGCCACTCGCTGCCTATTCTAATTCAGGTCCTCTGATTCACACCAAACCGTGATGTTTTTCTCACTCCTACTAGGGAATGGCCTGTTAGAAACTCTCACAGTGCGCACCACACCGCGATGTTTTTCAGAAACCTATCCTACATTCCCACTGCATATTTCCTGACCTCCACATGCTGAGCACTCCGTGGCGCTTTTCTCCATCCTACATTGCCACTCACTGCCTATCCTAATTCAGGTCCTCCGATTCACACCACCCCGTGATGGTTTTCTCACTGCTGCTAGTGAATGGCCTGTTAGAAATCCTTACAATGCGCACCACCCCGCGATGTTTTTCAGAAACCTATCCTAGATTGGAACTGCATGTTTCCTCACCTCCCCATGCAGAGCACCCAGTGGTGCTTTTCTCCATCCTACATTGCCACTCGCTGCCTATCCTTATTCAGGACCTCTGATTCACACCACCCCGTGATGGTTTTCTCACTCCTATTAGTGAATGGCCTGTTAGAAATACTTACAAGCGCACCACCCCGCGATGTTTTTCAAAAACTTATCCTACATTGCCACTGAATGTTTCCTGACCTCCCCATGCTGAGCACTCCGTGGCACTTTTCTCCATCCTACATTGCCACTCACTGCCTATCCTAATTCAGGTCCTCCGATACACACGATCCCGTGATGGTTTTCCCACTGCTACTAGTGAATAGCCTGTTAGAAATCCTTACATTGCGCACCACCCCACGATGTTTTTCAGAAACCTATCCTAGATTGCCACTGCATGTTTCCTCACCTCCCCATGCAGAGCACTAGTGGTGCTTTTCTCCATCCTACATTGCCACTCACTGCCTATCCTCATTCAGGACCTCTGATTCACACGACCCCGTGATGTTTTTCTCACTCCTATTAGTGAATGGCCTGTTAGAAATCCTTACAATGCGCACCGCCCGGCGACGTTTTTCAAAAACTTATCTTTCATTGCCACTGAATGTTTCCTGACCTCCACATGCTGACCACCCCGTGGCACTTTTCTCCATCCTACATTGCGACTCACTGCCTATCCTAATTCAGGACCTCTGATTCACCCCACCCCTTGATGTTTTTCTCACTCCTACTAGTGAATGGCCAGTTAGAAACCCTTACAATGCGCACCACCCCGCGATGTTCTTCAGAAACCTATCCTACATTGCCACTGCATGTTTCCCGACTTCCCCATGCTGACCACCCCGTGGCGCTTATCTCCATTCTACATTGCCACTCACTGCCTATTCTAATTCAGGAACTCCGATTCACACCACCCCGTGATGTTTTTATAACTCGTACTAGTGAATGGCCTGTTAGAAACGCTTACAATGCCCTCCACCCCACGATGTTTTTCAGAAACCTATCCTACATTGCCACTGAATGTTTCCTGACCTCCCCATGCTGACCAGCCCGTGGCACTTTTCTCCATCCTACATTGCCACTCACTGCCTATCCTAATTCAGGCCCTCCGATTCACAGCACCCCGTGATGTTTTTCTCACTCCTACTAGTGAAAGGCCAGTTAGAAACCCTTACAATGCACACCACCCCGCGATGTTTTTCCGAAAACTATCCTACATTGCCACTGCACGTTTCCTGACCTCCCCATGCTGACCACCGCGTGGCGCGTTTCTCCATCCTACATTGCCACTCACTGCCTATCCTAATTCAGGTCCTCCGATTCACAGCAAACCGTGATGTTTTTCTCACTCCTACTTGGGAATGGCCTGTTAGAAACTCTCAAGTGCGCACCACACCGCGATGTTTTTCAGAAACCTATCCTACATTGCCACTGCATGTTTCCTGACCTCCGCATGCTGAGCACTCCGTGGCGCTTTTCTCCATCCTACATTGCCGCTCACTGCCTATTCTAATTCAGGTCCTCTGATTCACACCACCCCGTGATGGTTTTCTCACTGTTACTAGTGAATGGCCTGTTAGAAATCCTTACACTGCGCACCACCCCGCGATGTTTTTCAGAAACCTATCCTAGATTGCCACTGCATGTTTCCTCACCTCCCCATGAAGAGCACCCAGTGGTGCTTTTCTCCCTCCTACATTGCCAGTCACTGCCTATCCTTATCCAGGACCTCTGATTCACACCACCCCGTGATGGTTTTCTCACTCCTATTAGTGAATGGCCTGTTAGAAATCCTTATAATGCGCACCACCCCGCGATGTTCTTCAAACACCTATCGTACATTGACACTGCATGTTTCCCGACCTCCGCATGCTGACCACCCCATGGCGCTTATCTCCATCCTACATTGCCAATCACTCCCTATCCTAATTCAGGAAATCCGATTCACACCACCCCGTGATGTTTTTATAACTCCTACTAGTGAATGGCTATTAGAAACCATTACAATGCCCTCCACCCCGCGATGTTTTTCAGAAACCTAACCAACATTGCCACTGAATGTTTCCTGACCTCCCCATGCTGACCAGCACGTGGCACTTTTCTCCATCCTACATTGCCACTCACTGGCTATCCTTAATTCAGGCCCTCCGATTCACAGCACCCCGTGATGTTTTTCTCACTCCTACTAGTGAAAGGCCAGTTAGAAACCCTTACAATGCACACCACCCCGCGATGTTTTTCAGAAACCTTTCCTACATTGCCACTGCATGTTTCCTGACTTCCACATGCTGAGCATTCCGTGGCGTTTTTCTCCATCCTACATTGCCACTCACCGCCTATACTAATTCAGGCCCTCCGATACACACCACCCCGTGATGTTTTTCTCAATCCTACTAGTGAATGACCTGTTAGAAACCCTTACAATGCGCATAACTCCGCGATGTTTTTCAAAAACCTATCCTACATTCCCACTGCAAGTTTCCTGATCTCTCCATGCTGACCATCGCGTGGCGCTTTTCTACATCCTACATTGCCACTCACTGCCTATCCTAATTCAGGCTCCCCGATTCACACCACCCCTGATGTTTTTCTCACTCCTAATTGTGAATGGCCTGTTAGAAACCCTTACAATGTGCACCACCCCGAGATTTTTTTTTCAGAAACCTGTCCTACATTGCCACTGCATATTTCATGACCTCCCCATGCTGACCACCCGGTGGCGCATTTCTCCATCCAACATTGCCACTCACTGCCTATCCTAATTCAGGTCCTCCGATTCACAACAAACCGTGATGTTTTTCTCACTCCTACTAGGGAATGGCCTGTTAGAAACTCTCACAATGCGCACCACACCACGATGTTTTTCAGAAACCTATCCTATATTGCCACTGCATGTTTCCTGACCTCCACATGCTGAGCACTCCGTGGCGCTTTTCTCTGTCCTACATTCCCACACACTACCTATCCTAATTCAGGTCCTCCGATTCACACCACCCCGTGATGGTTTTCTCACTGCTACTAGTTAATGGCCTGTTAGAAATCCTTACAATGCGCACCACTCCGCGATATTTTTCAGAAACCTATCCTAGATTGCCACTGCATGTTTCCTCAGCTCCCCATGCAGAGCACCCAGTGGTGCTTTTCTCCATGCTACATTGCCAGTCACTGCCTATCCTTATTCAGGACCTCTGATTCACACCACCGCGTGATGGTTTTCTCACTCCTATTAGTGAATGGCCTGTTAGAAATCCTTACAATGCGCACCACCCCGCGATGTTTTTCAAAAATTTATCCTACATTGCCACTGAATGTTTCCTGACATCCGCATCCTGACCACCCCGTGGCACTTTTCTCCATCCTTCATTGCCACTCACTGCCTATCCTAATTCAGGCCTTCTGATTCACCCCACCCCTTGATGTTTTTCTCACTCCTACTAGTGAATGGCCAGTTAGAAACCCTTACAATGCGCACCACCCCGCGATGTTCTTCAGAAACCTATCCTACATTGCCACTGCATGTTTCCCGACCTCCGCATGCTGACCACCCCGTGGCGCTTATCTCCATCCTACATTGCCCCTCACTCCCTATCCTAATTCAGGAAATCCGATTCACACCACCCCGTGATGTTTTTATAACTCCTACTAGTGAATGGCCTGTTAGAAACCCTTACAATGCCCTCCACCCCACGATGTTTTTCAGAAACCTTTCCTACATTGCCACTGCATGTTTCCTGACCTCCACATGCTGAGCACTCCGTGGCGTTTTTCTGCATCCTACATTGCCACTCACTGCCTATACTAATTCAGGCCCTCCAATACACACCACTCCGTGATGTTTTTCTCAATCCTACTAGTGAATCGCCTGTTAGAAAGCCTTACAATGCGTACCACCCCGCGATGTTTTTCAAAAAACTATCCTCCATTGCCACTGAATGTTTCCTGACCTCTCCATGCTGAGCACTCCGTGGCGCTTTTCTCCATCCTACATTGCCACTCACTGCCGATCCTAATTCAGGCTCCCCGATTCACACCACCCCGTGATGTTTTTCTCACTCCTACTAGTGAATGGCCTGTTTGAAACCCTTACAATGCGCATAACCCTGCGATGTTTTTCAGAAACCTATCCTACATTGCCACAGCGTGTCCTGACCTCTCCATGCTGACCATCGCGTGGCGCTTTTCTTCATCCTACATTGCCACTCACTGGCTATCCTAATTCAGGCTCCCCGATTCACACCACCCCTGATGTTTTTCTCACTCCTAATAGTGAATGGCCTGTTAGAAACCCTTACAATGTGCACCACCCCGAGATTTTTTTTCAGAAACCTGTCCTACATTGCCACTGCATGTTTCCTGACCTCCCCATGCTGACCACCCCGTCGAACATTTCTCCATCCTACATTGCCACTCACTGCCTATCCTAATTCAGTCTCCCCTATTCACACCACCCCGTGATGTTTTTCTCACTCCTCCTAGTGAATGGCCTGTTAGAAACCCTTACAATGTGCACCAAACCGTGATTTTTTTTCAGAAACCTATCCTACATTGCCACTGCATGTTTCCTGACCTCGCCATGCTGACCACCCCGTCGAACATTTCTCCATCCTACATTGCCACTCACTGCCTATCCTAATTCAGGCTCCCCGATTCACACCACCCCGTGATGTTTTTCTCACTCCTCCTAGTGAATGGCCTGTTAGAAACCCTTACAATGCGCACCACCCCGCGATGTTTTGCAGAAACATATCCTACATTGCAACTGCATATTTCCTGACCTACACATGCTGACCACCCAGCGGCGCTTTTCTCCATCCTACATTGCCACTCACTGCCTATCTTAATTCAGACTCCCCGATTCACACCACCCCATGATGTTTTTCTCACTCCTACTAGAGAATGGCCTGTTCGAAACCCTTACAATGTCCACCACCCCGCGATTATTTTTCAGAAACCTATCCTACATTGCCACTGCATATTTCCTGACCTCCACATGCTGACCACCCGGTGGCGCTTTTCTCCATCCTACATTGCACGCACTGCCTATCCTTATTCACGCCCAGCGATTCAC
This sequence comes from Cavia porcellus, assembly GCF_034190915.1. NCBI lineage: Eukaryota > Metazoa > Chordata > Mammalia > Rodentia > Caviidae > Cavia > Cavia porcellus. The sequence continues at coordinate 160,479 of NW_026947632.1, forward strand.
ACCACCCCGTGATGTTTTTCTCACTCCTACTAGTGAATGGCCTGTTACAAAACCTTGCAGTGCGCACCACACCGCGATGTTTTTCAGAAACCTATCCTACATTGCCACTACATGTTTCCTGAACTCCAATTTCTAAATACCCCTTGGCGCTTTTCTCCATCCTACATTGCCACTAACTGCCTATCCTACTTCAGGCCCTCCGATTAACACCAACCCGTGATGTTTTTCTCACCCCTACGAGTGAAAGGCGTGTTAGAAACCCTTACAATGCGCACCACCCTGCGATGTTTTTCAGAAACCTATCCTACATGGCCACTGCAAGTTTCCTGATCTCCACATACTGAGCACTCCATGTCGCTTTTCTCCATCCTACATTGCCACTCACTGCCTATCCTACTTCAGGCCCTCCGATTTACACCACCCCATGATGTCTTTCTCACTCCTACTAGTGAATGCCCTGTTAGAAACCCTTACAATGCGCACCACACCGCGAAGTTTTTCAGAAACCTATTCTACATTGCCACTGCATGTTTCATGACTTACCCATGCTGACCACGCCGTGGCGCATTTCTCCATCCTACCTTGCCACTCACTGCCTTCCCTAATTCAGGCTTCCCATTCACACCACCCCGTGATGTCTTCCTCACTCCTACTAGTAAATGGCCTGTTAGAAAGCCTTACAATGCGCACCACCCCGCGATATTTTTAGAAACCTATCCTACATTGCCACGGCATGTTTCCTGACTTCCCCATGCTGACCACCCCTTGGCGATTTTCTCCATCCTACATTGCCACTCACTGCCTATCCTAATTCAGGCGTCCGACTCACACCACCCCGTATGTTTTTCTCACTCCTAGTAGTGAATCGCTTGTTAGAAACCCTAACAATGTGCACCACACCACGATGTTTCTCATAAACCTATCCTACATTGAAACTGCATGTTTTCTGACCTCCCCATGCCGACCACCCCGTGGCGCTTTTCTCCATCCTACTTTGCCACTCACTGCCTATCCTAATTCAGGCTCCCGATTGACAACACGCTGTGATGTTTTTCTCACTCATACTAGTTAATGGCCTGTTAGAAACACTTACAGTGCACACAGCACAGCGATGTTTTTCAGAAACCTATCCTACATTGCCACTGCAAGTTTCCTGACCTCCCAATGCTGACCACCCCGTGGCGATTTCTCCATCCTACATTGCCATTCACTGCCTATCCTAATTCAGGGTTTCCGATTCACACCAACATGTGAGGTTTTTCTCAGTCCTACTTGTGAATGGCCTGTTAGAAACCATTACAATGCGCACCACCTCTCGATGTTTTTCAGAAACCTATCCTACATTGCCTCTGCATGTTTCTTGACCTCGCCATGCTGACCAACCAGTGGTGCTTTTCTCCATCCTACATTGCCAATCACAGCCTATCCTAATTCAGGCTTCCGATTCACAACACCCTGTGATGTTTTTGTCACTCCTACTAGTGAATCGCTTGTTAGAAACGCTAACAATGTGCACCACACTGCGATGTTTCTCATAAACCTTTCCTACATTGCCACTGCATGTTTCCTGACCTCCCCATGCTGACCACCCCGTGGTGCTTTTCTCCATCCTACATTGCCACTCACTGCCTATCCTAATTCAGGCTTCGCATTCCCACCACCCCGTGATATCTTCCTCACTCCTACTAGTGAATGGCCTGTTAGAAACCCTTACAATGCGCACCACCCCGCGATGTTTTGCAGAAACCTATCCTACATTGCCACTGCATGTTTCCTGACCTCCACATGCTGAGCACTCCCTGGCGATTTTCTCCATCCTGCATTGCCACTCACTGCCTATCCTAATTCAGGCACTCCGATTAACACCACCCCGTGATGTTTTTCTCACTCCTATTAGTGAATGGCCTGTTAGAAACCCTTACAGTGCGCACCACACCGCGATGTTTTTCAGAAACCTATCCTACATTGCCACTGCATGTTTCCTGATCTCCACATGCGGAGCACTCCGTGGCGCTTTTCTCCATCCTACATTGCCACTCACTGCCTATCCTAATTCAGGCCCTCCGATTCACACCAACCTGAGATGTTTTTCTCACTCCTACTAGTGAATGGCCTGTTAGAAACCCTTAAAGTGCGCACCACACCGCGATGTTTTTCAGAAACCTATCCTACATTGCCACTGCATGTTTCCTGACCTCCCCATGCTAAATACCCCTTGGCGCTTTTCTCCATCCCACATTGCCATCCACTGCCTATCCTAATTCAGGCCTTCCGATTCACACCACCCTGTGATACTTTCTCACTCCTACTAGTGAGTGGCCTGTTAGAAACCCTTACAATGCGCACGACCCCGCGATGTTTTTCAGAAACCTATCCTATATTGCCACTGCATGTTTCCTGACCTCCACATGCTGAGCACTCCGTGGCGCTTTTCTCCATCCTACATTGCCACTCCCTGCCTATCCTACTTCAGGCCCTCCAATTCACACCACCCCGTGATGTTTTTCTCACTCCTACTAGTGAATGGCCTGTTAGAAAGCATTGCAATGCACACCACACCGGGATGTTTTTCAGAAACCTATCCTACATTGCCACTGCATGTTTCCTGACCTCCCCATGCTGACCACCCCGTGGCGCTTTTCTCCATCCTGCGTTGCCACTCACTGTCTATACTAATTCAGGCCCTCCGATTCACACCACCCTGTGCTGTTTTTCTCACTCCTACTAGTGAATGGCCTGTTAGAAACCCTTACACTGCGCACCACCCCGCAATGTTTTTCAGAAACCTATCCTACATTGCCACTGCATGTTTCCTGACCTCCCCATGCTGACCACCCTGTGGCGCTTTTCTCCATCCTACCTTGCCACTCACTGCCTATCCTAATTCAGGCTTCCCATTCACATCACCATATGATGTCTTCCTCACTCCTACTAGTGAATGGCCTGTTAGAAACCCTTACAATGCGCACCACCCCGCGATGTTTTTCAGAAACCTATCCTACATTGCCACTGCATGTTTCATGACTTCCCCATGCTGACCACGCCGTGGCGCATTTCTACATCCTACCTTGCCACTCACTGCCTTCCCTAATTCCGGCTTCCCATTCACACCACCCCGTGATGTCTTCCTCACTCCTACTAGTAAATGGCCTGTTAGAAAGCCTTACAATGCGCACCACCCCGCGATATTTTTAGAAACCTATCCTACATTGCCACGGCATGTTTCCTGACTTCCCCATGCTGACCACCCCTTGGCGATTTTCTCCATCCTACATTGCCACTCACTGCCTATCCTAATTCAGGCCTCCGACTCACACCACCCCGTATGTTTTTCTCACTCCTAGTAGTGAATCGCTTGTTAGAAACCCTAACAATGTGCACCACACCACGATGTTTCTCATAAACCTATCCTACATTGCCACTGCATGTTTTCTGACCTCCCCATGCCAACCACCCAGTGGCGCTTTTCTGCATCCTACTTTGCCACTCACTGCCTATCCTAATTCAGGCTTCCGATTGACAACACGCTGTGATGTTTTTCTCACTCATACTAGTTAATGCCCTGTTAGAAACACTTACAGTGCACACAGCACAGCGATGTTTTTCAGAAACCTATCCTACATTGCCAAAGCAAGTTTCCTGACCTCCCAATGCTGACCACCCCGTGGCGCTTTCTCCATCCTACATTGCCACTCACTGCCTATCCTAATTCAGGCCCTCTGATTCACACCAACATGTGAGGTTTTTCTCACTCCTACTTGTGAATGGCCTGTTAGAAACCATTACAATACGCACCACCTCTCGATGTTTTTCAGAAACCTATCCTACATTGCCACTGCATGTTTCTTGACCTCCCCATGCTGACCAACCAGTGGTGCTTTTCTCCATCCTACATTGCCACTCACAGCCTATCCTAATTCAGGATTCCGATTCACACCACCCTGTGATGTTTTTCTCACTCCTACTAGTGAATCGCTTGTTAGAAACGCTAACAATGTGCACCACACTGCGATGTTTCTCATAAACCTATCCTACATTGCCACTGCATGTTTCCCGACCTCCCCATGCTGACCACCCCGTGGTGCTTTTCTCCATCCTACATTGCCACTCACTGCCTATCCTAATTCAGGCTTCGCATTCACACCACCGCGTGATATCTTCCTCAGTCCTACTAGTGAATGGCCTGTTAGAAACCCTTACAATGCGCACCACACCGCGATGTTTTGCAGAAACCTATCCTACATTGCCACTGCATGTTTCCTGACCTCCACATGCTGAGCACTCCCTGGCGATTTTCTCCATCCTACATTGCCACTCACTGCCTATCCTAATTCAGGCACTCCGATTAACACCACCCCGTGATGTTTTTCTCACTCCTACTAGTGAATGGCCTGTTAGAAACCCTTACAGTACGCACCACACCGCGATGTTTTTCAGAAACCTATCCTACATTGCAACTGCATGTTTTCTGACCACCCCATGCTAAATACGCCTTGGTGCTTTTCTCCGTCCTACATTTCCACTCACTGACTATCCTACCTCAGGCCCTCCGATTCACACCACCCCGTGATGTTTTTCTCACTCCTACTAGTGATTGGCCTGTTAGAAAGCCTTACAATGCGCACAACCGCGCGATGTTTTTGAGAAACCTATCCTACATTACCACTGCATGTTTCCTGACCTCCACATGCTGAGCACTCCGTGGCGCTTTTGTCCATCCTACATTGCCACTCACTGCCTATCCTAATTCAGGCCCTCCGATTCACACCAACCTGAGATGTTTTTCTCACTCCTACTAGTGAATGGCCTGTTAGAAACCCTTAAAGTGCGCACCACACCGCGATGTTTTTCAGAAACCTATCCTACATTGCCACTGCATGTTTCCTGACCTCCCCATACTAAATACCCCTTGGCGCTTTTCTCCATCCTACATTGCCATCCACTGCCTATCCTAATTCAGGCCTTCCGATTCACACCACCCCGTGATACTTTCTCACTCCTACTAGTGAGTGGCCTGTTAGAAACCCTTACAATGCGCACCACCCCGCGATGTTCTTCAGAAACCTATCCTACATTGCCACTGCATGTTTCCCGACCTCCGCATGCTGACCACCCCGTGGCGCTTATCTCCATCCTACATTGCCCCTCACTCCCTATCCTAATTCAGGAAATCCGATTCACACCACCCCGTGATGTTTTTATAACTCCTACTAGTGAATGGCCTGTTAGAAACCCTTACAATGCCCTCCACCCCACGATGTTTTTCAGAAACCTTTCCTACATTGCCACTGCATGTTTCCTGACCTCCACATGCTGAGCACTCCGTGGCGTTTTTCTGCATCCTTCATTGCCACTCACTGCCTATACTAATTCAGGCCCTCCAATACACACCACTCCGTGATGTTTTTCTCAATCCTACTAGTGAATCGCCTGTTAGAAAGCCTTACAATGCGTACCACCCCGCGATGTTTTTCAAAAAACTATCCTCCATTGCCACTGAATGTTTCCTGACCTCCCCATGCTGAGCACTCCGTGGCGCTTTTCTCCATCCTACATTGCCACTCACTGCCGATCCTAATTCAGGCTCCCCGATTCACACCACCCCGTGATGTTTTTCTCACTCCTACTAGTGAATGGCCTGTTTGAAACCCTTACAATGCGCATAACCCTGCGATGTTTTTCAGAAACCTATCCTACATTGCCACAGCGTGTCCTGACCTCTCCATGCTGACCATCGCGTGGCGCTTTTCTTCATCCTACATTGCCACTCACTGGCTATCCTAATTCAGGCTCCCCGATTCACACCACCCCTGATGTTTTTCTCACTCCTAATAGTGAATGGCCTGTTAGAAACCCTTACAATGTGCACCACCCTGAGATTTTTTTTTCAGAAACCTGTCCTACATTGCCACTGCATGTTTCCTGACCTCCCCATGCTGACCACCCCGTCGAACATTTCTCCATCCTACATTGCCACTCACTGCCTATCCTAATTCAGTCTCCCCGATTCACACCACCCCGTGATGTTTTTCTCACTCCTCCTAGTGAATGGCCTGTTAGAAACCCTTACAATGTGCACCAAACCGTGATTTTTTTTCAGAAACCTATCCTACATTGCCACTGCATGTTTCCTGACCTCGCCATGCTGACCACCCCGTCGAACATTTCTCCATCCTACATTGCCACTCACTGCCTATCCTAATTCAGGCTCCCCGATTCAAACCACCCCGTGATGTTTTTCTCACTCCTCCTAGTGAATGGCCTGTCAGAAACCCTTACAATGCGCACCACCCCGCGATGTTTTGCAGAAACATATCCTACATTGCAACTGCATATTTCCTGACCTACACATGCTGACCACCCAGCGGCGCTTTTCTCCATCCTACATTGCCACTCACTGCCTATCTTAATTCAGACTCCCCGATTCACACCACCCCATGATGTTTTTCTCACTCCTACTAGAGAATGGCCTGTTCGAAACCCTTACAATGTCCACCACCCCGCGATTATTTTTCAGAAACCTATCCTATATTGCCACTGCATATTTCCTGACCTCCACATGCTGACCACCCAGCGGCGCTTTTCTCCATCCTACATTGCCACTCACTGCCTATCTTAATTCAGACTCCCCGATTCACACCACCCCATGATGTTTTTCTCACTCCTACTAGAGAATGGCCTGTTCGAAACCCTTACAATGTCCACCACCCCGCGATTATTTTTCAGAAACCTATCCTACATTGCCACTGCATATTTCCTGACCTCCACATGCTGACCACCCGGTGGCGCTTTTCTCCATCCTACATTGCACGCACTGCCTATCCTAATTCACGCCCAGCGATTCACACCACCCCGTGATGTTTTTCTCACTCCTACTAGTGAATGGCCTGTTACAAAACCTTGCAGTGCGCACCACACCGCGATGTTTTTCAGAAACCTATCCTACATTGCCACTACATGTTTCCTGAACTCCCATTTCTAAATACCCCTTGGCGCTTTTCTCCATCCTACATTGCCACTAACTGCCTATCCTACTTCAGGCCCTCCGATTAACACCAACCCATGATGTTTTTCTCACCCCTACGAGTGAAAGGCGTGTTAGAAACCCTTACAATGCGCACCACCCTGCGATGTTTTTCAGAAACCTATCCTACATGGCCACTGCAAGTTTCCTGATCTCCACATACTGTGCACTCCATGTCGCTTTTCTCCATCCTACATTGCCACTCACTTCCTATCCTACTTCAGGCCCTCCGATTCACACCACCCCGTGATGACTTTCTCACTCCTACTAGTGAATGGCCTGTTAGAAACTCTCACAGTGCGCACCACACCGCGATGTTTTTCAGAAACCTATCCTACATTGCCACTGCATGTTTCCTAACCTCCCCATGCTAAATAATCCTTGGCGCTTTTCTCCATCCTACATTGCCACTCACTGCCTATTCTACTTCAGGACCTCCTATTCACACCAAACCGTGATGTTTTTCTCAGTCCTACTAGGGAATGGCCTGTTAGAAACTCTCACAGTGCGCACCACACCGTGATGTTTTTCAGAAACCTATCCTACATTGCCACTGAATGTTTCCTGACCTCCCCATGCTGACCACCCCGTGGCACTTTTCTCCATCCTACATTGCCACTCACTGCCTAGTCTAATTCAGGCCCTCCGATTCACAGCACCCCGTGATGTTTTTCTCACTCCGACTACTGAAAGGCGAGTTAGAAACCCTTACAATGCACACCACCCCGCGATGTTTTTCAGAAACCTATCCTCCATTGCCACTGCAGGTTTCCTGACCTCCCCATGCTGACCACCGCGTGGCGCATTTCTCCATCCTACATTGCCACTCACTGCCTATCCTAATTCAGGTCCTCCTATTCACACCAAACCGTGATGTTTTTCTCACTCCTACTAGGAAATGGCCTGTTAGAAACTCTCACAGTGCGCACCACACCGCGATGTTTTTCAGAAACCTATCCTACATTGCCACTGCATGTTTCCTGACCTCTCCATGCTGACCACCCTCTGGCGCTTTTCTCCATCCTGCACTGACACTCATGAATATCCTAATTCAGACCCTCCGATTCACACAACCCCATGATGTGTTTCTCACTTCTACTAGTGAATGGCCTGTTAGAAACACTTACAATGCGCAACACCCCGCGATGTTTTTCAGAAATCTATCCTACGTTGCCACTGCATGTTTCCAGACCTCCCCATGCTGACAACCCCGTGGCGCTTTTCTGCATCCTACATTGACACTCACTGCCTATCCTAATTCAGGTCCTCCTATTCACACCAAACCGTGATGTTTTTCTCACTCCTACTAGGGAATGGCCTGTTAGAAACTCTCACAGTGCGCACCACAACGCGATGTTTTTCAGAAACCTATCCTACATTGCCACTGCATGTTTCCTGACCTCCCCATGCTGACCACCCCGTGGCCCTTTTGTCCATCCTACATTGCCACTCACTGCCTATCCTAATTCAGGTCCTCCGATTCACACCACCCCGTGATGGTTTTCTCACCGCTACTAGTTAATGGCCTGTTAGAAATCCTTACAATGCGCACCACCCCGCGATGTTTTTCAGAGACCTATCCTAGATTGCCACTGCATGTTTCCTCACCTCCCCATGCAGAGCACCCAGTGGTGCTTTTCTCCATCCTACATTGCCACTCACTGCCTATCCTTATTCAGGACCTCTGATTCACACCACCCCGTGATGGTTTTCTCACTTCTATTAGTGAATGGCCTGTTAGAAATACTTACAATGCGCACCACCCCGAGATGTTTTTCAAAAACTTATCCTACATTGCCACTGAATGTTTCCTGACATCCCCATGCTGACCACCCCGTGGCACTTTTCTCCATACTACATTGCCACTCACTGGCTATCCTTAATTCAGGCCCTCTGATTCACAGCACCCCGTGATGTTTTTCTCACTGCTACTAGTGAAAGGCCAGTTAGAAACCCTTACAATAGACACCACCCCACGATGTTTTTCAGAAACGTATCCTACATTGCCACTGCATGTTTCCTGACCTCCCCATTCTAAATACGCCTTGGCGTTTTTCTCCATCCTACATTGCCACTCACCTCCTATCCTACTTCAGGCCCTCCGATTCACACCACCCCGTGATTTTTTTCTCACTCCTACTAGTGAATGTCCTGTTAGAAACGCTTACAATGCACACCACCCTGCGATGTTTTTCAGAAACCTACCCTACATTGCCACTGCATGTTTCCTGACCTCCCCATTCTAAATACCCCTTGGCGTTTTTCTCGATCCTACATTGCCACTCACCTCCTATCCTACTTCAGGCCCTCCGATTCACACCACCCCGTGATGTTTTTCTCACTCTTCCTAGTGAATGGACTGTTAGAAACCTTTACAAAGTGCACCACCCCGCGATTTTTTTGCAGAAACCTATCCTACGTTGCCACAGCATGTTTCCTGACCTCCCCATGCTGACCATCCCGTGGTGCTTTTCTCCATCCTACATTGCCACACACTGCCTATCCTAATTCAGGCCCTCAAATTCACACCACCCCGTGATGTTTTTCTCACGCCTACTAGTGAATGGCCTGTTACAAACCCTTGCAGTGCGCACCACACCGCGATGTTTTTCAGAAACGTATCCTACATTGCCACTGCATGTTTCCTGACCTCCCCATTCTAAATACCCCTTGGCGTCTTTCTCCGTCCTACATTGCCACTCACTGCCTATCCTACTTCAGGCCCTCCGATTCACACCACCCCGTGATGTTTTTCTCAATCCTACTAGTGAATGGCCTGTTAGAAACGCTTACAATGCACAACACCCTGCGATGTATTTCAGAAATTTATCCTATATTGCCAGTGCATGTTTCGTGACCTCCCCATGCTGACCACATCGTGGCGCTTTTCTCCATCCAACATTGCCTCTCACTGCCTATCCTAATTCAGGCCCTCCCATTCACAGTGCCCGTTATGTTTTTCTCACTCCTAGTAGTGAATGGCCTGTTAGAAACCCTTACAATGCGCCCCAACCCGCAGTGTTTTTCAGAAACCTATCCTACATTGCCACTGCACGTTTCCTGACCTGCCCATGCTGACCACTGAGTGGCGCATTTCTCCATCCTACATTGCCACTCACTGCCTATCCTAATTCAGGCCCTCCGATTCACACCAAACCGTGATGTTTTTCTCACTCCTACTAAGGAATGGCCTGTTAGAAACTCTCACAGTGCGCACCACACTGCGATGATTTTCAGAAAGCTATCCTACATTGCCACTGCATATTTCCTGACCTCCACTTGCTGAGCACTCCGTGGCGCTTTTCTCCATACTACATTGCCACTCACTGCCTATCCTAATTCAGGCCCTCTGATTCACCCCACCCCTTGATGTTTTTCTTACTCCTACTAATGAAAGGCGAGTTAGAAACCCTTACAAAGCGCACCACCCCGCGATGTACTTCAGAAACCTATCCTACATTGCCACTGCATGTTTCCCGACCTCCCCATGCTGACCACCCCTTGGCGCTTATCTCCATTCTACATTGCCACTCACTGCCTATCCTAATTCAGCAACTCCGAATCACACCACCCCGTGATGTTTTTATAACTCCTACTAGTGAAGGCCATGTTAGAAACACTTACAATGCCCTCCACACCGCGATGTTTTTCAGAAACCTATCCAACATTGCCACTGAATGTTTCATGACTTCCCCATGCTGACCACGCCGTGGCACTTTTCTCCATCCTACATTGCCACTCTCTGGCTATTCTAATTCAGGCCCTCCGATTCACAAGCACCCCGTGATGTTTTTCTCAATCCTACTAGTGAAAGGCCAGTTAGAAACCCTTACAATACACACCACCCCACGATGTTTTTAAGAAACGTATCCTACATTGCCACTGCATGTTTCCTGACCTCCACATGCTGAGCACTCCGTGGCGTTTTTCTCCATCCTACATTGCCACTCACTGCCTATACTAATTCAGGCCCTCCGTTTCACACCACCCCGTGATGTTTTTCTCAATCCTACTAGTGAATGGCCTGTTAGAAAGCCTTACAATGCGTACCACCCCGCGATGTTTTTCAGAAAACTATCCTCCATTGCCACTGAATGTTTCCTGACCTCCCCATGCTGAGCACTCCGTGGCGTTTTTCTCCATCCTACATTGCCACTCACTGCCTATCCTAATTCAGGCTCCCCGATTCACACCACCCCGTGATGTTTTTCTCACTCCTACTACAAAATGGCCTGTTAGAAACCCTTACAATGCACAGCAACCCACAATGTTTTTCAGAAACCTATACTACATAGCCACTGCATGTTTCCTGTCCTCCAATTGCTGACCACCCGGTGGCGCTTTTCTCCATCCTACATTGCCACTCATTGCCTATCCTAATTCAGGCCCTCCAATTCACACCACCCCGTGATGTTTTTCTCACTCCTACTAGTGAATGGCCTGTTACAAACCCTTGCAATGCGCACCACACCGCGATGTTTTTCAAAAACCTATCCTACATTGCCACTGCATGTTTCCTGACCTCCACATTCTATATACCCCTTGGCGTTTTTCTCCATCCTACATTGCCACTCACTGCCTATCCTAATTGAGGCCCTCCGATTCACACCACCCCGTGATGTTTTTCTCACTCCTACTAGTGAATGGCCTGTTAGAAACGCTTACAATACACACCACCCTGCAATGATTTTCAGAAACAAATCCTATATTGCCACGGCATTTTTCGTGACCTCCCCATGCTGACAACCTCGTGGCGCTTTTCTCCATCCAACATTGCCTCTCACTGCATATCCTAATTCAGGCCCTCCCATTCACAGCACCCGCGATGTTTTTCTCACTCCTACTAGTAAATGGCCTGTTAGAAACCCTTACAATGCGCACCAACCCGCAGTGTTTTTCAGAAACCTATCCTACATTGCCACTGCACGTTTCCTGACCGGCCCATGCTGACCACCGAGTGGCGCATTTGTCCATCCTACATTGCCACTCACTGCCTATCCTAATTCAGGCCCTCCGATTCACAGCACCCCGTGATGTTTTTCTCACTCCTACTAGTGAAAGGCCAGTTAGAAACCCTTACAATACACACCACCCCACGATGTTTTTCAGAAACGTATCCTACATTGCCACTGCATGTTTCCTGACCTCCACATGCTGAGCACTCCGTGGCGTTTTTCTCCATCCTACATTGCCACTCACTGCCTATACTAATTCAGGCCCTCCGATTCACACCACCCCGTGATGTTTTTCTCAATCCTACTAGTGAATGGCCTGTTAGAAAGCCTTACAATGTGTACCACCCCGCGATGTTTTTCAAAAAACTATCCTCCATTGCCACTGAATGTTTCCTGACCTCCCCATGCTGAGCACTCCGTGTCACTTTTCTCCATCCTACATTGCCACTCACTGCCTATCCTAATTCGGGCTCCCTGATTCACACCACCCCGTGATGTTTTTCTCACTCCTACTACTGAATGGCCTGTTACAAACCCTTCCAATGCGCACCACACCGCGATGTTTTTCAAAAACTTATTCTACATTGCCACTGCATGTTTCCTGACCTCCACATTCTATATACCCCTTGGCGTTTTTCTCCATCCTACATTGCCACTCACTGCCTATCCTAATTCAGGCCCTCCGATTCACACCACCCCGTGATGTTTTTCTCACTCCTACTAGTGTATGGCCTGTTAGAAACGCTTACAATGCACAGCACCCTGCGATGTTTTTCAGAAACTTATCCTATATTGCCACTGCATGTTTCGTGACCTCCCCATGCTGACAACCCCGTGGCGCTTTTCTCCATCCAACATTGGCTCTTACTGCCTATCCTAATTCAGGCCCTCCCATTCAAAGCACCCGTGATGTTTTTCTCACTCCTACTAGTGAATGGCCTTTTAGAAACCCTTACAATGTGCACCAAACCAAAGTGTTTTTCAGAAACCTATCCTACATTGCCACTGCACGTTTCCTGATCTGCCCAGGCTGACCACCGAGTGGCGCATTTCTCCATCCTACATTGCCACTCGCTGCCTATCCTAATTCAGGTCCTCTGATTCACACCAAACCATGATGTTTTTCTCACTCCTACTAGGGAATGGCCTGTTAGAAACTCTCACAGTGCGCACCACACCTCGATGTTTTTCAGAAACCTATCCTACATTGAAACTGCACGTTTCCTGACCTGCCCATGCTGACCACCGAGTGGCGCATTTCTCCATCCTACATTGCCACTCGCTGCCTATCCTAATTCAGGTCCTCTGATTCACACCAAACCATGATGTTTTTCTCACTCCTACTAGTGAATGGCCTTTTAGAAACACTTACAATGCCCTCCACCCCGCGATGTTCTTCAGAAACCTATCCTACATTGCCACTGCATGTTTCACGACCTCCCCATGCTGACCAACCCGTGGCGCTTATCTCCATTCTACATTGCCACTCACTCCCTATCCTAATACAGGAACTCCGATTCACACCACCCCGTGATGTTTTTATAACTCCTACTAGTGAATGGCCTGTTAGAAACACTTACAATGCCCTCCACCCCACGATGTTTTTCAGAAACCTATCCAACATTGCCACTGAATGTTTCCTGACCTCCCCATGCTGATCAGCCCGTGGCACTTTTCTCCATCCTACATTGCCACTCACTGGCTATCATTAATTCAGGCCCTCCGATTCACAGCACCCCGTGATGTTTTTCTCACTCCTACTAGTGAAAGGCCAGTTAGAAACCCTTACAATGCACACCACCCCGCGATGTTTTTCAGAAAGCTTTCGTACATTGCCACTGCATGTTTCCTGACCTCCACATGCTGAGCACTCCGTGGCGTTTTTCTGCATCCTACATTGCCACTCACTGCCTACACTAATTCAGGCCCTCCGATACACACCACTCCGTGATGTTTTTCTCAATCCTACTAGTGAATCGCCTGTTAGAAGGACTTACAATGCATACCACCCCGTGATGTTTTTCAAAAAACTATCCTCCATTGCCACTGAATGTTTCCTGACCTCCCCATGCTGAGCACTCCGTGGTGCTTTTCTCCATCCTACATTGCCACTGCGTGTCCTGACCTCTCCATGCTAACCATCGCGTGGCGCTTTTCTCCATCCTACATTGCCACTCACTGCCTATCCCAATTCAGGCTCCCCGATTCACACCACCCCTGATGTTTTTCTCACTCCTACTAGTGAATGGCCTGTTAGAAACCCTTACAATGTGCACCACCCCGAGATTTTTTTTTCAGAAACCTGTCCTACATTGCCACTGCATGTTTCCTGACCTCCCCATGCTGACCACCCCGTCGAACATTTCTCCATCCTACATTGCCACTCACTGCCTATCCTAATTCAGTCTCCCCGATTCACACCACCCCATGATGTTTTTCTCACTCCTCCTAGTGAATGGCCTGTTAGAAACCATTACAATGTGCACCACACCGTGATTTTTTTTCAGAAACCTATCCTACATTGCCACTGCATGTTTCCTGACCTCCCCATGCTGACCACCCCGTCGAACATTTCTCCATCCTACATTGCCACTCACTGCCTATCCTAATTCAGGCTCCCCGATTCACACCACCCCGTGATGTTTTTCTCACTCCTCCTAGTGAATGGCCTGTTAGAAACCCTTACAATGCGCACCACCCTGCGATGTTTTGCAGAAACATATCCTACATTGCAACTGCATATTTCCTGACCTACACATGCTGACCACCCAGTGGCGCTTTTCTCCATCCTACATTGCCACTCACTGCCTATCTTAATTCAGGCTCCCCGATTCACACCACCCCATGATGTTTTTCTCACTCCTACTAGAGAATGGCCTGTTCGAAACCCTTACAATGTCCACCACCCCGCGATTATTTTTCAGAAACCTATCCTACATTGCCACTGCATGTTTCCTGACCTCCACATGCTGACCACCCGGTGGCGCTTTTCTCCATCCTACATTGCCACTCACTGCCTATCCTAATTCATGCCCTCCGATTCACACCACCCCGTGATGTTTTTCTCACTCCTACTAGTGAATGGCCTGCTACAAAACCTTGCAGTGCGCACCACACCGCGATGTTTTTCAGAAACCTATCCTACATTGCCACTACATGTTTCCTGACCTCCCCTTTCTAAAAACCCCTTGGCGCTTTTCTCCATCCTACATTGCCACTAACCGCCTATGCTACTTCAGGCCCTCTGATTAACACCAACCTGTGATGTTTTGGTCACTCCTACTATTGAATGGCCTGTTAGAAACCCTTACAATGTCCACCACCACGCGATTTTTTTTCAGAAACCTATCCTACATTGCCACTGCATATTTCCTGACCTCCCCATGCTAAATACCCCTTGGCGCTTTTCTCCATCCTACATTGCCAATCACTGCCTATCCTACTTCAGACCCTCCGATTCACACCAACCCGTGATGTTTTTCTCACCCCTACGAGTGAAAGGCGTGTTAGAAACCCTTACAATGCGCACCACACTGCGATGTTTTTCAGAAACCTATCCTACATGGCCACTGCAAGTTTCCTGATCTCCACATACTGAGCACTCCGTGTCGCTTTTCTCCATCCTACATTGCCACTCACTGCCTATCCTACTTCAGGCCCTCCGATTCACACCACTCCGTGATGTTTTCCTCACTCCTACTAGTGAATGGCTAGTTAGAAACCCTTACAATGTGCACCACCCTGCGATGTTTTTCAGAAACCTATCCTACATTGCAACTGCATATTTCCGGACCTCCCCATGCTTAGCACCTCGTGGCGCTTTTCTCCGTCCGACATTGCCACTCACAGCATATCTTAATTCAGGCTCCCCAATTCACACCACCCCGTGATGTTTTTCTCACTCCTAGTAGAGAATGGCCTGTTAGAAACCCTTACAATGTCCACCACCCCGCGATTTTTTTTCAGAAACCTATCCTAAATTGCCACTGCATGTTTCCTGACCTCCCCATGCTGACCACCCCTTGGCACTTTTCTCCATCCTACATTGCCACTCACTGCCTATCCTAATTCAGGCTTTCCGATTCACACCACCCCGTGATGTTTTTCTCACTCCTACTACTGAATGGGCTGTTAGAAACCCTTACAATGTGCACCACCCCGCAATTATTTTCAGAAACCTATCCTACATTGCCACTGCATGTTTCCTGACCTCCCCATGCTGACCACCCGGTGGCGCTTTTCTCCATCCTACATTGCCACTCACTGCCTATCCTAATTCAGGCCCTCCGATACACACCTCCCCGTTATATTTTTCTCACTCCTACTAGTGAATGGCCTGTTAGAAACGCTTGCAGTGCGCACCACAAAGCGATGTTTTTCAGAAACCTAATCTACATTGCCACTGCGTGTTTCCTCACCTCCCCATTTTAAATACCCCTTGGCCCATTTCTCCATTCTACATTGGCACTCACTGCCTATCCTAATTCACGCCCTCCGATTCACACCACCCCGTGATGTTTTTCTCACTCCTACTAGTGAATGGCCAGTTAGAAACACTTACAATGTCCACCACCCCGCGATTTTTTTTCAGAATCCTATCCTACATTGCCACTGCATGTTTCCTGACCTCCACATGCTGACCACCCTCTGGCACTTTTCTCCATCCTGCATTGCCACTCACTGAATATCCTAATTCAGACCCTCCGATTCACACCACCCCATGATGTGTTTCTCACTTCTACTAGTGAATGGCCTGTTAGAAACCCTTACAATGCGCAACACCCCGCGATGTTTTTCAGAAACCTATCCAACGTTGCCACTGCATGTTTCCTGACCTCCCCATGCTGACCATCCCGTGGCGCTTTTCTCCATCCTACATTGACACTCACTGCCTATCCTAATTCAAGCCCTACAATTCACAACACACCGTGATGTTTTTCTCACTCCTACTAGTGAATGGCCTGTTAGAAACCTTTAAAATGCGCACCACCCCGTGATGTCTTTCAGAAACCTAGCCTACAATGCCACTGCATGTTTCCTGACCTCCCCATGCTGACCACCCCGTGGCGCTTTTTTCCATCCTACATTGACACTCCCTGCCTGTTCTAATTCACGCCCTCCGATTCACACCACCCCGTGATGTTTTTCTCACTCCTACTAGAGAATGGCCTGTTAGAAACCCTTACAATGTCCACCACCCCGCGATTTTTTTTCAAAAACCTATCCTACATTGCCACTGCATGTTTCCTGACCTCCCCATGCTGACCACAACGTGACACTTTTCTCCATCCTACATTGCCACTCACGGCCTATCCTAATTCAGGCCTTCCGATTCACACCACCCCGTGATGTTTTTCTCACTCCTACTAGTGAATGGCCTGTTAGAAACCCTTACAATGTGCACCACCCCGCGATTTTTTTTCAGAAACCTATTCTACATTGCCACTGCATGTTTCCTGACCTCCCCATGCTGACCACCCGGTGGCGCTTTTCTCCTTCCTACATTGCCACTCACTGTCTATTCTAATTCAGGCCCTCCGATTCGCACCACCCCGTTATATTTTTCTCACTCCTACTAGTGAATGGCCTGTTAGAAATACTTGCGGTGCGCACCACACCGCGATGTTTTTCAGAAACCTATCCTACATTGCCACTGCATGTTTCCTGACCTTCCCATTTTAAATACCCCTTGGCGCATTTCTCCATCCTACATTGCCAATCACTGCCTATCCTAATTCACGCCCTCTGATTCACAACACCCCGTGATGTTTTTCTCACTCCTACTAGTGAATGGCCTGTTAGAAACCCTTACAATGCGCACCACCGCGTGACGTTTTTCAGAAACCTACTCTAAATTGCCACTGCCTGGTTCCTCACGTCCCCATGCTGACCACCCTGTGGCGCTTTTCTCCATCCTACATTGCCACTCACTGCCTATCCTAATTCAGCCCTTCTGATTCACACCACTCCGTGATGTTTTTCTCACTCCTACTAGTGAGTGTCCTGTTAGAAACCCTTACAATGCACACCAAACCGCAATGTTTTTCAGAATCCTATCCTACATTGCCACTGCATGTTTCCTGACCTCCACTTTCTGACCACCCCGTGGCGCTTTTCTCCATCCTACATTGCCAATCATTGCCTATCCTAATTCAGGCTTTCCGACTCACACCACCCCTTGATGTTTTTCTCACTCCTATTAGTGAATGGCCTGTTACAAACCCTAACAATGGGCACCACCCCGCGATGTTTTTCAGAAACCTACCCTACATTGCCACTGCATGTTTCCTGACCTCCCCATGCTGACCACCCCGTGGCGCTTTTCTCCATCCTACATTTCCACTCACTGCCTATCCTAATTCAGGCCCACCGATTCACACCATCCCGTGATGTTTTTCTCACTGCTACTAGTGAATGGCCTGTTAGAAACCCTTACAATCCGCACAACCACGCGATGTTTTTCAGAAACCTATCCTACATTGACACTGCATGTTTTCTGACCTCCCCATGCTGACCACCTCGTGGCGCTTCTGTCCATCCTACATTGCCACTCACGACCTATACCAATTCAGGCTCTCCGATTCACACCTCCCCGTGATGTTTTTCTCACTCTTAGTAGTGAAAGGCCTGTTAGAAATCCTTACATTGCGCACCACCCCGCAATGTTTTTCAGAAACCTATCCTACATTGCCACTGCATGTTTCCTGATCTCCCCATGCTGACCAACCCGTTGGGCTTTTCTCCATCCTACAGTGCCACTCACTGCCTATCCTAATTCAGGCCCTCCTATTCATACCACTCGGTGATGTTTTTCTCACTCCTATTTGTGAATGGCCTGTTAGAAACCCTTACAATGCGCACCACCCCACGATGTTTTTCAGAAACCAATCCTACTTTGCCACTGCATGTTTCCTTAACTCCCCATGATGACCACCCCCTGGCACTTTTCTCCATCCTACATTGCCACTCACTGGCTATTCTAATTCAGGCCCTCCGATTCACAAGCACCCCATGATGTTTTTCTCACTCCTACTAGTGAAAGGCCAGTTAGAAACCCTTACAATACACACCACCCCACGATGTTTTTCAGAAACGTATCCTACATTGCCACTGCATGTTTCCTGACCTCCACATGCTGAGCACTCCGTGGCGTTTTTCTCCATCCTACATTGCCACTCACTGCCTATCCTAATTCAGGCCCACCGATTCACACCATCCCGTGATGTTTTTCTCACTGCTACTAGTGAATGGCCTGTTAGAAACCCTTACAATCCGCACAACCACGCGATGTTTTTCAGAAACCTATCCTACATTGACACTGCATGTTTTCTGACCTCCCCATGCTGACCACCTCGTGGCGCTTCTGTCCATCCTACATTGCCACTCACGACCTATACCAATTCAGGCTCTCCGATTCACACCTCCCCGTGATGTTTTTCTCACTCTTAGTAGTGAAAGGCCTGTTAGAAATCCTTACATTGCGCACCATCCCGCAATGTTTTTCAGAAACCTATCCTACATTGCCACTGCATGTTTCCTGATCTCCCCATGCTGACCAACCCGTTGGGCTTTTCTCCATCCTACAGTGCCACTCACTGCCTATCCTAATTCAGGCCCTCCTATTCATACCACTCGGTGATGTTTTTCTCACTCCTATTTGTGAATGGCCTGTTAGAAACCCTTACAATGCGCACCACCCCACGATGTTTTTCAGAAACCAATCCTACTTTGCCACTGCATGTTTCCTTAACTCCCCATGATGACCACCCCCTGGCACTTTTCTCCATCCTACATTGCCACTCACTGGCTATTCTAATTCAGGCCCTCCGATTCACAAGCACCCCATGATGTTTTTCTCACTCCTACTAGTGAAAGGCCAGTTAGAAACCCTTACAATACACACCACCCCACGATGTTTTTCAGAAACGTATCCTACATTGCCACTGCATGTTTCCTGACCTCCACATGCTGAGCACTCCGTGGCGTTTTTCTCCATCCTACATTGCCACTCACTGCCTATCCTAATTCAGGACCTCTGATTCACACCACCCCATGATGGTTTTCTCACTCCTATTAGTGAATGGCCTGTTAGAAATCCTTACAATGCGCACCACCCCGCGATGTTTTTCAAAAACTTATCCTACATTGCCAGTGAATGTTTCCTGACCTCCCCATGCTGACCACCCCGTGGCATTTTTCTCCATCCTACATTGCTTCTCACTGCCTATCCTAATTCATACACACTAATTCACCCCACCCCTTGATGTTTTTCTCACTCCTACTAGTGAATGGCCAGTTAGAAACCCTTACAATGCGCACCACCCCGCGATGTTCTTCAGAAACCTATCCTACATTGGCGCTGCATGTTTCCCGACCTCCCCATACAGCCCACTCCGTGACACTTATCTCCATCCTACATTGCCACTCACTGCCTATCCTAATTCAGAACTCCGATTCACACCACCCCGTGATGTTTTTATAACTCCTGCTAGTGAATGGCCTGTTAGAAACACTTACAATGCCCTCCACCCCGCGATGTTTTTCAGAAACCTATCCTACATTACCACTGCATGTTTCCTGACCTCCCAATGCTGACCATACCGTGGCGCTTTTCTCCATCCTACTCTGCCACTCACTGCCTATCCTAATTCAGGCTCCCGGATTCACACCACCTCATGATGTTTTTCTCACACCTACTAGTGAATGGCCTGTTAGAAACCCTTACAATGCGCACCACCCCGCGATGTTTTTCAGAAAACTATCGTACATTGCCACTGCATGCTTCCTGACCTCCACATGCTGACCATCCTGTGGCGCTTTTCTGCATCCCACATTGCCACTCACTGCCTATCCTAATTCAGGCTCGCCGATTCACACCACCCTGTGATGTTTTTCTCACTCCTAGTAGTGAATGGCCTGTTAGAAACCCTTCCAATGTGCACCACCCCGAGATTTTTTTTTAGAAACCTACCCTACATTGCCACTGAATGTTTCTTGACCTCCACATGTTGACCACCCAGTGGCACTTTTCTCCATCCTACATTGCCACTGACTGCGTATCCTAATTCAGGCTCCCCGATTCACAGCACCCCATGATGTTTTTCTCGCTCCTACTAATGAATGGCCTGTTACAAACCCTTGCAGTGCGCACCACACCGCGATATTTTTCAGAAACCTATTCTACATTACCACTGCATGTTTCCTGACCTCCCCATTCTAAATACCCCTTGGCGTTTTTCTCCATCCTACATTGCCACTCACCTCCTATCCTACTTCAGGCGCTCCGATTCACACCACCCCGTGAGGTTTTTCTCACTCCTACTAGTGAATGGCCTGTTAGAAACGCTTACAATGCACACCACCCTGCGATGTTTTTCAGAAACCTACCCTACATTGCCACTGCATGTTTCTTGACCTCCCCATGTTGACCACGCAGTGGCACTTTTCTCCATTCTACATTGCCACTGACTGCCTATCCTAATTCAGGCTCCCCGATTCACACCACCCCGTGATGTTTTTGTCACTCTTCCTAGTGAATGGCCTGTTAGAAACCTTTACAAAGTGCACCACCCTGTGATTTTTTTGCAGAAACCTATCCTACATTGCCACAGCATGTTTCCTGACCTCCCCATGGTGACCATCCCGTGGCGCTTTTCTCCATCCTACATTGCCACACACTGCCTATCCTAATTCAGGCCCTCCGATTCACACCACCCCGTAATGTTTTTTCTCACGCCTACTAGTGAATGGCCTGTTACAAACCCTTGCAGTGCGCACCACACCGCGATATTTTTCAGAAACCTATCCTACATTGCCACTGCATGTTTCCTGACCTCCCCATTCTAAATACCCCTTGGCGTTTTTCTCCATCCTACATTGCCACTCATTGCCTATCCTACTTCAGACCCTCGGATTCACACCACCCCGTGATGTTTTTCTCACTCCTACTAGTGAATGGCCTGTTAGAAACGCTTACAATGCACAACACCCTGCGATGTTTTTCAGAAATTTATCCTATATTGCCAGTGCATGTTTCGTGACCTCCCCATGCTGAACACCTCGTGGCGCTTTTCTCCATCCAACATTGCCTCTCACTGCCTATCCTAATTCAGGCCCTCCCTTTCACAGTGCCCGTTATGTTTTTCTCACTCCTAGTAGTGTATGGCCTGTTAGAAACACTTACAATGCGCACCAACCCGCAGTGTTTTTCAGAAACCTATCCTACATTGCCACTGAACGTTTCCTGACCTGCCCATGCTGACCACCGCGTGGCGCATTTCTCCATCCTACATTGCCACTCACTGCCTATCCTAATCCAGGTCGTCTGATTCACACCAAACCGTGATGTTTTTCTCACTCCTACTAAGGAATGGCCTGTTAGAAACTCTCACAGTGCGCACCACACTGCGATGTTTTTCAGAAAGCTATCCTACATTGCCACTGCATATTTCCTGACCTCCACATGCTGAGCACTCCGTGGCGCTTTTCTCCATCCTACATTGCCACTCACTGCCTATCCTAATTCAGGCCCTCTGATTCACCCCACCCCATGATGTTTTTCTTACTCCTACTAATGAAAGGCCAGTTAGAAACCCTTACAATGCGTACCACCCCGCGATGTACTTCAGAAACCTATCCTACATTGCCACTGCATGTTTCCCGACCTCCCCATGCTGACCACCCCTTGGCGCTTATCTCCATCCTACATTGCCACTCACTGCCTATCCTAATTCAGCAACTCCGATTCACACCACTGCGTGATGTTTTTATAACTCCTACTAGTGAATGGCCTGGTAGAAACACTTACAATGCCCTCCACCCCGCGATGTTTTTCAGAAACCTATCCAGCATTGCCACTGAATGTTTCCTGACCTCCCCATGCTGAGCACTCCGTGGCACTTTTCTCCATCCTACATTGCCACTCACTGCCTATCCTAATTCAGGCTCCCCGATTCACACCACCCCGTGATGTTCTTCTCACTCCTACTACAGAATGGCCTGTTAGAAACCCTTACAATGCACACCAACCCACAATGTTTTTCAGAAACCTTTCCTACATAGCCACTGCATGTTTCCTGTCCTCCAATTGCTGACCACCCGGTGGCGCTTTTCTCCATCCCACATTGCCACTCACTGCCTATCCTAATTCAGGCCCTCCGATGCACACCACCCCGTGATGTTTTTCTCACTCCTACTAGTGAATGGCCTGTTACAAACCCTTGCAATGAGCACCACACCGCGATGTTTTTCAAAAACCTATCCTACATTGCCACTGCTTGTTTCCTGACCTCCACATTCTATATACCCCTTGGCGTTTTTCTCCATCCTATATTGCCACTCACTGCCTATCCTAATTCAGGCCCTCTCATTCACCCCACCCCATGATGTTTTTCTTACTCCTACTAATGAAAGGCCAGTTAGAAACCCTTACAATGCGTACCACCCCGCGATGTACTTCAGAAACCTATCCTACATTGCCACTGCATGTTTCCCGACCTCCCCATGCTGACCACCCCTTGGCGCTTATCTCCATCCTACATTGCCACTCACTGCCTATCCTAATTCAGCAACTCCGATTCACACCACTCCGTGATGATTTTATAACTCCTACTAGTGAAGGGCCTGGTAGAAACACTTACAATGCCCTCCACCCCGCGATGTTTTTCAGAAACCTATCCAACATTGCCACTGAATGTTTCCTGACCTCTCCATGCTGAGCACTCCGTGGCACTTTTCTCCATCCTACATTGCCACTCACTGCCTATCCTAATTCAGGCTCCCCGATTCACACCACCCCGTGATGTTCTTCTCACTCCTACTACAGAATGGCCTGTTAGAAACCCTTACAATGCACACCAACCCACAATGTTTTTCAGAAACCTATCCTACATAGCCACTGCATGTTTCCTGTCCTCCAATTGCTGACCACCCGGTGGCGCTTTTCTCCATCCTACATTGCCACTCACTGCCTATCCTAATTCAGGCCCTCTGATGCACACCACCCCGTGATGTTTTTCTCACTCCTACTAGTGAATGGCCTGTTACAAACCCTTGCAATGAGCACCACACCGCGATGTTTTTCAAAAACCTATCCTACATTGCCACTGCTTGTTTCCTGACCTCCACATTCTATATACCCCTTGGCGTTTTTCTCCATCCTACATTGCCACTCACTGCCTATCCTAATTGAGGCCCTCCGATTCACACCACCCCGTGATGTTTTTCTCACTCCTACTAGTGAATGGCCTGTTAGAAACGCTTACAATACACACCACCCTGCGATGTTTTTCAGAAACATATCCTATATTGCCACTGCATGTTTCGTGACCTCCCCATGCTGACAACCCAGTGGCGCTTTTCTCCATGAAACATTGGCTCTCACTGCCTATCCTAATTCAGGCCCTCCCATTCAAAGCACCCGTGATGTTTTTCTCACTCCTACTAGTGAATGGCCTGTTAGAAACCCTTACAATGCGCACCAAACCGCAGTGTTTTTCAGAAACCTATCCTACATTGCCACTGCACGTTTCCTGACCTGCCCATGCTGACCACCGAGTGGCGCATTTCTCCATCCTACATTGCCAGTCGCTGCCTATCCTAATTCAGGTCCTCTGATTCACACCAAACCGTGATGTTTTTCTCACTCCTACTAGTGAATGGCCTGTTACAAACCCTTGCAATGAGCACCACACCGCGATGTTTTTCAAAAACCTATCCTACATTGCCACTGCTTGTTTCCTGACCTCCACATTCTATATACCCCTTGGCGTTTTTCTCCATCCTATATTGCCACTCACTGCCTATCCTAATTCAGGCTTTCCGATTCACACCACCCCGTGATGTTTTTCTCACTCCTACTACTGAATGGGCTGTTAGAAACCCTTACAATGTGCACCACCCCGCAATTATTTTCAGAAACCTATCCTACATTGCCACTGCATGTTTCCTGACCTCCCCATGCTGACCACCCAGTGGCGCTTTTCTCCATCCTACATTGCCACTCACTGCCTATCCTAATTCAGGCCCTCCGATACACACCTCCCCGTTATATTTTTCTCACTCCTACTAGTGAATGGCCTGTTAGAAACGCTTGCAGTGCGCACCACAAAGCGATGTTTTTCAGAAACCTAATCTACATTGCCACTGCGTGTTTCCTCACCTCCCCATTTTAAATACCCCTTGGCCCATTTCTCCATTCTACATAGGCACTCACTGCCTATCCTAATTCACGCCCTCCGATTCACACCACCCCGTGATGTTTTTCTCACTCCTACTAGTGAATGGCCAGTTAGAAACACTTACAATGTCCACCACCCCGCGATTTTTTTTCAGAATCCTATCCTACATTGCCACTGCATGTTTCCTGACCTCCACATGCTGACCACCCTCTGGCACTTTTCTCCATCCTGCATTGCCACTCACTGAATATCCTAATTCAGACCCTCCGATTCACACCACCCCATGATGTGTTTCTCACTTCTACTAGTGAATGGCCTGTTAGAAACCCTTACAATGCGCAACACCCCGCGATGTTTTTCAGAAACCTATCCAACGTTGCCACTGCATGTTTCCTGACCTCCCCATGCTGACCATCCCGTGGCGCTTTTCTCCATCCTACATTGACACTCACTGCCTATCCTAATTCAAGCCCTACAATTCACAACACACCGTGATGTTTTTCTCACTCCTACTAGTGAATGGCCTGTTAGAAACCTTTAAAATGCGCACCACCCCGTGATGTCTTTCAGAAACCTAGCCTACAATGCCACTGCATGTTTCCTGACCTCCCCATGCTGACCACCCCGTGGCGCTTTTTTCCATCCTACATTGACACTCCCTGCCTGTTCTAATTCACGCCCTCCGATTCACACCACCCCGTGATGTTTTTCTCACTCCTACTAGAGAATGGCCTGTTAGAAACCCTTACAATGTCCACCACCCCGCGATTTTTTTTCAGAAACCTATCCTACATTGCCACTGCATGTTTCCTGACCTGCCCATGCTGACCACAACGTGACACTTTTCTCCATCCTACATTGCCACTCACGGCCTATCCTAATTCAGGCCTTCCGATTCACACCACCCCGTGATGTTTTTCTCACTCCTACTAGTGAATGGCCTGTTAGAAACCCATACAATGTGCACCACCCCGCGATTTTTTTTCAGAAACCTATTCTACATTGCCACTGCATGTTTCCTGACCTCCCCATGCTGACCACCCGGTGGCGCTTTTCTCCTTCCTACATTGCCACTCACTGTCTATTCTAATTCAGGCCCTCCGATTCGCACCACCCCGTTATATTTTTCTCACTCCTACTAGTGAATGGCCTGTTAGAAATACTTGCGGTGCGCACCACACCGCGATGTTTTTCAGAAACCTATCCTACATTGCCACTGCATGTTTCCTGACCTTCCCATTTTAAATACCCCTTGGCGCATTTCTCCATCCTACATTGCCAATCACTGCCTATCCTAATTCACGCCCTCTGATTCACAACACCCCGTGATGTTTTTCTCACTCCTACTAGTGAATGGCCTGTTAGAAACCCTTACAATGCGCACCACCGCGTGACGTTTTTCAGAAACCTACTCTAAATTGCCACTGCCTGGTTCCTCACGTCCCCATGCTGACCACCCTGTGGCGCTTTTCTCCATCCTACATTGCCACTCACTGCCTATCCTAATTCAGCCCTTCTGATTCACACCACTCCGTGATGTTTTTCTCACTCCTACTAGTGAGTGTCCTGTTAGAAACCCTTACAATGCACACCAAACCGCAATGTTTTTCAGAATCCTATCCTACATTGCCACTGCATGTTTCCTGACCTCCACTTTCTGACCACCCCGTGGCGCTTTTCTCCATCCTACATTGCCAATCATTGCCTATCCTAATTCAGGCTTTCCGACTCACACCACCCCTTGATGTTTTTCTCACTCCTATTAGTGAATGGCCTGTTACAAACCCTAACAATGGGCACCACCCCGCGATGTTTTTCAGAAACCTACCCTACATTGCCACTGCATGTTTCCTGACCTCCCCATGCTGACCACCCCGTGGCGCTTTTCTCCATCCTACATTGCCACTCACTGCCTATCCTAATTCAGGCCCACCGATTCACACCATCCCGTGATGTTTTTCTCACTGCTACTAGTGAATGGCCTGTTAGAAACCCTTACAATCCGCACAACCACGCGATGTTTTTCAGAAACCTATCCTACATTGACACTGCATGTTTTCTGACCTCCCCATGCTGACCACCTCGTGGCGCTTCTGTCCATCCTACATTGCCACTCACGACCTATACCAATTCAGGCTCTCCGATTCACACCTCCCCGTGATGTTTTTCTCACTCTTAGTAGTGAAAGGCCTGTTAGAAATCCTTACATTGCGCACCACCCCGCAATGTTTTTCAGAAACCTATCCTACATTGCCACTGCATGTTTCCTGATCTCCCCATGCTGACCAACCCGTTGGGCTTTTCTCCATCCTACAGTGCCACTCACTGCCTATCCTAATTCAGGCCCTCCTATTCATACCACTCGGTGATGTTTTTCTCACTCCTATTTGTGAATGGCCTGTTAGAAACCCTTACAATGCGCACCACCCCACGATGTTTTTCAGAAACCAATCCTACTTTGCCACTGCATGTTTCCTTAACTCCCCATGATGACCACCCCCTGGCACTTTTCTCCATCCTACATTGCCACTCACTGGCTATTCTAATTCAGGCCCTCCGATTCACAAGCACCCCATGATGTTTTTCTCACTCCTACTAGTGAAAGGCCAGTTAGAAACCCTTACAATACACACCACCCCACAATGTTTTTCAGAAACGTATCCTACATTGCCACTGCATGTTTCCTGACCTCCACATGCTGAGCACTCCGTGGCGTTTTTCTCCATCCTACATTGCCACTCACTGCCTATCCTAATTCAGGACCTCTGATTCACACCACCCCATGATGGTTTTCTCACTCCTATTAGTGAATGGCCTGTTAGAAATCCTTACAATGCGCACCACCCCGCGATGTTTTTCAAAAACTTATCCTACATTGCCAGTGAATGTTTCCTGACCTCCCCATGCTGACCACCCCGTGGCATTTTTCTCCATCCTACATTGCTTCTCACTGCCTATCCTAATTCATACACACTAATTCACCCCACCCCTTGATGTTTTTCTCACTCCTACTAGTGAATGGCCAGTTAGAAACCCTTACAATGCGCACCACCCCGCGATGTTCTTCAGAAACCTATCCTACATTGGCGCTGCATGTTTCCCGACCTCCCCATACAGCCCACTCCGTGACACTTATCTCCATCCTACATTGCCACTCACTGCCTATCCTAATTCAGAACTCCGATTCACACCACCCCGTGATGTTTTTATAACTCCTGCTAGTGAATGGCCTGTTAGAAACACTTACAATGCCCTCCACCCCGCGATGTTTTTCAGAAACCTATCCTACATTACCACTGCATGTTTCCTGACCTCCCAATGCTGACCATACCGTGGCGCTTTTCTCCATCCTACTCTGCCACTCACTGCCTATCCTAATTCAGGCTCCCGGATTCACACCACCTCATGATGTTTTTCTCACACCTACTAGTGAATGGCCTGTTAGAAACCCTTACAATGCGCACCACCCCACGATGTTTTTCAGAAAACTATCGTACATTGCCACTGCATGCTTCCTGACCTCCACATGCTGACCATCCTGTGGCGCTTTTCTGCATCCCACATTGCCACTCACTGCCTATCCTAATTCAGGCTCGCCGATTCACACCACCCTGTGATGTTTTTCTCACTCCTAGTAGTGAATGGCCTGTTAGAAACCCTTCCAATGTGCACCACCCCGAGATTTTTTTTTAGAAACCTACCCTACATTGCCACTGAATGTTTCTTGACCTCCACATGTTGACCACCCAGTGGCACTTTTCTCCATCCTACATTGCCACTGACTGCGTATCCTAATTCAGGCTCCCCGATTCACAGCACCCCATGATGTTTTTCTCGCTCCTACTAATGAATGGCCTGTTACAAACCCTTGCAGTGCGCACCACACCGCGATATTTTTCAGAAACCTATTCTACATTACCACTGCATGTTTCCTGACCTCCCCATTCTAAATACCCCTTGGCGTTTTTCTCCATCCTACATTGCCACTCACCTCCTATCCTACTTCAGGCGCTCCGATTCACACCACCCCGTGAGGTTTTTCTCACTCCTACTAGTGAATGGCCTGTTAGAAACGCTTACAATGCACACCACCCTGCGATGTTTTTCAGAAACCTACCCTACATTGCCACTGCATGTTTCTTGACCTCCCCATGTTGACCACGCAGTGGCACTTTTCTCCATTCTACATTGCCACTGACTGCCTATCCTAATTCAGGCTCCCCGATTCACACCACCCCGTGATGTTTTTGTCACTCTTCCTAGTGAATGGCCTGTTAGAAACCTTTACAAAGTGCACAACCCCGTGATTTTTTTGCAGAAACCTATCCTACATTGCCACAGCATGTTTCCTGACCTCCCCATGGTGACCATCCCGTGGCGCTTTTCTCCATCCTACATTGCCACACACTGCCTATCCTAATTCAGGCCCTCCGATTCACACCACCCCGTAATGTTTTTTCTCACGCCTACTAGTGAATGGCCTGTTACAAACCCTTGCAGTGCGCACCACACCGCGATATTTTTCAGAAACCTATCCTACATTGCCACTGCATGTTTCCTGACCTCCCCATTCTAAATACCCCTTGGCGTTTTTCTCCATCCTACATTGCCACTCATTGCCTATCCTACTTCAGACCCTCGGATTCACACCACCCCGTGATGTTTTTCTCACTCCTACTAGTGAATGGCCTGTTAGAAACGCTTACAATGCACAACACCCTGCGATGTTTTTCAGAAATTTATCCTATATTGCTAGTGCATGTTTCGTGACCTCCCCATGCTGAACACCTCGTGGCGCTTTTCTCCATCCAACATTGCCTCTCACTGCCTATCCTAATTCAGGCCCTCCCTTTCACAGTGCCCGTTATGTTTTTCTCACTCCTAGTAGTGTATGGCCTGTTAGAAACCCTTACAATGCGCACCAACCCGCAGTGTTTTTCAGAAACCTATCCTACATTGCCACTGAACGTTTCCTGACCTGCCCATGCTGACCACCGCGTGGCGCATTTCTCCATCCTACATTGCCACTCACTGCCTATCCTAATTCAGGTCGTCTGATTCACACCAAACCGTGATGTTTTTCTCACTCCTACTAAGGAATGGCCTGTTAGAAACTCTCACAGTGCGCACCACACTGCGATGTTTTTCAGAAAGCTATCCTACATTGCCACTGCATATTTCCTGACCTCCACATGCTGAGCACTCCGTGGCGCTTTTCTCCATCCTACATTGCCACTCACTGCCTATCCTAATTCAGGCCCTCTCATTCACCCCACCCCATGATGTTTTTCTTACTCCTACTAATGAAAGGCCAGTTAGAAACCCTTACAATGCGTACCACCCCGCGATGTACTTCAGAAACCTATCCTACATTGCCACTGCATGTTTCCCGACCTCCCCATGCTGACCACCCCTTGGCGCTTATCTCCATCCTACATTGCCACTCACTGCCTATCCTAATTCAGCAACTCCGATTCACACCACTCCGTGATGATTTTATAACTCCTACTAGTGAAGGGCCTGGTAGAAACACTTACAATGCCCTCCACCCCGCGATGTTTTTCAGAAACCTATCCAGCATTGCCACTGAATGTTTCCTGACCTCCCCATGCTGAGCACTCCGTGGCACTTTTCTCCATCCTACATTGCCACTCACTGCCTATCCTAATTCAGGCTCCCCGATTCACACCACCCCGTGATGTTCTTCTCACTCCTACTACAGAATGGCCTGTTAGAAACCCTTACAATGCACACCAACCCACAATGTTTTTCAGAAACCTTTCCTACATAGCCACTGCATGTTTCCTGTCCTCCAATTGCTGACCACCCGGTGGCGCTTTTCTCCATCCCACATTGCCACTCACTGCCTATCCTAATTCAGGCCCTCCGATGCACACCACCCCGTGATGTTTTTCTCACTCCTACTAGTGAATGGCCTGTTACAAACCCTTGCAATGAGCACCACACCGCGATGTTTTTCAAAAACCTATCCTACATTGCCACTGCTTGTTTCCTGACCTCCACATTCTATATACCCCTTGGCGTTTTTCTCCATCCTATATTGCCACTCACTGCCTATCCTAATTCAGGCCCTCTGATTCACCCCACCCCATGATGTTTTTCTTACTCCTACTAATGAAAGGCCAGTTAGAAACCCTTACAATGCGTACCACCCCGCGATGTACTTCAGAAACCTATCCTACATTGCCACTGCATGTTTCCCGACCTCCCCATGCTGACCACCCCTTGGCGCTTATCTCCATCCTACATTGCCACTCACTGCCTATCCTAATTCAGCAACTCCGATTCACACCACTCCGTGATGATTTTATAACTCCTACTAGTTAAGGGCCTGGTAGAAACACTTACAATGCCCTCCACCCCGCGATGTTTTTCAGAAACCTATCCAACATTGCCACTGAATGTTTCCTGACCTCTCCATGCTGAGCACTCCGTGGCACTTTTCTCCATCCTACATTGCCACTCACTGCCTATCCTAATTCAGGCTCCCCGATTCACACCACCCCGTGATGTTCTTCTCACTCCTACTACAGAATGGCCTGTTAGAAACCCTTACAATGCACACCAACCCACAATGTTTTTCAGAAACCTATCCTACATAGCCACTGCATGTTTCCTGTCCTCCAATTGCTGACCACCCGGTGGCGCTTTTCTCCATCCTACATTGCCACTCACTGCCTATCCTAATTCAGGCCCTCTGATGCACACCACCCCGTGATGTTTTTCTCACTCCTACTAGTGAATGGCCTGTTACAAACCCTTGCAATGAGCACCACACCGCGATGTTTTTCAAAAACCTATCCTACATTGCCACTGCTTGTTTCCTGACCTCCACATTCTATATACCCCTTGGCGTTTTTCTCCATCCTACATTGCCACTCACTGCCTATCCTAATTGAGGCCCTCCGATTCACACCACCCCGTGATGTTTTTCTCACTCCTACTAGTGAATGGCCTGTTAGAAACGCTTACAATACACACCACCCTGCGATGTTTTTCAGAAACATATCCTATATTGCCACTGCATGTTTCGTGACCTCCCCATGCTGACAACCCAGTGGCGCTTTTCTCCATCCAACATTGGCTCTCACTGCCTATCCTAATTCAGGCCCTCCCATTCAAAGCACCCGTGATGTTTTTCTCACTCCTACTAGTGAATGGCCTGTTAGAAACCCTTACAATGCGCACCAAACCGCAGTGTTTTTCAGAAACCTATCCTACATTGCCACTGCACGTTTCCTGACCTGCCCATGCTGACCACCGAGTGGCGCATTGCTCCATCCTACATTGCCAGTCGCTGCCTATCCTAATTCAGGTCCTCTGATTCACACCAAACCGTGATGTTTTTTTCACTCCTACTAGGGAATGGCCTGTTAGAAACTCTCACAGTGCGCACCACACCGCGATGTTTTTCAGAAACCTATCCTACATTGCCACGGCATATTTCCTGACCTCCACATGCTGAGCACTCCGTGGCGCTTTTCTCCATCCTACATTGCCACTCACTGCCTATCCTAATTCAGGTCCTCCGATTCACACCACCCCGTGATGGTTTTCTCACTGCTACTAGTGAATGGCCTGTTAGAAATCCTTACAATGCGCACCACCCCGCGATGTTTTTCAGAAACCTATCCTAGATTGGAACTGCATGTTTCCTCACCTCCCCATGCAGAGCACCCAGTGGTGCTTTTCTCCATTCTACATTGCCACTCACTGCCTATCCTTATTCAGGACCTCTGATTCACACCACCCCGTGATGTTTTTCTCAATCCTACTAGTGAATGGCCTGTTAGAAAGCCTTACAATGCGTACCACCCCGCGATGTTTTTCATAAAACTATCCTCCATTGCCACTGAATGTTTCCTGACCTCCCCATGCTGAGCACTCCGTGGCACTTTTCTCCATTCTACATTGCCACTCACTGCCTATCCTAATTCAGGTCCTCCGATACACACGACCCCGTGATGGTTTTCCCACTGCTACTAGTGAATAGCCTGTTAGAAATCCTTACATTGCGCACCACCCCGCAATGTTTTTCAGAAACCTATCCTAGATTGCCACTGCATGTTTCCTCACCTCCCCATGCAGAGCACTAGTGGTGCTTTTCTCCATCCTACATTGCCACTCACTGCCTATCCTCATTCAGGACCTCTGATTCACAAGACCCCGTGATGTTTTTCTCACTCCTATTAGTGAATGGCCTGTTAGAAATCCTTACAATGCGCACCGCCCGGCGACGTTTTTCAAAAACTTATCTTTCATTGCCACTGAATGTTTCCTGACCTCTACATGCTGACCAGCCCGTGGCACTTTTCTCCATCCTACATTGCGACTCACTGCCTATCCTAATTCAGGACCTCTGATTCACCCCACCCCTTGATGTTTTTCTCACTCCTACTAGTGAATGGCCAGTTAGAAACCCTTACAATGCGCACCACCCCGCGATGTTCTTCAGAAACCTATCCTACATTGCCACTGCATGTTTCCCGACTTCCCCATGCTGACCACCCCGTGGCGCTTATCTCCATTCTACATTGCCACTCACTGCCTATTCTAATTCAGGAACTGCGATTCACACCACCCCGTGATGTTTTTATAACTCGTACTAGTAAATGGCCTGTTAGAAACGCTTACAATGCCCTCCACCCCACGATGTTTTTCAGAAACCTATCCTACATTGCCACTGAATGTTTCCTGACCTCCCCATGCTGACCAGCCCGTGGCACTTTTCTCCATCCTACATTGCCACTCACTGCCTATCCTAATTCAGGCCCTCCGATTCACAGCACCCCGTGATGTTTTTCTCACTCCTACTAGTGAAAGGCCAGTTAGAAACCCTTACAATGCACACCACCCCGCGATGTTTTTCCGAAAACTATCCTACATTGCCACTGCACGTTTCCTGACCTCCCCATGCTGACCACCGCGTGGCGCGTTTCTCCATCCTACATTGCCACTCACTGCCTATCCTAATTCAGGTCCTCCGATTCACAGCAAACCGTGATGTTTTTCTCACTCCTACTAGGGAATGGCCTGTTAGAAACTCTCAAGTGCGCACCACACCGCGATGTTTTTCAGAAACCTATCCTACATTGCCACTGCATGTTTCCTGACCTCCGCATGCTGAGCACTCCGTGGCGCTTTTCTCCATCCTACATTGCCACTCACTGCCTATTCTAATTCAGGTCCTCTGATTCACACCACCCCGTGATGGTTTTCTCACTGTTACTAGTGAATGGCCTGTTAGAAATCCTTACACTGCGCACCACCCCGCGATGTTTTTCAGAAACCTATCCTAGATTGCCACTGCATGTTTCCTCACCTCCCCATGCAGAGCACCCAGTGGTGCTTTTCTCCCTCCTACATTGCCAGTCACTGCCTATCCTTATCCAGGACCTCTGATTCACACCACCCCGTGATGGTTTTCTCACTCCTATTAGTGAATGGCCTGTTAGAAATCCTTATAATGCGCACCACCCCGCGATGTTCTTCAAACACCTATCGTACATTGACACTGCATGTTTCCCGACCTCCGCATGCTGACCACCCCATGGCGCTTATCTCCATCCTACATTGCCAATCACTCCCTATCCTAATTCAGGAAATCCGATTCACACCACCCCGTGATGTTTTTATAACTCCTACTAGTGAATGGCTATTAGAAACCATTACAATGCCCTCCACCCCGCGATGTTTTTCAGAAACCTAACCAACATTGCCACTGTATGTTTCCTGACCTCCCCATGCTGACCAGCACGTGGCACTTTTCTCCATCCTACATTGCCACTCACTGGCTATCCTTAATTCAGGCCCTCCGATTCACAGCACCCCGTGATGTTTTTCTCACTCCTACTAGTGAATGGCCTGTTACAAACCCTTGCAATGAGCACCACACCGCGATGTTTTTCAAAAACCTATCCTACATTGCCACTGCTTGTTTCCTGACCTCCACATTCTATATACCCCTTGGCGTTTTTCTCCATCCTATATTGCCACTCACTGCCTATCCTAATTCAGGCCCTCTGATTCACCCCACCCCATGATGTTTTTCTTACTCCTACTAATGAAAGGCCAGTTAGAAACCCTTACAATGCGTACCACCCCGCGATGTACTTCAGAAACCTATCCTACATTGCCACTGCATGTTTCCCGACCTCCCCATGCTGACCACCCCTTGGCGCTTATCTCCATCCTACATTGCCACTCACTGCCTATCCTAATTCAGCAACTCCGATTCACACCACTCCGTGATGATTTTATAACTCTTACTAGTTAAGGGCCTGGTAGAAACACTTACAATGCCCTCCACCCCGCGATGTTTTTCAGAAACCTATCCAACATTGCCACTGAATGTTTCCTGACCTCTCCATGCTGAGCACTCCGTGGCACTTTTCTCCATCCTACATTGCCACTCACTGCCTATCCTAATTCAGGCTCCCCG
This sequence comes from Cavia porcellus, assembly GCF_034190915.1. Taxonomy (NCBI): domain Eukaryota; kingdom Metazoa; phylum Chordata; class Mammalia; order Rodentia; family Caviidae; genus Cavia; species Cavia porcellus. Next base: position 196,098 of record NW_026947632.1, read on the forward strand.
ATTCACACCACCCCGTGATGTTCTTCTCACTCCTACTACAGAATGGCCTGTTAGAAACCCTTACAATGCACACCACCCCGCGATGTTTTTCAGAAACCATTCCTACATTGCCACTGCATGTTTCCTGACCTCCACATGCTGAGCATTCCGTGGCGTTTTTCTCCATCCTACATTGCCACTCACCGCCTATACTAATTCAGGCCCTCCGATACACACCACCCCGTGATGTTTTTCTCAATCCTACTAGTGAATGGCCTGTTAGAAACCCTTACAATGCGCATAACTCCGCGATGTTTTTCAGAAACCTATCCTACATTCCCACTGCAAGTTTCCTGATCTCTCCATGCTGACCATCGCGTGGCGCTTTTCTACATCCTACATTGCCACTCACTGCCTATCCTAATTCAGGCTCCCCGATTCACACCACCCCTGATGTTTTTCTCACTCCTAATTGTGAATGGCCTGTTAGAAACCCTTACAATGTGAACCACCCCGAGATTTTTTTTTCAGAAACCTGTCCTACATTGCCACTGCATATTTCATGACCTCCCCATGCTGACCACCCGGTGGCGCATTTCTCCATCCAACATTGCCACTCACTGCCTATCCTAATTCAGGTCCTCCGATTCACAACAAACCGTGATGTTTTTCTCACTCCTACTAGGGAATGGCCTGTTAGAAACTCTCACAATGCGCACCACACCACGATGTTTTTCAGAAACCTATCCTATATTGCCACTGCATGTTTCCTGACCTCCACATGCTGAGCACTCCGTGGCGCTTTTCTCCGTCCTACATTGCCACACACTACCTATCCTAATTCAGGTCCTCCGATTCACACCACCCCGTGATGGTTTTCTCACTGCTACTAGTTAATGGCCTGTTAGAAATCCTTACAATGCGCACCACTCCGCGATATTTTTCAGAAACCTATCCTAGATTGCCACTGCATGTTTCCTCAGCTCCCCATGCAGAGCACCCAGTGGTGCTTTTCTCCATGCTACATTGCCAGTCACTGCCTATCCTTATTCAGGACCTCTGATTCACACCACCGCGTGATGGTTTTCTCACTCCTATTAGTGAATGGCCTGTTAGAATTCCTTACAATGCGCACCACCCCGCGATGTTTTTCAAAAATTTATCCTACATTGCCACTGAATGTTTCCTGACATCCGCATCCTGACCACCCCGTGGCACTTTTCTCCATCCTTCATTGCCACTCACTGCCTATCCTAATTCAGGCCTTCTGATTCACCCCACCCCTTGATGTTTTTCTCACTCCTACTAGTGAATGGCCAGTTAGAAACCCTTACAATGCGCACCACCCCGCGATGTTCTTCAGAAACCTATCCTACATTGCCACTGCATGTTTCCCGACCTCCACATGCTGACCACCCCGTGGCGCTTATCTCCATCCTACATTGCCCCTCACTCCCTATCCTAATTCAGGAAATCCGATTCACACCACCCCGTGATGTTTTTATAACTCCTACTAGTGAATGGCCTGTTAGAAACCCTTACAATGCCCTCCACCCCACGATGTTTTTCAGAAACCTTTCCTACATTGCCACTGCATGTTTCCTGACCTCCACATGCTGAGCACTCCGTGGCGTTTTTCTGCATCCTACATTGCCACTCACTGCCTATACTAATTCAGGCCCTCCAATACACACCACTCAGTGATGTTTTTCTCAATCCTACTAGTGAATCGCCTGTTAGAAAGCCTTACAATGCGTACCACCCCGCGATGTTTTTCAAAAAACTATCCTCCATTGCCACTGAATGTTTCCTGACCTCTCCATGCTGAGCACTCCGTGGCGCTTTTCTCCATCCTACATTGCCACTCACTGCCGATCCTAACAGGCTCCCCGATTCACACCACCCCGTGATGTTTTTCTCACTCCTACTAGTGAATGGCCTGTTTGAAACCCTTACAATGCGCATAACCCTGCGATGTTTTTCAGAAACCTATCCTACATTGCCACAGCGTGTCCTGACCTCTCCATGCTGACCATCGCGTGGCGGTTTTCTTCATCCTACATTGCCACTCACTGGCTATCCTAATTCAGGCTCCCCGATTCACACCACCCCTGATGTTTTTCTCACTCCTAATAGTGAATGGCCTGTTAGAAACCCTTACAATGTGCACCACCCCGAGATTTTTTTTTCAGAAACCTGTCCTACATTGCCACTGCATGTTTCCTGACCTCCCCATGCTGACCACCCCGTCGAACATTTCTCCATCCTACATTGCCACTCACTGCCTATCCTAATTCAGTCTCCCCGATTCACACCACCCCGTGATGTTTTTCTCACTCCTCCTAGTGAATGGCCTGTTAGAAACCCTTACAATGTGCACCAAACCGTGATTTTTTTTCAGAAACCTATCCTACATTGCCACTGCATGTTTCCTGACCTCGCCATGCTGACCACCCCGTCGAACATTTCTCCATCCTACATTGCCACTCACTGCCTATCCTAATTCAGGCTCCCCGATTCACACCACCCCGTGATGTTTTTCTCACTCCTCCTAGTGAATGGCCTGTTAGAAACCCTTACAATGCGCACCACCCCGCGATGTTTTGCAGAAACATATCCTACATTGCAACTGCATATTTCCTGACCTACACATGCTGACCACCCAGCGGCGCTTTTCTCCATCCTACATTGCCACTCACTGCCTATCTTAATTCAGACTCCCCGATTCACACCACCCCATGATGTTTTTCTCACTCCTACTAGAGAATGGCCCGTTCGAAACCCTTACAATGTCCACCACCCCGCGATTATTTTTCAGAAACCTATCCTACATTGCCACTGCATATTTCCTGACCTCCACATGCTGACCACCCGGTGGCGCTTATCTCCATCCTACATTGCACGCACTGCCTATCCTTATTCACGCCCAGCGATTCACACCACCCCGTGATGTTTTTCTCACTCCTACTAGTGAATGGCCTGTTACAAAACCTTGCAGTGCGCACCACACCGCGATGTTTTTCAGAAACCTATCCTACATTGCCACTACATGTTTCCTGAACTCCAATTTCTAAATACCCCTTGGCGCTTTTCTCCATCCTACATTGCCACTAACTGCCTATCCTACTTCAGGCCCTCCGATTAACACCAACCCGTGATGTTTTTCTCACCCCTACGAGTGAAAGGCGTGTTAGAAACCCTTACAATGCGCACCACCCTGCGATGTTTTTCAGAAACCTATCCTACATGGCCACTGCAAGTTTCCTGATCTCCACATACTGAGCACTCCATGTCGCTTTTCTCCATCCTACATTGCCACTCACTGCCTATCCTACTTCAGGCCCTCCGATTCACACCACCCCATGATGTCTTTCTCACTCCTACTAGTGAATGACCTGTTAGAAACCCTTACAATGCGCACCACACCGCGAAGTTTTTCAGAAACCTATTCTACATTGCCACTGCATGTTTCATGACTTACCCATGCTGACCACGCCGTGGCGCATTTCTCCATCCTACCTTGCCACTCACTGCCTTCCCTAATTCAGGCTTCCCATTCACACCACCCCGTGATGTCTTCCTCACTCCTACTAGTAAATGGCCTGTTAGAAAGCCTTACAATGCGCACCACCCCGCGATATTTTTAGAAACCTATCCTACATTGCCACGGCATGTTTCCTGACTTCCCCATGCTGACCACCTCTTGGCGATTTTCTCCATCCTACATTGCCACTCACTGCCTATCCTAATTCAGGCGTCCGACTCACACCACCCCGTATGTTTTTCTCACTCCTAGTAGTGAATCGCTTGTTAGAAACCCTAACAATGTGCACCACACCACGATGTTTCTCATAAACCTATCCTACATTGAAACTGCATGTTTTCTGACCTCCCCATGCCGACCACCCCGTGGCGCTTTTCTCCATCCTACTTTGCCACTCACTGCCTATCCTAATTCAGGCTCCCGATTGACAACACGCTGTGATGTTTTTCTCACTCATACTAGTTAATGGCCTGTTAGAAACACTTACAGTGCACACAGCACAGCGATGTTTTTCAGAAACCTATCCTACATTGCCACTGCAAGTTTCCTGACCTCCCAATGCTGACCACCCCGTGGCGATTTCTCCATCCTACATTGCCATTCACTGCCTATCCTAATTCAGGGTTTCCGATTCACACCAACATGTGAGGTTTTTCTCAGTCCTACTTGTGAATGGCCTGTTAGAAACCATTACAATGCGCACCACCTCTCGATGTTTTTCAGAAACCTATCCTACATTGCCTCTGCATGTTTCTTGACCTCGCCATGCTGACCAACCAGTGGTGCTTTTCTCCATCCTACATTGCCACTCACAGCCTATCCTAATTCAGGCTTCCGATTCACACCACCCTGTGATGTTTTTGTCACTCCTACTAGTGAATCGCTTGTTAGAAACGCTAACAATGTGCACCACACTGCGATGTTTCTCATAAACCTTTCCTACATTGCCACTGCATGTTTCCTGACCTCCCCATGCTGACCACCCCGTGGTGCTTTTCTCCATCCTACATTGCCACTCACTGCCTATCCTAATTCAGGCTTCGCATTCACACCACCCCGTGATATCTTCCTCACTCCTACTAGTGAATGGCCTGTTAGAAACCCTTACAATGCGCACCACCCCGCGATGTTTTGCAGAAACCTATCCTACATTGCCACTGCATGTTTCCTGACCTCCACATGCTGAGCACTCCCTGGCGATTTTCTCCATCCTGCATTGCCACTCACAGCCTATCCTAATTCAGGCACTCCGATTAACACCACCCCGTGATGTTTTTCTCACTCCTACTAGTGAATGGCCTGTTAGAAACCCTTACAGTGCGCACCACACCGCGATGTTTTTCAGAAACCCATCCTACATTGCCACTGCATGTTTCCTGATCTCCACATGCGGAGCACTCCGTGGCGCTTTTCTCCATCCTACATTGCCACTCACTGCCTATCCTAATTCAGGCCCTCCGATTCACACCAACCTGAGATGTTTTTCTCACTCCTACTAGTGAATGGCCTGTTAGAAACCCTTAAAGTGCGCACCACACCGCGATGTTTTTCAGAAACCTATCCTACATTGCCACTGCATGTTTCCTGACCTCCCCATGCTAAATACCCCTTGGCGCTTTTCTCCATCCCACATTGCCATCCACTGCCTAACCTAATTCAGGCCTTCCGATTCACACCACCCTGTGATACTTTCTCACTCCTACTAGTGAGTGGCCTGTTAGAAACCCTTACAATGCGCACGACCCCGCGATGTTTTTCAGAAACCTATCCTATATTGCCACTGCATGTTTCCTGACCTCCACATGCTGAGCACTCCGTGGCGCTTTTCTCCATCCTACATTGCCACTCCCTGCCTATCCTACTTCAGGCCCTCCAATTCACACCACCCCGTGATGTTTTTCTCACTCCTACTAGTGAATGGCCTGTTAGAAAGCATTTCAATGCACACCACACCGGGATGTTTTTCAGAAACCTATCCTACATTGCCACTGCATGTTTCCTGACCTCCCCATGCTGACCACCCCGTGGCGCTTTTCTCCATCCTGCGTTGCCACTCACTGTCTATACTAATTCAGGCCCTCCGATTCACACCACCCTGTGCTGTTTTTCTCACTCCTACTAGTGAATGGCCTGTTAGAAACCCTTACACTGCGCACCACCCCGCGATGTTTTTCAGAAACCTATCCTACATTGCCACTGCATGTTTCCTGACCTCCCCATGCTGACCACCCCGTGGCGCTTTTCTCCATCCTACCTTGCCACTCACTGCCTATCCTGATTCAGGCTTCCCATTCACATCACCATATGATGTCTTCCTCACTCCTACTAGTGAATGGCCTGTTAGAAACCCTTACAATGCGCACCACCCCGCGATGTTTTTCAGAAACCTATCCTACATTGCCACTGCATGTTTCATGACTTCCCCATGCTGACCACGCCGTGGCGCATTTCTACATCCTACCTTGCCACTCACTGCCTTCCCTAATTCAGGCTTCCCATTCACACCACCCCGTGATGTCTTCCTCACTCCTACTAGTAAATGGCCTGTTAGAAAGCCTTACAATGCGCACCACCCCGCGATATTTTTAGAAACCTATCCTACATTGCCACGGCATGTTTCCTGACTTCCCCATGCTGACCACCCCTTGGCGATTTTCTCCATCCTACATTGCCACTCACTGCCTATCCTAATTCAGGCGTCCGACTCACACCACCCCGTATGTTTTTCTCACTCCTAGTAGTGAATCGCTTGTTAGAAACCCTAACAATGTGCACCACACCACGATGTTTCTCATAAACCTATCCTACATTGCCACTGCATGTTTTCTGACCTCCCCATGCCGACCACCCAGTGGCGCTTTTCTGCATCCTACTTTGCCACTCACTGCCTATCCTAATTCAGGCTTCCGATTGACAACACGCTGTGATGTTTTTCTCACTCATACTAGTTAATGGCCTGTTAGAAACACTTACAGTGCACACAGCACAGCGATGTTTTTCAGAAACCTATCCTACATTGCCAAAGCAAGTTTCCTGACCTCCCAATGCTGACCACCCCGTGGCGCTTTCTCCATCCTACATTGCCACTCACTGCCTATCCTAATTCAGGCCCTCTGATTCACACCAACATGTGAGGTTTTTCTCACTCCTACTTGTGAATGGCCTGTTAGAAACCATTACAATGCGCACCACCTCTCGATGTTTTTCAGAAACCTATCCTACATTGCCACTGCATGTTTCTTGACCTCCCCATGCTGACCAACCAGTGGTGCTTTTCTCCATCCTACATTGCCACTCACAGCCTATCCTAATTCAGGATTCCGATTCACACCACCCTGTGATGTTTTTCTCACTCCTACTAGTGAATCGCTTGTTAGAAACGCTAACAATGTGCACCACACTGCGATGTTTCTCATAAACCTATCCTACATTGCCACTGCATGTTTCCCGACCTCCCCATGCTGACCACCCCGTGGTGCTTTTCTCCATCCTACATTGCCACTCACTGCCTATCCTAATTCAGGCTTCGCATTCACACCACCCCGTGATATCTTCCTCAGTCCTACTAGTGAATGGCCTGTTAGAAACCCTTACAATGCGCACCACACCGCGATGTTTTGCAGAAACCTATCCTACATTGCCACTGCATGTTTCCTGACCTCCACATGCTGAGCACTCCCTGGCGATTTTCTCCATCCTACATTGCCACTCACTGCCTATCCTAATTCAGGCACTCCGATTAACACCACCCCGTGATGTTTTTCTCACTCCTACTAGTGAATGGCCTGTTAGAAACCCTTACAGTGCGCACCACACCGCGATGTTTTTCAGAAACCTATCCTACATTGCAACTGCATGTTTTCTGACCACCCCATGCTAAATACGCCTTGGTGCTTTTCTCCGTCCTACATTTCCACTCACTGACTATCCTACTTCAGGCCCTCCGATTCACACCACCCCGTGATGTTTTTCTCACTCCTACTAGTGATTGGCCTGTTAGAAAGCCTTACAATGCGCACCACCGCGCGATGTTTTTGAGAAACCTATCCTACATTACCACTGCATGTTTCCTGACCTCCACATGCTGAGCACTCCGTGGCGCTTTTGTCCATCCTACATTGCCACTCACTGCCTATCCTAATTCAGGCCCTCCGATTCACACCAACCTGAGATGTTTTTCTCACTCCTACTAGTGAATGGCCTGTTAGAAACCCTTAAAGTGCGCACCACACCGCGATGTTTTTCAGAAACCTATCCTACATTGCCACTGCATGTTTCCCGACCTCCGCATGCTGACCACCCCGTGGCGCTTATCTCCATCCTACATTGCCCCTCACTCCCTATCCTAATTCAGGAAATCCGATTCACACCACCCCGTGATGTTTTTATAACTCCTACTAGTGAATGGCCTGTTAGAAACCCTTACAATGCCCTCCACCCCACGATGTTTTTCAGAAACCTTTCCTACATTGCCACTGCATGTTTCCTGACCTCCACATGCTGAGCACTCCGTGGCGTTTTTCTGCATCCTTCATTGCCACTCACTGCCTATACTAATTCAGGCCCTCCAATACACACCACTCCGTGATGTTTTTCTCAATCCTACTAGTGAATCGCCTGTTAGAAAGCCTTACAATGCGTTCCACCCCGCGATGTTTTTCAAAAAACTATCCTCCATTGCCACTGAATGTTTCCTGACCTCCCCATGCTGAGCACTCCGTGGCGCTTTTCTCCATCCTACATTGCCACTCACTGCCGATCCTAATTCAGGCTCCCCGATTCACACCACCCCGTGATGTTTTTCTCACTCCTACTAGTGAATGGCCTGTTTGAAACCCTTACAATGCGCATAACCCTGCGATGTTTTTCAGAAACCTATCCTACATTGCCACAGCGTGTCCTGACCTCTCCATGCTGACCATCGCGTGGCGCTTTTCTTCATCCTACATTGCCACTCACTGGCTATCCTAATTCAGGCTCCCCGATTCACACCACCCCTGATGTTTTTCTCACTCCTAATAGTGAATGGCCTGTTAGAAACCCTTACAATGTGCACCACCCCGAGATTTTTTTTTCAGAAACCTGTCCTACATTGCCACTGCATGTTTCCTGACCTCCCCATGCTGACCACCCCGTCGAACATTTCTCCATCCTACATTGCCACTCACTGCCTATCCTAATTCTGTCTCCCCGATTCACACCACCCCGTGATGTTTTTCTCACTCCTCCTAGTGAATGGCCTGTTAGAAACCCTTACAATGTGCACCAAACCGTGATTTTTTTTCAGAAACCTATCCTACATTGCCACTGCATGTTTCCTGACCTCGCCATGCTGACCACCCCATCGAACATTTCTCCATCCTACATTGCCACTCACTGCCTATCCTAATTCAGGCTCCCCGATTCACACCACCCCGTGATGTTTTTCTCACTCCTCCTAGTGAATGGCCTGTTAGAAACCCTTACAATGCGCACCACCCCGCGATGTTTTGCAGAAACATATCCTACATTGCAACTGCATATTTCCTGACCTACACATGCTGACCACCCAGCGGCGCTTTTCTCCATCCTACATTGCCACTCACTGCCTATCTTAATTCAGACTCCCCGATTCACACCACCCCATGATGTTTTTCTCACTCCTACTAGAGAATGGCCTGTTCGAAACCCTTACAATGTCCACCACCCCGCGATTATTTTTCAGAAACCTATCCTACATTGCCACTGCATATTTCCTGACCTACACATGCTGACCAACCAGCGGCGCTTTTCTCCATCCTACATTGCCACTCACTGCCTATCTTAATTCAGACTCCCCGATTCACACCACCCCATGATGTTTTTCTCACTCCTACTAGAGAATGGCCTGTTCGAAACCCTTACAATGTCCACCACCCCGCGATTATTTTTCAGAAACCTATCCTACATTGCCACTGCATATTTCCTGACCTCCACATGCTGACCACCCGGTGGCGCTTTTCTCCATCCTACATTGCACGCACTGCCTATCCTAATTCACGCCCAGCGATTCACACCACCCCGTGATGTTTTTCTCACTCCTACTAGTGAATGGCCTGTTACAAAACCTTGCAGTGCGCACCACACCGCGATGTTTTTCAGAAACCTATCCTACATTGCCACTACATGTTTCCTGAACTCCCATTTCTAAATACCCCTTGGCGCTTTTCTCCATCCTACATTGCCACTAACTGCCTATCCTACTTCAGGCCCTCCGATTAACACCAACCCATGATGTTTTTCTCACCCCTACGAGTGAAAGGCGTGTTAGAAACCCTTACAATGCGCACCACCCTGCGATGTTTTTCAGAAACCTATCCTACATGGCCACTGCAAGTTTCCTGATCTCCACATACTGTGCACTCCATGTCGCTTTTCTCCATCCTACATTGCCACTCACTTCCTATCCTACTTCAGGCCCTCCGATTCACACCACCCCGTGATGACTTTCTCACTCCTACTAGTGAATGACCTGTTAGAAACCCTTACAATGCGCACCACACCGCGAAGTTTTTCAGAAACCTATTCTACATTGCCACTGCATGTTTCATGACTTACCCATGCTGACCACGCCGTGGCGCATTTCTCCATCCTACCTTGCCACTCACTGCCTTCCCTAATTCAGGCTTCCCATTCACACCACCCCGTGATGTCTTCCTCACTCCTACTAGTAAATGGCCTGTTAGAAAGCCTTACAATGTGCACCACCCCGCGATATTTTTAGAAACCTATCCTACATTGCCACGGCATGTTTCCTGACTTCCCCATGCTGACCACCCCTTGGCGATTTTCTCCATCCTACATTGCCACTCACTGCCTATCCTAATTCAGGCGTCCGACTCACACCACCCCGTATGTTTTTCTCACTCCTAGTAGTGAATCGCTTGTTAGAAACCCTAACAATGTGCACCACACCACGATGTTTCTCATAAACCTATCCTACATTGCCACTGCATGTTTTCTGACCTCCCCATGCCGACCACCCCGTGGCGCTTTTCTGCATCCTACTTTGCCACTCACTGCCTATCCTAATTCAGGCTCCCGATTGACAACACGCTGTGATGTTTTTCTCACTCATACTAGTTAATGGCCTGTTAGAAACACTTACAGTGCACACAGCACAGCGATGTTTTTCAGAAACCTATCCTACATTGCCACTGCAAGTTTCCTGACCTCCCAATGCTGACCACCCCGTGGCGCTTTCTCCATCCTACATTGCCATTCACTGCCTATCCTAATTCAGGCCCTCCGATTCACACCAACATGTGAGGTTTTTCTCAGTCCTACTTGTGAATGGCCTGTTAGAAACCATTACAATGCGCACCACCTCTCGATGTTTTTCAGAAACCTATCCTACATTGCCACTGCATGTTTCTTGACCTTGCCATGCTGACCAACCAGTGGTGCTTTTCTCCATCCTACATTGCCACTCACAGCCTATCCTAATTCAGGCTTCCGATTCACACCACCCTGTGATGTTTTTGTCACTCCTACTAGTGAATCGCTTGTTAGAAACGCTAACAATGTGCACCACACTGCGATGTTTCTCATAAACCTTTCCTACATTGCCACTGCATGTTTCCTGACCTCCCCATGCTGACCACCCCGTGGTGCTTTTCTCCATCCTACATTGCCACTCACTGCCTATCCTAATTCAGGCTTCGCATTCACACCACCCCGTGATATCTTCCTCACTCCTACTAGTGAATGGCCTGTTAGAAACCCTTACAATGCGCACCACCCCGCGATGTTTTGCAGAAACCTATCCTACATTGCCACTGCATGTTTCCTGACCTCCACATGCTGAGCACTCCCTGGCGATTTTCTCCATCCTGCATTGCCACTCACTGCCTATCCTAATTCAGGCACTCCGATTAACACCACCCCGTGATGTTTTTCTCACTCCTACTAGTGAATGGCCTGTTAGAAATCCTTACAGTGCGCACCACACCGCGATGTTTTTCAGAAACCTATCCTACATTGCCACTGCATGTTTCCTGATCTCCACATGCGGAGCACTCCGTGGCGCTTTTCTCCATCCTACATTGCCACTCACTGCCTATCCTAATTCAGGCCCTCCGATTCACACCACCCCGTGATGTTTTTCTCACTCCTACTAGTGAATGGCCTGTTAGAAAGCATTGCAATGCACACCACACCGGGATGTTTTTCAGAAACCTATCCTACATTGCCACTGCATGTTTCCTCACCTCCCCATGCAGAGCACCAAGTGGTGCTTTTCTCCATCCTTCATTGCCACTCACTGCCTATCCTAATTCAGGACCTCTGATTCACACCACCCCGTGATGGTTTTCTCTCTCCTATTAGTGAATGGCCTTTTACAAATCCTTACAATGCGCACCACCCCGCGATGTTTTTCAAAAACTTATCCTACATTGCCACTGAATGTTTCCTGACCTCCCCATGCTGACCACCCTCTGGCACTTTTCTCCATCCTACATTGCCACTCACTGGCTATCCTAATTCAGGCCCTCCTATTCACAGCACCCCATGATGTTTTTCTCACTCCTACTAGTGAATGGCCTGTTAGAAACCCTTACAATGTGCACCACCCCGTGATGTTTTGCAGAAACCTATCCTACATTGCCACTGCATGTTTCCTGACCTCCACATGCTGAGCACTCCCTGGCGATTTTCTCCATCCTGCATTGCCACTCACTGCCTATCCTAATTCAGGCACTCCGATTAACACCACCCCGTGATGTTTTTCTCACTCCTACTAGTGAATGGCCTGTTAGAAACCCTTAAAGTGCGCACCACACCGCGATGTTTTTCAGAAACCTATCCTACATTGCCACTGCATGTTTCCTGACCTCCCCATGCTAAATACCCCTTGGCGCTTTTCTCCATCCCACATTGCCATCCACTGCCTATCCTAATTCAGGCCTTCTGATTCACACCACCCTGTGATACTTTCTCAGTCCTACTAGTGAGTGGCCTGTTAGAAACCCTTACAATGCGCACGACCCCGCGATGTTTTTCAGAAACCTATCCTATATTGCCACTGCATGTTTCCTGACCTCCACATGCTGAGCACTCCGTGGCGCTTTTCTCCATCCTACATTGCCACTCCCTGCCTATCCTACTTCAGGCCCTCCAATTCACACCACCCCGTGATGTTTTTCTCACTCCTACTAGTGAATGGCCTGTTAGAAAGCATTGCAATGCACACCACACCGTGATGTTTTTCAGAAACCTATCCTACATTGCCACTGCATGTTTCCTGACCTCCCCATGCTGACCACCCCGTGGCGCTTTTCTCCATCCTGCGTTGCCACTCACTGTCTATCCTAATTCAGGCCCTCTGATTCACACCACCCTGTGCTGTTTTTCTCACTCCTACTAGTGAATGGCCTGTTAGAAACCCTTACACTGCGCACCACCCCGCGATGTTTTTCAGAAACCTATCCTACATTGCCACTGCATGTTTCCTGACCTCCCCATGCTGACCACCCCGTGGCGCTTTTCTCCATCCTACCTTGCCACTCACTGCCTATCCTAATTCAGGCTTCCCATTCACATCACCATATGATGTCTTCCTCACTCCTACTAGTGAATGGCCTGTTAGAAACCCTTACAATGCGCACCACCCCGCGATGTTTTTCAGAAACCTATCCTACATTGCCACTGCATGTTTCATGACTTCCCCATGCTGACCACGCCGTGGCGCATTTCTACATCCTACCTTGCCACTCACTGCCTTCCCTAATTCAGGCTTCCCATTCACACCACCCCGTGATGTCTTCCTCACTCCTACTAGTAAATGGCCTGTTAGAAAGCCTTACAATGCGCACCACCCCGCGATATTTTTAGAAACCTATCCTACATTGCCACGGCATGTTTCCTGACTTCCCCATGCTGACCACCCCTTGGCGATTTTTTCCATCCTACATTGCCACTCACTGCCTATCCTAATTCAGGCGTCCGACTCACACCACCCTGTATGTTTTTCTCACTCCTAGTAGTGAATCGCTTGTTCGAAACCCTAACAATGTGCACCACACCACGATGCTTCTCATAAACCTATCCTACATTGCCACTGCATGTTTTCTGACCTCCCCATGCCGACCACCCAGTGGCGCTTTTCTGCATCCTACTTTGCCACTCACTGCCTATCCTAATTCAGGCTTCCGATTGACAACACGCTGTGATGTTTTTCTCACTCATACTAGTTAATGGCCTGTTAGAAACACTTACAGTGCACACAGCACAGCGATGTTTTTCAGAAACCTATCCTACATTGCCAAAGCAAGTTTCCTGACCTCCCAATGCTGACCACCCCGTGGCGCTTTCTCCATCCTACATTGCCACTCACTGCCTATCCTAATTCAGGCCCTCTGATTCACACCAACATGTGAGGTTTTTCTCACTCCTACTTGTGAATGGCCTGTTAGAAACCATTACAATGCGCACCACCTCTCGATGTTTTTCAGAAACCTATCCTACATTGCCACTGCATGTTTCTTGACCTCCCCATGCTGACCAACCAGTGGTGCTTTTCTCCATCCTACATTGCCACTCACAGCCTATCCTAATTCAGGATTCTGATTCACACCACCCTGTGATGTTTTTCTCACTCCTACTAGTGAATCGCTTGTTAGAAACGCTAACAATGTGCACCACACTGCGATGTTTCTCATAAACCTATCCTACATTGCCACTGCATGTTTCCCGACCTCCCCATGCTGACCACCCCGTGGTGCTTTTCTCCATCCTACATTGCCACTCACTGCCTATCCTAATTCAGGCTTCGCATTCACACCACCCCGTGATATCTTCCTCAGTCCTACTAGTGAATGGCCTGTTAGAAACCCTTACAATGCGCACCACACCGCGATGTTTTGCAGAAACCTATCCTACATTGCCACTGCATGTTTCCTGACCTCCACATGCTGAGCACTCCCTGGCGATTTTCTCCATCCTACATTGCCACTCACTGCCTATCCTAATTCAGGCACTCCGATTAACACCACCCCGTGATGTTTTTCTCACTCCTACTAGTGAATGGCCTGTTAGAAACCCTTACAGTGCGCACCACACCGCGATGTTTTTCAGAAACCTATCCTACATTGCAACTGCATGTTTTCTGACCACCCCATGCTAAATACGCCTTGGTGCGTTTCTCCGTCCTACATTTCCACTCACTGACTATCCTACCTCAGGCCCTCCGATTCACACCACCCCGTGATGTTTTTCTCACTCCTACTAGTGATTGGCCTGTTAGAAAGCCTTACAATGCGCACCACCGCGCGATGTTTTTGAGAAACCTATCCTACATTACCACTGCATGTTTCCTGACCTCCACATGCTGAGCACTCCGTGGCGCTTTTGTCCATCCTACATTGCCACTCACTGCCTATCCTAATTCAGGCCCTCCGATTCACACCAACCTGAGATGTTTTTCTCACTCCTACTAGTGAATGGCCTGTTAGAAACCCTTAAAGTGCGCACCACACCGCGATGTTTTTCAGAAACCTATCCTACATTGCCACTGCATGTTTCCTGACCTCCCCATGCTAAATACCCCTTGGCGCTTTTCTCCATCCTACATTGCCATCCACTGCCTATCCTAATTCAGGCCTTCCGATTCACACCACCCCGTGATACTTTCTCACTCCTACTAGTGAGTGGCCTGTTAGAAACCCTTACAATGCGCACCACCCCGCGATGTTCTTCAGAAACCTATCCTACATTGCCACTGCATGTTTCCCAACCTCCGCATGCTGACCACCCCGTGGCGCTTATCTCCATCCTACATTGCCCCTCACTCCCTATCCTAATTCAGGAAATCCGATTCACACCACCCCGTGATGTTTTTATAACTCCTACTAGTGAATGGCCTGTTAGAAACCCTTACAATGCCCTCCACCCCACGATGTTTTTCAGAAACCTTTCCTACATTGCCACTGCATGTTTCCTGACCTCCACATGCTGAGCACTCCGTGGCGTTTTTCTGCATCCTTCATTGCCACTCACTGCCTATACTAATTCAGGCCCTCCAATACACACCACTCCGTGATGTTTTTCTCAATCCTACTAGTGAATCGCCTGTTAGAAAGCCTTACAATGCGTACCACCCCGCGATGTTTTTCAAAAAACTATCCTCCATTGCCACTGAATGTTTCCTGACCTCCCCATGCTGAGCACTCCGTGGCGCTTTTCTCCATCCTACATTGCCACTCACTGCCGATCCTAATTCAGGCTCCCCGATTCACACCACCCCGTGATGTTTTTCTCACTCCTACTAGTGAATGGCCTGTTTGAAACCCTTACAATGCGCATAACCCTGCGATGTTTTTCAGAAACCTATCCTACATTGCCACAGCGTGTCCTGACCTCTCCATGCTGACCATCGCGTGGCGCTTTTCTTCATCCTACATTGCCACTCACTGGCTGTCCTAATTCAGGCTCCCCGATTCACACCACCCCTGATGTTTTTCTCACTCCTAATAGTGAATGGCCTGTTAGAAACCCTTACAATGTGCACCACCCCGAGATTTTTTTTTCAGAAACCTGTCCTACATTGCCACTGCATGTTTCCTGACCTCCCCATGCTGACCACCCCGTCGAACATTTCTCCATCCTACATTGCCACTCACTGCCTATCCTAATTCAGTCTCCCCGATTCACACCACCCCGTGATGTTTTTCTCACTCCTCCTAGTGAATGGCCTGTTAGAAACCCTTACAATGTGCACCAAACCGTGATTTTTTTTCAGAAACCTATCCTACATTGCCACTGCATGTTTCCTGACCTCGCCATGCTGACCACCCCGTCGAACATTTCTCCATCCTACATTGCCACTCACTGCCTATCCTAATTCAGGCTCCCCGATTCACACCACCCCGTGATGTTTTTCTCACTCCTCCTAGTGAATGGCCTGTTAGAAACCCTTACAATGCGCACCACCCCGCGATGTTTTGCAGAAACATATCCTACATTGCAACTGCATATTTCCTGACCTACACATGCTGACCACCCAGCGGCGCTTTTCTCCATCCTACATTGCCACTCACTGCCTATCTTAATTCAGACTCCCCGATTCACACCACCCCATGATGTTTTTCTCACTCCTACTAGAGAATGGCCTGTTCGAAACCCTTACAATGTCCACCACCCCGCGATTATTTTTCAGAAACCTATCCTACATTGCCACTGCATATTTCCTGACCTCCACATGCTGACCACCCGGTGGCGCTTTTCTCCATCCTACATTGCACGCACTGCCTATCCTAATTCACGCCCAGCGATTCACACCACCCCGTGATGTTTTTCTCACTCCTACTAGTGAATGGCCTGTTACAAAACCTTGCAGTGCGCACCACACCGCGATGTTTTTCAGAAACCTATCCTACATTGCCACTACATGTTTCCTGAACTCCCATTTCTAAATACCCCTTGGCGCTTTTCTCCATCCTACATTGCCACTAACTGCCTATCCTACTTCAGGCCCTCCGATTAACACCAACCCATGATGTTTTTCTCACCCCTACGAGTGAAAGGCGTGTTAGAAACCCTTACAATGCGCACCACCCTGCGATGTTTTTCAGAAACCTATCCTACATGGCCACTGCAAGTTTCCTGATCTCCACATACTGTGCACTCCATGTCGCTTTTCTCCATCCTACATTGCCACTCACTGCCTATCCTACTTCAGGCCCTCCGATTCACACCACCCCGTGATGACTTTCTCACTCCTACTAGTGAATGACCTGTTAGAAACCCTTACAATGCGCACCACACCGCGAAGTTTTTCAGAAACCTATTCTACATTGCCACTGCATGTTTCATGACTTACCCATGCTGACCACGCCGTGGCGCATTTCTCCATCCTACCTTGCCACTCACTGCCTTCCCTAATTCAGGCTTCCCATTCACACCACCCCGTGATGTCTTCCTCACTCCTACTAGTAAATGGCCTGTTAGAAAGCCTTACAATGCGCACCACCCCGCGATATTTTTAGAAACCTATCCTACATTGCCACGGCATGTTTCCTGACTTCCCCATGCTGACCACCCCTTGGCGATTTTCTCCATCCTACATTGCCACTCACTGCCTATCCTAATTCAGGCGTCCGACTCACACCACCCCGTATGTTTTTCTCACTCCTAGTAGTGAATCGCTTGTTAGAAACCCTAACAATGTGCACCACACCACGATGTTTCTCATAAACCTATCCTACATTGCCACTGCATGTTTTCTGACCTCCCCATGCCGACCACCCCGTGGCGCTTTTCTCCATCCTACTTTGCCACTCACTGCCTATCCTAATTCAGGCTCCCGATTGACAACACGCTGTGATGTTTTTCTCACTCATACTAGTTAATGGCCTGTTAGAAACACTTACAGTGCACACAGCACAGCGATGTTTTTCAGAAACCTATCCTACATTGCCACTGCAAGTTTCCTGACCTCCCAATGCTGACCACCCCGTGGCGATTTCTCCATCCTACATTGCCATTCACTGCCTATCCTAATTCAGGGTTTCCGATTCACACCAACATGTGAGGTTTTTCTCAGTCCTACTTGTGAATGGCCTGTTAGAAACCATTACAATGCGCACCACCTCTCGATGTTTTTCAGAAACCTATCCTACATTGCCTCTGCATGTTTCTTGACCTCGCCATGCTGACCAACCAGTGGTGCTTTTCTCCATCCTACATTGCCACTCACAGCCTATCCTAATTCAGGCTTCCGATTCACACCACCCTGTGATGTTTTTGTCACTCCTACTAGTGAATCGCTTGTTAGAAACGCTAACAATGTGCACCACACTGCGATGTTTCTCATAAACCTTTCCTACATTGCCACTGCATGTTTCCTGACCTCCCCATGCTGACCACCCCGTGGTGCTTTTCTCCATCCTACATTGCCACTCACTGCCTATCCTAATTCAGGCTTCGCATTCACACCACCCCGTGATATCTTCCTCACTCCTACTAGTGAATGGCCTGTTAGAAACCCTTACAATGCGCACCACCCCGCGATGTTTTGCAGAAACCTATCCTACATTGCCACTGCATGTTTCCTGACCTCCACATGCTGAGCACTCCCTGGCGATTTTCTCCATCCTGCATTGCCACTCACTGCCTATCCTAATTCAGGCACTCCGATTAACACCACCCCGTGATGTTTTTCTCACTCCTACTAGTGAATGGCCTGTTAGAAACCCTTACAGTGCGCACCACACCGCGATGTTTTTCAGAAACCTATCCTACATTGCCACTGCATGTTTCCTGATCTCCACATGCGGAGCACTCCGTGGCGCTTTTCTCCATCCTACATTGCCACTCACTGCCTATCCTAATTCAGGCCCTCCGATTCACACCAACCTGAGATGTTTTTCTCACTCCTACTAGTGAATGGCCTGTTAGAAACCCTTAAAGTGCGCACCACACCGCGATGTTTTTCAGAAACCTATCCTACATTGCCACTGCATGTTTCCTGACCTCCCCATGCTAAATACCCCTTGGCGCTTTTCTCCATCCCACATTGCCATCCACTGCCTATCCTAATTCAGGCCTTCCGATTCACACCACCCTGTGATACTTTCTCACTCCTACTAGTGAGTGGCCTGTTAGAAACCCTTACAATGCGCACGACCCCGCGATGTTTTTCAGAAACCTATCCTATATTGCCACTGCATGTTTCCTGACCTCCACATGCTGAGCACTCCGTGGCGCTTTTCTCCATCCTACATTGCCACTCCCTGCCTATCCTACTTCAGGCCCTCCAATTCACACCACCCCGTGATGTTTTTCTCACTCCTACTAGTGAATGGCCTGTTAGAAAGCATTGCAATGCACACCACACCGGGATGTTTTTCAGAAACCTATCCTACATTGCCACTGCATGTTTCCTGACCTCCCCATGCTGACCACCCCGTGGCGCTTTTCTCCATCCTGCGTTGCCACTCACTGTCTATACTAATTCAGGCCCTCCGATTCACACCACCCTGTGCTGTTTTTCTCACTCCTACTAGTGAATGGCCTGTTAGAAACCCTTACACTGCGCACCACCCCGCGATGTTTTTCAGAAACCTATCCTACATTGCCACTGCATGTTTCCTGACCTCCCCATGCTGACCACCCCGTGGCGCTTTTCTCCATCCTACCTTGCCACTCACTGCCTATCCTAATTCAGGCTTCCCATTCACATCACCATATGATGTCTTCCTCACTCCTACTAGTGAATGGCCTGTTAGAAACCCTTACAATGCGCACCACCCCGCGATGTTTTTCAGAAACCTATCCTACATTGCCACTGCATGTTTCATGACTTCCCCATGCTGACCACGCCGTGGCGCATTTCTACATCCTACCTTGCCACTCACTGCCTTCCCTAATTCAGGCTTCCCATTCACACCACCCCGTGATGTCTTCCTCACTCCTACTAGTAAATGGCCTGTTAGAAAGCCTTACAATGCGCACCACCCCGCGATATTTTTAGAAACCTATCCTACATTGCCACGGCATGTTTCCTGACTTCCCCATGCTGACCACCCCTTGGCGATTTTCTGCATCCTACATTGCCACTCACTGCCTATCCTAATTCAGGCGTCCGACTCACACCACCCCGTATGTTTTTCTCACTCCTAGTAGTGAATCGCTTGTTAGAAACCCTAACAATGTGCACCACACCACGATGTTTCTCATAAACCTATCCTACATTGCCACTGCATGTTTTCTGACCTCCCCATGCCGACCACCCAGTGGCGCTTTTCTGCATCCTACTTTGCCACTCACTGCCTATCCTAATTCAGGCTTCCGATTGACAACACGCTGTGATGTTTTTCTCACTCATACTAGTTAATGGCCTGTTAGAAACACTTACAGTGCACACAGCACAGCGATGTTTTTCAGAAACCTATCCTACATTGCCACAGCGTGTCCTGACCTCTCCATGCTGACCATCGCGTGGCGCTTTTCTTCATCCTACATTGCCACTCACTGGCTGTCCTAATTCAGGCTCCCCGATTCACACCACCCCTGATGTTTTTCTCACTCCTAATAGTGAATGGCCTGTTAGAAACCCTTACAATGTGCACCACCCCGAGATTTTTTTTTCAGAAACCTGTCCTACATTGCCACTGCATGTTTCCTGACCTCCCCATGCTGACCACCCCGTCGAACATTTCTCCATCCTACATTGCCACTCACTGCCTATCCTAATTCAGTCTCCCCGATTCACACCACCCCGTGATGTTTTTCTCACTCCTCCTAGTGAATGGCCTGTTAGAAACCCTTACAATGTGCACCAAACCGTGATTTTTTTTCAGAAACCTATCCTACATTGCCACTGCATGTTTCCTGACCTCGCCATGCTGACCACCCCGTCGAACATTTCTCCATCCTACATTGCCACTCACTGCCTATCCTAATTCAGGCTCCCCGATTCACACCACCCCGTGATGTTTTTCTCACTCCTCCTAGTGAATGGCCTGTTAGAAACCCTTACAATGCGCACCACCCCGCGATGTTTTGCAGAAACATATCCTACATTGCAACTGCATATTTCCTGACCTACACATGCTGACCACCCAGCGGCGCTTTTCTCCATCCTACATTGCCACTCACTGCCTATCTTAATTCAGACTCCCCGATTCACACCACCCCATGATGTTTTTCTCACTCCTACTAGAGAATGGCCTGTTCGAAACCCTTACAATGTCCACCACCCCGCGATTATTTTTCAGAAACCTATCCTACATTGCCACTGCATATTTCCTGACCTCCACATGCTGACCACCCGGTGGCGCTTTTCTCCATCCTACATTGCACGCACTGCCTATCCTAATTCACGCCCAGCGATTCACACCACCCCGTGATGTTTTTCTCACTCCTACTAGTGAATGGCCTGTTACAAAACCTTGCAGTGCGCACCACACCGCGATGTTTTTCAGAAACCTATCCTACATTGCCACTACATGTTTCCTGAACTCCCATTTCTAAATACCCCTTGGCGCTTTTCTCCATCCTACATTGCCACTAACTGCCTATCCTACTTCAGGCCCTCCGATTAACACCAACCCATGATGTTTTTCTCACCCCTACGAGTGAAAGGCGTGTTAGAAACCCTTACAATGCGCACCACCCTGCGATGTTTTTCAGAAACCTATCCTACATGGCCACTGCAAGTTTCCTGATCTCCACATACTGTGCACTCCATGTCGCTTTTCTCCATCCTACATTGCCACTCACTGCCTATCCTACTTCAGGCCCTCCGATTCACACCACCCCGTGATGACTTTCTCACTCCTACTAGTGAATGACCTGTTAGAAACCCTTACAATGCGCACCACACCGCGAAGTTTTTCAGAAACCTATTCTACATTGCCACTGCATGTTTCATGACTTACCCATGCTGACCACGCCGTGGCGCATTTCTCCATCCTACCTTGCCACTCACTGCCTTCCCTAATTCAGGCTTCCCATTCACACCACCGTGTGATGTCTTCCTCACTCCTACTAGTAAATGGCCTGTTAGAAAGCCTTACAATGCGCACCACCCCGCGATATTTTTAGAAACCTATCCTACATTGCCACGGCATGTTTCCTGACTTCCCCATGCTGACCACCCCTTGGCGATTTTCTCCATCCTACATTGCCACTCACTGCCTATCCTAATTCAGGCGTCCGACTCACACCACCCCGTATGTTTTTCTCACTCCTAGTAGTGAATCGCTTGTTAGAAACCCTAACAATGTGCATCACACCACGATGTTTCTCATAAACCTATCCTACATTGCCACTGCATGTTTTCTGACCTCCCCATGCCGACCACCCCGTGGCGCTTTTCTCCATCCTACTTTGCCACTCACTGCCTATCCTAATTCAGGCTCCCGATTGACAACACGCTGTGATGTTTTTCTCACTCATACTAGTTAATGGCCTGTTAGAAACACTTACAGTGCACACAGCACAGCGATGTTTTTCAGAAACCTATCCTACATTGCCACTGCAAGTTTCCTGACCTCCCAATGCTGACCACCCCGTGGCGATTTCTCCATCCTACATTGCCATTCACTGCCTATCCTAATTCAGGGTTTCCGATTCACACCAACATGTGAGGTTTTTCTCAGTCCTACTTGTGAATGGCCTGTTAGAAACCATTACAATGCGCACCACCTCTCGATGTTTTTCAGAAACCTATCCTACATTGCCTCTGCATGTTTCTTGACCTCGCCATGCTGACCAACCAGTGGTGCTTTTCTCCATCCTACATTGCCACTCACAGCCTATCCTAATTCAGGCTTCCGATTCACACCACCCTGTGATGTTTTTGTCACTCCTACTAGTGAATCGCTTGTTAGAAACGCTAACAATGTGCACCACACTGCGATGTTTCTCATAAACCTTTCCTACATTGCCACTGCATGTTTCCTGACCTCCCCATGCTGACCACCCCGTGGTGCTTTTCTCCATCCTACATTGCCACTCACTGCCTATCCTAATTCAGGCTTCGCATTCACACCACCCCGTGATATCTTCCTCACTCCTACTAGTGAATGGCCTGTTAGAAACCCTTACAATGCGCACCACCCCGCGATGTTTTGCAGAAACCTATCCTACATTGCCACTGCATGTTTCCTGACCTCCACATGCTGAGCACTCCCTGGCGATTTTCTCCATCCTGCATTGCCACTCACTGCCTATCCTAATTCAGGCACTCCGATTAACACCACCCCGTGATGTTTTTCTCACTCCTACTAGTGAATGGCCTGTTAGAAACCCTTACAGTGCGCACCACACCGCGATGTTTTTCAGAAACCTATCCTACATTGCCACTGCATGTTTCCTGATCTCCACATGCGGAGCACTCCGTGGCGCTTTTCTCCATCCTACATTGCCACTCACTGCCTATCCTAATTCAGGCCCTCCGATTCACACCAACCTGAGATGTTTTTCTCACTCCTACTAGTGAATGGCCTGTTAGAAACCCTTAAAGTGCGCACCACACCGCGATGTTTTTCAGAAACCTATCCTACATTGCCACTGCATGTTTCCTGACCTCCCCATGCTAAATACCCCTTGGCGCTTTTCTCCATCCCACATTGCCATCCACTGCCTATCCTAATTCAGGCCTTCCGATTCACACCACCCTGTGATACTTTCTCACTCCTACTAGTGAGTGGCCTGTTAGAAACCCTTACAATGCGCACGACCCCGCGATGTTTTTCAGAAACCTATCCTATATTGCCACTGCATGTTTCCTGACCTCCACATGCTGAGCACTCCGTGGCGCTTTTCTCCATCCTACATTGCCACTCCCTGCCTATCCTACTTCAGGCCCTCCAATTCACACCACCCCGTGATGTTTTTCTCACTCCTACTAGTGAATGGCCTGTTAGAAAGCATTGCAATGCACACCACACCGGGATGTTTTTCAGAAACCTATCCTACATTGCCACTGCATGTTTCCTGACCTCCCCATGCTGACCACCCCGTGGCGCTTTTCTCCATCCTGCGTTGCCACTCACTGTCTATACTAATTCAGGCCCTCCGATTCACACCACCCTGTGCTGTTTTTCTCACTCCTACTAGTGAATGGCCTGTTAGAAACCCTTACACTGCGCACCACCCCGCGATGTTTTTCAGAAACCTATCCTACATTGCCACTGCATGTTTCCTGACCTCCCCATGCTGACCACCCCGTGGCGCTTTTCTCCATCCTACCTTGCCACTCACTGCCTATCCTAATTCAGGCTTCCCATTCACATCACCATATGATGTCTTCCTCACTCCTACTAGTGAATGGCCTGTTAGAAACCCTTACAATGCGCACCACCCCGCGATGTTTTTCAGAAACCTATCCTACATTGCCACTGCATGTTTCATGACTTCCCCATGCTGACCACGCCGTGGCGCATTTCTACATCCTACCTTGCCACTCACTGCCTTCCCTAATTCAGGCTTCCCATTCACACCACCCCGTGATGTCTTCCTCACTCCTACTAGTAAATGGCCTGTTAGAAAGCCTTACAATGCGCACCACCCCGCGATATTTTTAGAAACCTATCCTACATTGCCACGGCATGTTTCCTGACTTCCCCATGCTGACCACCCCTTGGCGATTTTCTCCATCCTACATTGCCACTCACTGCCTATCCTAATTCAGGCCTCCGACTCACACCACCCCGTATGTTTTTCTCACTCCTAGTAGTGAATCGCTTGTTAGAAACCCTAACAATGTGCACC
This sequence comes from Cavia porcellus, assembly GCF_034190915.1. Lineage (NCBI taxonomy): Eukaryota > Metazoa > Chordata > Mammalia > Rodentia > Caviidae > Cavia > Cavia porcellus. The sequence goes on from NW_026947632.1 coordinate 220,858, forward strand.
ACACCACGATGTTTCTCATAAACCTATCCTACATTGCCACTGCATGTTTTCTGACCTCCCCATGCCGACCACCCAGTGGCGCTTTTCTGCATCCTACTTTGCCACTCACTGCCTATCCTAATTCAGGCTTCCGATTGACAACACGCTGTGATGTTTTTCTCACTCATACTAGTTAATGGCCTGTTAGAAACACTTACAGTGCACACAGCACAGCGATGTTTTTCAGAAACCTATCCTACATTGCCAAAGCAAGTTTCCTGACCTCCCAATGCTGACCACCCCGTGGCGCTTTCTCCATCCTACATTGCCACTCACTGCCTATCCTAATTCAGGCCCTCTGATTCACACCAACATGTGAGGTTTTTCTCACTCCTACTTGTGAATGGCCTGTTAGAAACCATTACAATGCGCACCACCTCTCGAAGTTTTTCAGAAACCTATGCTACATTGCCACTGCATATTTCTTGACCTCCCCATGCTGACCAACCAGTGGTGCTTTTCTCCATCCTACATTGCCACTCACAGCCTAACCTAATTCAGGATTCCGATTCACACCACCCTGTGATGTTTTTCTCACTCCTGCTAGTGAATCGCTTGTTAGAAACGCTAACAATGTGCACCACACTGCGATGTTTCTCATAAACCTATCCTACATTGCCACTGCATGTTTCCCGACCTCCCCATGCTGACCACCCCGTGGTGCTTTTCTCCATCCTACATTGCCACTCACTGCCTATCCTAATTCAGGCTTCGCATTCACACCACCCCGTGATATCTTCCTCAGTCCTACTAGTGAATGGCCTGTTAGAAACCCTTACAATGCGCACCACACCGCGATGTTTTGCAGAAACCTATCCTACATTGCCACAGCGTGTCCTGACCTCTCCATGCTGACCATCGCGTGGCGCTTTTCTTCATCCTACATTGCCACTCACTGGCTATCCTAATTCAGGCTCCCCGATTCACACCACCCCTGATGTTTTTCTCACTCCTAATAGTGAATGGCCTGTTAGAAACCCTTACAATGTGCACCACCCCGAGATTTTTTTTTCAGAAACCTGTCCTACATTGCCACTGCATGTTTCCTGACCTCCCCATGCTGACCACCCCGTCGAACATTTCTCCATCCTACATTGCCACTCACTGCCTATCCTAATTCAGTCTCCCCGATTCACACCACCCCGTGATGTTTTTCTCACTCCTCCTAGTGAATGGCCTGTTAGAAACCCTTACAATGTGCACCAAACCGTGATTTTTTTTCAGAAACCTATCCTACATTGCCACTGCATGTTTCCTGACCTCGCCATGCTGACCACCCCGTCGAACATTTCTCCATCCTACATTGCCACTCACTGCCTATCCTAATTCAGGCTCCCCGATTCACACCACCCCGTGATGTTTTTCTCACTCCTCCTAGTGAATGGCCTGTTAGAAACCCTTACAATGCGCACCACCCCGCGATGTTTTGCAGAAACATATCCTACATTGCAACTGCATATTTCCTGACCTACACATGCTGACCACCCAGCGGCGCTTTTCTCCATCCTACATTGCCACTCACTGCCTATCTTAATTCAGACTCCCCGATTCACACCACCCCATGATGTTTTTCTCACTCCTACTAGAGAATGGCCTGTTCGAAACCCTTACAATGTCCACCACCCCGCGATTATTTTTCAGAAACCTATCCTACATTGCCACTGCATATTTCCTGACCTCCACATGCTGACCACCCAGCGGCGCTTTTCTCCATCCTACATTGCCACTCACTGCCTATCTTAATTCAGACTCCCCGATTCACACCACCCCATGATGTTTTTCTCACTCCTACTAGAGAATGGCCTGTTCGAAACCCTTACAATGTCCACCACCCCGCGATTATTTTTCAGAAACCTATCCTACATTGCCACTGCATATTTCCTGACCTCCACATGCTGACCACCCGGTGGCGCTTTTCTCCATCCTACATTGCACGCACTGCCTATCCTAATTCACGCCCAGCGATTCACACCACCCCGTGATGTTTTTCTCACTCCTACTAGTGAATGGCCTGTTACAAAACCTTGCAGTGCGCACCACACCGCGATGTTTTTCAGAAACCTATCCTACATTGCCACTACATGTTTCCTGAACTCCCATTTCTAAATACCCCTTGGCGCTTTTCTCCATCCTACATTGCCACTAACTGCCTATCCTACTTCAGGCCCTCCGATTAACACCAACCCATGATGTTTTTCTCACCCCTACGAGTGAAAGGCGTGTTAGAAACCCTTACAATGCGCACCACCCTGCGATGTTTTTCAGAAACCTATCCTACATGGCCACTGCAAGTTTCCTGATCTCCACATACTGTGCACTCCATGTCGCTTTTCTCCATCCTACATTGCCACTCACTGCCTATTCTACTTCAGGCCCTCCGATTCACACCACCCCGTGATGACTTTCTCACTCCTACTAGTGAATGACCTGTTAGAAACCCTTACAATGCGCACCACACCGCGAAGTTTTTCAGAAACCTATTCTACATTGCCACTGCATGTTTCATGACTTACCCATGCTGACCACGCCGTGGCGCATTTCTCCATCCTACCTTGCCACTCACTGCCTTCCCTAATTCAGGCTTCCCATTCACACCACCGCGTGATGTCTTCCTCACTCCTACTAGTAAATGGCCTGTTAGGAAGCCTTACAATGCGCACCACCCCGCGATATTTTTAGAAACCTATCCTACATTGCCACGGCATGTTTCCTGACTTCCCCATGCTGACCACCCCTTGGCGATTTTCTCCATCCTACATTGCCACTCACTGCCTATCCTAATTCAGGCGTCCGACTCACACCACCCCGTATGTTTTTCTCACTCCTAGTAGTGAATCGCTTGTTAGAAACCCTAACAATGTGCACCACACCACGATGTTTCTCATAAACCTATCCTACATTGCCACTGCATGTTTTCTGACCTCCCCATGCCGACCAACCCGTGGCGCTTTTCTCCATCCTACTTTGCCACTCACTGCCTATCCTAATTCAGGCTCCCGATTGACAACACGCTGTGATGTTTTTCTCACTCATACTAGTTAATGGCCTGTTAGAAACACTTACAGTGCACACAGCACAGCGATGTTTTTCAGAAACCTATCCTACATTGCCACTGCAAGTTTCCTGACCTCCCAATGCTGACCACCCCGTGGGGCTTTCTCCATCCTACATTGCCATTCACTGCCTATCCTAATTCAGGCCCTCCGATTCACACCAACATGTGAGGTTTTTCTCAGTCCTACTTGTGAATGGCCTGTTAGAAACCATTACAATGCGCACCACCTCTCGATGTTTTTCAGAAACCTATCCTACATTGCCACTGCATGTTTCTTGACCTCGCCATGCTGACCAACCAGTGGTGCTTTTCTCCATCCTACATTGCCACTCACAGCCTATCCTAATTCAGGCTTCCGATTCACACCACCCTGTGATGTTTTTGTCACTCCTACTAGTGAATCGCTTGTTAGAAACGCTAACAATGTGCACCACACTGCGATGTTTCTCATAAACCTTTCCTACATTGCCACTGCATGTTTCCTGACCTCCCCATGCTGACCACCCCGTGGTGCTTTTCTCCATCCTACATTGCCACTCACTGCCTATCCTAATTCAGGCTTCGCATTCACACCACCCCGTGATATCTTCCTCACTCCTACTAGTGAATGGCCTGTTAGAAACCCTTACAATGCGCACCACCCCGCGATGTTTTGCAGAAACCTATCCTACATTGCCACTGCATGTTTCCTGACCTCCACATGCTGAGCACTCCCTGGCGATTTTCTCCATCCTGCATTGCCACTCACTGCCTATCCTAATTCAGGCACTCCGATTAACACCACCCCGTGATGTTTTTCTCACTCCTACTAGTGAATGGCCTGTTAGAAACCCTTACAGTGCGCACCACACCGCGATGTTTTTCAGAAACCTATCCTACATTGCCACTGCATGTTTCCTGATCTCCACATGCGGAGCACTCCGTGGCGCTTTTCTCCATCCTACATTGCCACTCACTGCCTATCCTAATTCAGGCCCTCCGATTCACACCAACCTGAGATGTTTTTCTCACTCCTACTAGTGAATGGCCTGTTAGAAACCCTTAAAGTGCGCACCACACCGCGATGTTTTTCAGAAACCTATCCTACATTGCCACTGCATGTTTCCTGACCTCCCCATGCTAAATACCCCTTGGCGCTTTTCTCCATCCTACATTGCCATCCACTGCCTATCCTAATTCAGGCCTTCCGATTCACACCACCCTGTGATACTTTCTCACTCCTACTAGTGAGTGGCCTGTTAGAAACCCTTACAATGCGCACCACCCCGCGATGTTCTTCAGAAACCTATCCTACATTGCCACTGCATGTTTCCCGACCTCCGCATGCTGACCACCCCGTGGCGCTTATCTCCATCCTACATTGCCCCTCACTCCCTTTCCTAATTCAGGAAATCCGATTCACACCACCCCGTGATGTATTTATAACTCCTACTAGTGAATGGCCTGTTAGAAACCCTTACAATGCCCTCCACCCCACGATGTTTTTCAGAAACCTTTCCTACATTGCCACTGCATGTTTCCTGACCTCCACATGCTGAGCACTCCGTGGCGTTTTTCTGCATCCTTCATTGCCACTCACTGCCTATACTAATTCAGGCCCTCCAATACACACCACTCCGTGATGTTTTTCTCAATCCTACTAGTGAATCGCCTGTTAGAAAGCCTTACAATGCGTACCACCCCGCGATGTTTTTCAAAAAACTATCCTCCATTGCCACTGAATGTTTCCTGACCTCCCCATGCTGAGCACTCCGTGGCGCTTTTCTCCATCCTACATTGCCACTCACTGCCGATCCTAATTCAGGCTCCCCGATTCACACCACCCCGTGATGTTTTTCTCACTCCTACTAGTGAATGGCCTGTTTGAAACCCTTACAATGCGCATAACCCTGCGATGTTTTTCAGAAACCTATCCTACATTGCCACAGCGTGTCCTGACCTCTCCATGCTGACCATCGCGTGGCGCTTTTCTTCATCCTACATTGCCACTCACTGGCTATCCTAATTCAGGCTCCCCAATTCACACCACCCCTGATGTTTTTCTCACTCCTAATAGTGAATGGCCTGTTAGAAACCCTTACAATGTGCACCACCCCGAGATTTTTTTTTCAGAAACCTGTCCTACATTGCCACTGCATGTTTCCTGACCTCCCCATGCTGACCACCCCGTCGAACATTTCTCCATCCTACATTGCCACTCACTGCCTATCCTAATTCAGTCTCCCCGATTCACACCACCCCGTGATGTTTTTCTCACTCCTCCTAGTGAATGGCCTGTTAGAAACCCTTACAATGTGCACCAAACCGTGATTTTTTTTCAGAAACCTATCCTACATTGCCACTGCATGTTTCCTGACCTCGCCATGCTGACCACCCCGTCGAACATTTCTCCATCCTACATTGCCACTCACTGCCTATCCTAATTCAGGCTCCCCGATTCACACCACCCCGTGATGTTTTTCTCACTCCTCCTAGTGAATGGCCTGTTAGAAACCCTTACAATGCGCACCACCCCGCGATGTTTTGCAGAAACATATCCTACATTGCAACTGCATATTTCCTGACCTACACATGCTGACCACCCAGCGGCGCTTTTCTCCATCCTACATTGCCACTCACTGCCTATCTTAATTCAGACTCCCCGATTCACACCACCCCATGATGTTTTTCTCACTCCTACTAGAGAATGGCCTGTTCGAAACCCTTACAATGTCCACCACCCCGCGATTATTTTTCAGAAACCTATCCTACATTGCCACTGCATATTTCCTGACCTCCACATGCTGACCACCCAGCGGCACTTTTCTCCATCCTACATTGCCACTCACTGCCTATCTTAATTCAGACTCCCCGATTCACACCACCCCATGATGTTTTTCTCACTCCTACTAGAGAATGGCCTGTTCGAAACCCTTACAATGTCCACCACCCCGCGATTATTTTTCAGAAACCTATCCTACATTGCCACTGCATATTTCCTGACCTCCACATGCTGACCACCCGGTGGCGCTTTTCTCCATCCTACATTGCACGCACTGCCTATCCTAATTCACGCCCAGCGATTCACACCACCCCGTGATGTTTTTCTCACTCCTACTAGTGAATGGCCTGTTACAAAACCTTGCAGTGCGCACCACACCGCGATGTTTTTCAGAAACCTATCCTATATTGCCACTACATGTTTCCTGAACTCCCATTTCTAAATACCCCTTGGCGCTTTTCTCCATCCTACATTGCCACTAACTGCCTATCCTACTTCAGGCCCTCCGATTAACACCAACCCATGATGTTTTTCTCACCCCTACGAGTGAAAGGCGTGTTAGAAACCCTTACAATGCGCACCACCCTGCGATGTTTTTCAGAAACCTATCCTACATGGCCACTGCAAGTTTCCTGATCTCCACATACTGTGCACTCCATGTCGCTTTTCTCCATCCTACATTGCCACTCACTGCCTATCCTACTTCAGGCCCTCCGATTCACACCACCCCGTGATGACTTTCTCACTCCTACTAGTGAATGACCTGTTAGAAACCCTTACAATGCGCACCACACCGCGAAGTTTTTCAGAAACCTATTCTACATTGCCACTGCATGTTTCATGACTTACCCATGCTGACCACGCCGTGGCGCATTTCTCCATCCTACCTTGCCACTCACTGCCTTCCCTAATTCAGGCTTCCCATTCACACCACCGCGTGATGTCTTCCTCACTCCTACTAGTAAATGGCCTGTTAGAAAGCCTTACAATGCGCACCACCCCGCGATATTTTTAGAAACCTATCCTACATTGCCACGGCATGTTTCCTGACTTCCCCATGCTGACCACCCCTTGGCGATTTTCTCCATCCTACATTGCCACTCACTGCCTATCCTAATTCAGGCGTCCGACTCACACCACCCCGTATGTTTTTCTCACTCCTAGTAGTGAATCGCTTGTTAGAAACCCTAACAATGTGCACCACACCACGATGTTTCTCATAAACCTATCCTACATTGCCACTGCATGTTTTCTGACCTCCCCATGCCGACCACCCCGTGGCGCTTTTCTCCATCCTACTTTGCCACTCACTGCCTATCCTAATTCAGGCTCCCGATTGACAACACGCTGTGATGTTTTTCTCACTCATACTAGTTAATGGCCTGTTAGAAACACTTACAGTGCACACAGCACAGCGATGTTTTTCAGAAACCTATCCTACATTGCCACTGCAAGTTTCCTGACCTCCCAATGCTGACCACCCCGTGGCGCTTTCTCCATCCTACATTGCCATTCACTGCCTATCCTAATTCAGGCCCTCCGATTCACACCAACATGTGAGGTTTTTCTCAGTCCTACTTGTGAATGGCCTGTTAGAAACCATTACAATGCGCACCACCTCTCGATGTTTTTCAGAAACCTATCCTACATTGCCACTGCATGTTTCTTGACCTCGCCATGCTGACCAACCAGTGGTGCTTTTCTCCATCCTACATTGCCACTCACAGCCTATCCTAATTCAGGCTTCCGATTCACACCACCCTGTGATGTTTTTGTCACTCCTACTAGTGAATCGCTTGTTAGAAACGCTAACAATGTGCACCACACTGCGATGTTTCTCATAAACCTTTCCTACATTGCCACTGCATGTTTCCTGACCTCCCCATGCTGACCACCCCGGGGTGCTTTTCTCCATCCTACATTGCCACTCACTGCCTATCCTAATTCAGGCTTCCCATTCACACCACCCCGTGATATCTTCCTCACTCCTACTAGTGAATGGCCTGTTAGAAACCCTTACAATGCGCACCACCCCGCGATGTTTTGCAGAAACCTATCCTACATTGCCACTGCATGTTTCCTGACCTCCACATGCTGAGCACTCCCTGGCGATTTTCTCCATCCTGCATTGCCACTCACTGCCTATCCTAATTCAGGCACTCTGATTAACACCACCCCGTGATGTTTTTCTCACTCCTACTAGTGAATGGCCTGTTAGAAACCCTTACAGTGCGCACCACACCGCGATGTTTTTCAGAAACCTATCCTACATTGCCACTGCATGTTTCCTGATCTCCACATGCGGAGCACTCCGTGGCGCTTTTCTCCATCCTACATTGCCACTCACTGCCTATCCTAATTCAGGCCCTCCGATTCACACCACCCCGTGATGTTTTTCTCACTCCTACTAGTGAATGGCCTGTTAGAAAGCATTGCAATGCACACCACACCGGGATGTTTTTCAGAAACCTATCCTACATTGCCACTGCATGTTTCCTCACCTCCCCATGCAGAGCACCAAGTGGTGCTTTTCTCCATCCTTCATTGCCACTCACTGCCTATCCTAATTCAGGACCTCTGATTCACACCACCCCGTGATGGTTTTCTCACTCCTATTAGTGAATGGCCTTTTACAAATCCTTACAATGCGCACCACCCCGCTATGTTTTTCAAAAACTTATCCTACATTGCCACTGAATGTTTCCTGACCTCCCCATGCTGACCACCCTCTGGCACTTTTCTCCATCCTACATTGCCACTCACTGGCTATCCTAATTCAGGCCCTCCTATTCACAGCACCCCATGATGTTTTTCTCACTCCTACTAGTGAATGGCCTGTTAGAAACCCTTACAATGCGCACCACCCCGCGATGTTTTGCAGAAACCTATCCTACATTGCCACTGCATGTTTCCTGACCTCCACATGCTGAGCACTCCCTGGCGATTTTCTCCATCCTGCATTGCCACTCACTGCCTATCCTAATTCAGGCACTCCGATTAACACCACCCCGTGATGTTTTTCTCACTCCTACTAGTGAATGGCCTGTTAGAAACCCTTAAAGTGCGCACCACACCGCGATGTTTTTCAGAAACCTATCCTACATTGCCACTGCATGTTTCCTGACCTCCCCATGCTAAATACCCCTTGGCGCTTTTCTCCATCCCACATTGCCATCCACTGCCTATCCTAATTCAGGCCTTCTGATTCACACCACCCTGTGATACTTTCTCACTCCTACTAGTGAGTGGCCTGTTAGAAACCCTTACAATGCGCACGACCCCGCGATGTTTTTCAGAAACCTATCCTATATTGCCACTGCATGTTTCCTGACCTCCACATGCTGAGCACTCCGTGGCGCTTTTCTCCATCCTACATTGCCACTCCCTGCCTATCCTACTTCAGGCCCTCCAATTCACACCACCCACTGATGTTTTTCTCACTCCTACTAGTGAATGGCCTGTTAGAAAGCATTGCAATGCACACCACACCGTGATGTTTTTCAGAAACCTATCCTACATTGCCACTGCATGTTTCCTGACCTCCCCATGCTGACCACCCCGTGGCGCTTTTCTCCATCCTGCGTTGCCACTCACTGTCTATCCTAATTCAGGCCCTCCGATTCACACCACCCTGTGCTGTTTTTCTCACTCCTACTAGTGAATGGCCTGTTAGAAACCCTTACACTGCGCACCACCCCGCGATGTTTTTCAGAAACCTATCCTACATTGCCACTGCATGTTTCCTGACCTCCCCATGCTGACCACCCCGTGGCGCTTTTCTCCATCCTACCTTGCCACTCACTGCCTATCCTAATTCAGGCTTCCCATTCACATCACCATATGATGTCTTCCTCACTCCTACTAGTGAATGGCCTGTTAGAAACCCTTACAATGCGCACCACCCCGCGATGTTTTTCAGAAACCTATCCTACATTGCCACTGCATGTTTCATGACTTCCCCATGCTGACCACGCCGTGGCGCATTTCTCCATCCTACCTTGCCACTCACTGCCTTCCCTAATTCAGGCTTCCCATTCACACCACCCCGTGATGTCTTCCTCACTCCTACTAGTAAATGGCCTGTTAGAAAGCCTTACAATGCGCACCACCCCGCGATATTTTTAGAAACCTATCCTACATTGCCACGGCATGTTTCCTGACTTCCCCATGCTGACCACCCCTTGGCGATTTTCTCCATCCTACATTGCCACTCACTGCCTATCCTAATTCAGGCGTCCGACTCACACCACCCTGTATGTTTTTCTCACTCCTAGTAGTGAATCGCTTGTTAGAAACCCTAACAATGTGCACCACACCACGATGCTTCTCATAAACCTATCCTACATTGCCACTGCATGTTTTCTGACCTCCCCATGCCGACCACCCAGTGGCGCTTTTCTGCATCCTACTTTGCCACTCACTGCCTATCCTAATTCAGGCTTCCGATTGACAACACGCTGTGATGTTTTTCTCACTCATACTAGTTAATGGCCTGTTAGAAACACTTACAGTGCACACAGCACAGCGATGTTTTTCAGAAACCTATCCTACATTGCCAAAGCAAGTTTCCTGACCTCCCAATGCTGACCACCCCGTGGCACTTTCTCCATCCTACATTGCCACTCACTGCCTATCCTAATTCAGGCCCTCTGATTCACACCAAAATGTGAGGTTTTTCTCACTCCTACTTGTGAATGGCCTGTTAGAAACCATTACAATGCGCACCACCTCTCGATGTTTTTCAGAAACCTATCCTACATTGCCACTGCATGTTTCTTGACCTCCCCATGCTGACCAACCAGTGGTGCTTTTCTCCATCCTACATTGCCACTCACAGCCTATCCTAATTCAGGATTCCGATTCACACCACCCTGTGATGTTTTTCTCACTCCTACTAGTGAATCGCTTGTTAGAAACGCTAACAATGTGCACCACACTGCGATGTTTCTCATAAACCTATCCTACATTGCCACTGCATGTTTCCCGACCTCCCCATGCTGACCACCCCGTGGTGCTTTTCTCCATCCTACATTGCCACTCACTGCCTATCCTAATTCAGGCTTCGCATTCACACCACCCCGTGATATCTTCCTCAGTCCTACTAGTGAATGGCCTGTTAGAAACCCTTACAATGCGCACCACACCGCGATGTTTTGCAGAAACCTATCCTACATTGCCACTGCATGTTTCCTGACCTCCACATGCTGAGCACTCCCTGGCGATTTTCTCCATCCTACATTGCCACTCACTGCCTATCCTAATTCAGGCACTCCGATTAACACCACCCCGTGATGTTTTTCTCACTCCTACTAGTGAATGGCCTGTTAGAAACCCTTACAGTGCGCACCACACCGCGATGTTTTTCAGAAACCTATCCTACATTGCAACTGCATGTTTTCTGACCACCCCATGCTAAATACGCCTTGGTGCTTTTCTCCGTCCTACATTTCCACTCACTGACTATCCTACCTCAGGCCCTCCGATTCACACCACCCCGTGATGTTTTTCTCACTCCTACTAGTGATTGGCCTGTTAGAAAGCCTTAAAATGCGCACCACCGCGCGATGTTTTTGAGAAACCTATCCTACATTACCACTGCATGTTTCCTGACCTCCACATGCTGAGCACTCCGTGGCGCTTTTGTCCATCCTACATTGCCACTCACTGCCTATCCTAATTCAGGCCCTCCGATTTACACCAACCTGAGATGTTTTTCTCACTCCTACTAGTGAATGGCCTGTTAGAAACCCTTAAAGTGCGCACCACACCGCGATGTTTTTCAGAAACCTATCCTACATTGCCACTGCATGTTTCCTGACCTCCCCATGCTAAATACCCCTTGGCGCTTTTCTCCATCCTACATTGCCATCCACTGCCTATCCTAATTCAGGCCTTCCGATTCACACCACCCCGTGATACTTTCTCACTCCTACTAGTGAGTGGCCTGTTAGAAACCCTTACAATGCGCACCACCCCGCGATGTTCTTCAGAAACCTATCCTACATTGCCACTGCATGTTTCCCGACCTCCGCATGCTGACCACCCCGTGGCGCTTATCTCCATCCTACATTGCCCCTCACTCCCTATCCTAATTCAGGAAATCCGATTCACACCACCCCGTGATGTTTTTATAACTCCTACTAGTGAATGGCCTGTTAGAAACCCTTACAATGCCCTCCACCCCACGATGTTTTTCAGAAACCTTTCCTACATTGCCACTGCATGTTTCCTGACCTCCACATGCTGAGCACTCCGTGGCGTTTTTCTGCATCCTTCATTGCCACTCACTGCCTATACTAATTCAGGCCCTCCAATACACACCACTCCGTGATGTTTTTCTCAATCCTACTAGTGAATCGCCTGTTAGAAAGCCTTACAATGCGTACCACCCCGCCATGTTTTTCAAAAAACTATCCTCCATTGCCACTGAATGTTTCCTGACCTCCCCATGCTGAGCACTCCGTGGCGCTTTTCTCCATCCTACATTGCCACTCACTGCCGATCCTAATTCAGGCTCCCCGATTCACACCACCCCGTGATGTTTTTCTCACTCCTACAAGTGAATGGCCTGTTTGAAACCCTTACAATGCGCATAACCCTGCGATGTTTTTCAGAAACCTATCCTACATTGCCACAGCGTGTCCTGACCTCTCCATGCTGACCATCGCGTGGCGCTTTTCTTCATCCTACATTGCCACTCACTGGCTGTCCTAATTCAGGCTCCCCGATTCACACCACCCCTGATGTTTTTCTCACTCCTAATAGTGAATGGCCTGTTAGAAACCCTTACAATGTGCACCACCTCGAGATTTTTTTTTCAGAAACCTGTCCTACATTGCCACTGCATGTTTCCTGACCTCCCCATGCTGACCACCCCGTCGAACATTTCTCCATCCTACATTGCCACTCACTGCCTATCTTAATTCAGACTCCCCGATTCACACCACCCCATGATGTTTTTCTCACTCCTACTAGAGAATGGCCTGTTCGAAACCCTTACAATGTCCACCACCCCGCGATTATTTTTCAGAAACGTATCCTACATTGCCACTGCATATTTCCTGACCTCCACATGCTGACCACCCGGTGGCGCTTTTCTCCATCCTACATTGCACGCACTGCCTATCCTAATTCACGCCCAGCGATTCACACCACCCCGTGATGTTTTTCTCACTCCTACTAGTGAATGGCCTGTTACAAAACCTTGCAGTGCGCACCACACCGCGATGTTTTTCAGAAACCTATCCTACATTGCCACTACATGTTTCCTGAACTCCCATTTCTAAATACCCCTTGGCGCTTTTCTCCATCCTACATTGCCACTAACTGCCTATCCTACTTCAGGCCCTCCGATTAACACCAACCCATGATGTTTTTCTCACCCCTACGAGTGAAAGGCGTGTTAGAAACCCTTACAATGCGCACCACCCTGCGATGTTTTTCAGAAACCTATCCTACATGGCCACTGCAAGTTTCCTGATCTCCACATACTGTGCACTCCATGTCGCTTTTCTCCATCCTACATTGCCACTCACTGCCTATCCTACTTCAGGCCCTCCGATTCACACCACCCCGTGATGACTTTCTCACTCCTACTAGTGAATGACCTGTTAGAAACCCTTACAATGCGCACCACACCGCGAAGTTTTTCAGAAACCTATTCTACATTGCCACTGCATGTTTCATGACTTACCCATGCTGACCACGCCGTGGCGCATTTCTCCATCCTACCTTGCCACTCACTGCCTTCCCTAATTCAGGCTTCCCATTCACACCACCGCGTGATGTCTTCCTCACTCCTACTAGTAAATGGCCTGTTAGAAAGCCTTACAATGCGCACCACCCCGCGATGTTTTGCAGAAACCTATCCTACATTGCCACTGCATGTTTCCTGACCTCCACATGCTGAGCACTCCCTGGCGATTTTCTCCATCCTGCATTGCCACTCACTGCCTATCCTAATTCAGGCACTCCGATTAACACCACCCCGTGATGTTTTTCTCACTCCTACTAGTGAATGGCCTGTTAGAAACCCTTACAGTGCGCACCACACCGCGATGTTTTTCAGAAACCTATCCTACATTGCCACTGCATGTTTCCTGATCTCCACATGCGGAGCACTCCGTGGCGCTTTTCTCCATCCTACATTGCCACTCACTGCCTATCCTAATTCAGGCCCTCCGATTCACACCACCCCGTGATGTTTTTCTCACTCCTACTAGTGAATGGCCTGTTAGAAAGCATTGCAATGCACACCACACCGGGATGTTTTTCAGAAACCTATCCTACATTGCCACTGCATGTTTCCTCACCTCCCCATGCAGAGCACCAAGTGGTGCTTTTCTCCATCCTTCATTGCCACTCACTGCCTATCCTAATTCAGGACCTCTGATTCACACCACCCCGTGATGGTTTTCTCACTCCTATTAGTGAATGGCCTTTTACAAATCCTTACAATGCGCACCACCCCGCGATGTTTTTCAAAAACTTATCCTACATTGCCACTGAATGTTTCCTGACCTCCCCATGCTGACCACCCTCTGGCACTTTTCTCCATCCTACATTGCCACTCACTGCCTATCCTAATTCAGGCCCTCCTATTCACAGCACCCCATGATGTTTTTCTCACTCCTACTTGTGAATGGCCTGTTAGAAACCCTTACAATGCGCACCACCCCACGATGTTTTGCAGAAACCTATCCTACATTGCCACTGCATGTTTCCTGACCTCCACATGCTGAGCACTCCCTGGCGATTTTCTCCATCCTGCATTGCCACTCACTGCCTATCCTAATTCAGGCACTCCGATTAACACCACCCCGTGATGTTTTTCTCACTCCTACTAGTGAATGGCCTGTTAGAAACCCTTAAAGTGCGCACCACACCGCGATGTTTTTCAGAAACCTATCCTAAATTGCCACTGCATGTTTCCTGACCTCCCCATGCTAAATACCCCTTGGCGCTTTTCTCCATCCCACATTGCCATCCACTGCCTATCCTAATTCAGGCCTTCCAATTCACACCACCCTGTGATACTTTCTCACTCCTACTAGTGAGTGGCCTGTTAGAAACCCTTACAATGCGCACGACACCGCGATGTTTTTCAGAAACCTATCCTATATTGCCACTGCATGTTTCCTGACCTCCACATGCTGAGCACTCCGTGGTGCTTTTCTCCATCCTACATTGCCACTCCCTGCCTATCCTACTTCAGGCCCTCCAATTCACACCACCCCGTGATGTTTTTCTCACTCCTACTAGTGAATGGCCTGTTAGAAAGCATTGCAATGCACACCACACCGGGATGTTTTTCAGAAACCTATCCTACATTGCCACTGCATGTTTCCTGACCTCCCCATGCTGACCACCCCGTGGCGCTTTTCTCCATCCTGCGTTGCCACTCACTGTCTATCCTAATTCAGGCCCTCCGATTCACACCTCCCTGTGCTGTTTTTCTCACTCCTACTAGTGAATGGCCTGTTAGAAACCCTTACACTGCGCACCACCCCGCGATGTTTTTCAGAAACCTATCCTACATTGCCACTGCATGTTTCCTGACCTCCCCATGCTGACCACCCCGTGGCGCTTTTCTCCATCCTACCTTGCCACTCACTGCCTATCCTAATTCAGGCTTCCCATTCACATCACCATATGATGTCTTCCTCACTCCTACTAGTGAATGGCCTGTTAGAAACCCTTACAATGCGCACCACCCCGCGATGTTTTTCAGAAACCTATCCTACATTGCCACTGCATGTTTCATGACTTCCCCATGCTGACCACGCCGTGGCGCATTTCTCCATCCTACCTTGCCACTCACTGCCTTCCCTAATTCAGGCTTCCCATTCACACCACCCCGTGATGTCTTCCTCACTCCTACTAGTAAATGGCCTGTTAGAAAGCCTTACAATGCGCACCACCCCGCGATATTTTTAGAAACCTATCCTACATTGCCACGGCATGTTTCCTGACTTCCCCATGCTGACCACCCCTTGGCGATTTTCTCCATCCTACATTGCCACTCACTGCCTATCCTAATTCAGGCGTCCGACTCACACCACCCTGTATGTTTTTCTCACTCCTAGTAGTGAATCGCTTGTTAGAAACCCTAACAATGTGCACCACACCACGATGCTTCTCATAAACCTATCCTACATTGCCACTGCATGTTTTCTGACCTCCCCATGCCGACCACCCAGTGGCGCTTTTCTGCATCCTACTTTGCCACTCACTGCCTATCCTAATTCAGGCTTCCGATTGACAACACGCTGTGATGTTTTTCTCACTCATACTAGTTAATGGCCTGTTAGAAACACTTACAGTGCACACAGCACAGCGATGTTTTTCAGAAACCTATCCTACATTGCCAAAGCAAGTTTCCTGACCTCCCAATGCTGACCACCCCGTGGCGCTTTCTCCATCCTACATTGCCACTCACTGCCTATCCTAATTCAGGCCCTCCGATTCACACCAACATGTGAGGTTTTTCTCACTCCTACTTGTGAATGGCCTGTTAGAAACCATTACAATGCGCACCACCTCTCGATGTTTTTCAGAAACCTATCCTACATTGCCACTGCATGTTTCTTGACCTCCCCATGCTGACCAACCAGTGGCGCTTTTCTCCATCCTACATTGCCACTCACAGCCTATCCTAATTCAGGATTCCGATTCACACCACCCTGTGATGTTTTTGTCACTCCTACTAGTGAATCGCTTGTTAGAAACGCTAACAATGTGCACCACACTGCGATGTTTCTCATAAACCTATCCTACATTGCCACTGCATGTTTCCCGACCTCCCCATGCTGACCACCCCGTGGTGCTTTTCTCCATCCTACATTGCCACTCACTGCCTATCCTAATTCAGGCTTCGCATTCACACCACCCCGTGATATCTTCCTCACTCCTACTAGTGAATGGCCTGTTAGAAACCCTTACAATGCGCACCACACCGCGATGTTTTGCAGAAACCTATCCTACATTGCCACTGCATGTTTCCTGACCTCCACATGCTGAGCACTCCCTGGCGATTTTCTCCATCCTACATTGCCACTCACCGCCTATCCTAATTCAGGCACTCCGATTAACACCACCCCGTGATGTTTTTCTCACTCCTACTAGTGAATGGCCTGTTAGAAAGCCTTACAGTGCGCACCACACCGCGATGTTTTTCAGAAACCTATCCTACATTGCCACTGCATGTTTCCTGACCTCCCCATGCTAAATACCCCTTGGCGCTTTTCTCCATCCTACATTGCCATCCACTGCCTATCCTAATTCAGGCCTTCCGATTCACACCACCCCGTGATACTTTCTCACTCCTACTAGTGAGTGGCCTGTTAGAAACCCTTACAATGCGCACCACCCCGCGATGTTTTTCAGAAACCTATCCTATATTGCCACTGCATGTTTCCTGACCTCCACATGCTGAGCACTCCGTGGCGCTTTTCTCCATCCGACATTGCCACTCCCTGCCTATCCTACTTCAGTCCCTCCAATTCACACCACCCCGTAATGTTTTTCTCACTCCTACTAGTGAATGGCCTGTTAGAAAGCATTGCAATGCACACCACACCGGGATGTTTTTCAGAAACCTATCCTACATTGCCACTGCATGTTTCCTGACCTCCCCATGCTGACCACCCCGTGGCGCTTTTCTCCATCCTGCGTTGCCACTCACTGCCTATCCTAATTCAGGCCCTCCGATTCACACCACCCTGTGCTGTTTTTCTCACTCCTACTAGTGAATGGCCTGTTATAAACCCTTACAAATGCGCACCACCCCGCCATGTTTTTCAGAAACCTATCCTACATTGCCACGGCATGTTTCCTGACCTGCCCATGCTGATCACCCCGTGGCAATTTTCTCCATCCTACATTGCCACTGACAGCCTATCCTAATTCAGGCTTCCGATTCACACCACCCCGTGATGTTTTTCTCACTCCTACTAGTGAATCGCTTGTTAGAAACGCTAACAATGTGCATCACACTGCGATGTTTCTCATAAACCTTTCCTACATTGCCACTGCATGTTTCCTGACCTCCCCATGCTGACCACCCCGTGGTGCTTTTCTCCATCCTACATTGCCACTCACTGCCTATCCTAATTCAGGCTTCCCATTCACATCACCCCGTGATATCTTCCTCACTCCTACTAGTGAATGGCCTGTTAGAAACCCTTACAATGCGCACCACCCCGCGATGTTTTTAGAAACCTATCCTACATTGCCACTGCATGTTTCCTGACCTCCACATGCTGAGCATTCCGTGGCGATTTTCTACATCCGACATTGCCACACACTGCCTATCCTAATTCAGGCACTCCGATTAACACCACCCCGTGATGTTTTTCTCACTCCTACTAGTGAATCCCTTGTTAGAAACCCTAACAATGTGCACCACACCACGATATTTCTCATAAAACTATCCTACATAGCCACTGCATGTTTCCTGACCTCCCCATGCTAAATACCCCTTGTCGCTTTTCTCCATCCTACATTGCCACTCACTGCCTATCCTACTTCAGGCCCTCCGATTCACACCACCCCGTGATGTTTTTCTCTCTCCTACTAGTGAGTGGCCTGTTAGAATCCTTTACAATGTGCACCACCATGCGATGTTTTTTAGAAACCTTTCCTACACTGCCACTGAATGTTTCCACACCTCCCAATGCTGACCACATCGTGGCGATTTTCTCCATCCTACATTGCGACTCACTGCCTATCCTACTTCAGGCCCTCCGATTCACAACACCCCGTGATGTTTTTCTCACTCCTACTAGTGAATGGCCTGTTAGAAACCCTTACAATGCGCACCACCCCACGATGTTTTGCAGAAACCTATCCTACATTGCCACTGCATGTTTCCTGACCTCCACATGCTGAGCACACCCTGGCGATTTTCTCCATCCTACATTGCCACTCACTGCCTATCCTAATTCAGGCACTCCGATTAACACCACCCCGTGATGTTTTTCTCACTCCTACTAGTGAATAGCCTGTTAGAAACACTTACAATGTGCACCACCCCGTGATATTTTTCAGAAACCTATCCTACATTACCACTGCATGTTTCCTGACCTCCCCATGCTAAATACGCCTTGGTGCTTTTCTCCATCCTACATTTCCACTCACTGCCTATCCTACCTCAGGCCCTCCGATTCACACCACCCCGTGATGTTTTTCTCACTCCTACTAGTGAATGGCCTGTTAGAAACCGTTAAAGTGCGCACCACACCGCGATGTTTTTCAGAAACCTATCCTACATTGCAACTGCATGTTTCCTGACCTCCTCATGCTAAATACCCCTTGGCGCTTTTCTCCATCCAACATTGCCACTCACTGCGTATCCCAATTCAGGCCCTCTGATTCACACCACCCCGTGATATTTTTCTCACTCCTACTTGTGAATGGCCTGTTAGAAACCCTTACAATGCGCACCACCCCGTAATTTTTTTCAGAAACCTATCCTATATTGCCACTGCATGTTTCCTGACCTCCACATGCTGAAAACTCCATGGCGCTTTTCTGCATCCTACATTGCCATTCACTGCCTATGTTACTTTAGGCACTCCGATTCACACCACCCCGTGATGTTTTTCTCACTCCTACTAGTGAATGGCATGTTAGAAACCCTTACAATGCGCACCACCCCGCGATGTTTTTCAGAAACCTATCCTACATTGCCACTGCATGTTTCCTTACCTCCCCATGCTGACCACCCCATGGCGCTTTTATCCATCCTACATTGCCACTCACTGCTTATCCTAATTCAGGCTTTCGATTCACACCACGCCGTGATGTTTTTCTCCCTCATACTAGTTAATGGCCTGTTACAAACCCTTACAGTGCGCACAACACCGCAATGATTTTCAGAAACCTATCCTACATTGCCACGGCATGTTTCCTGACCTGCCCATGCTGACCACCCCGTGGCAATTTTCTCCATCCTACATTGCCATGCCCTGCCTATCCTAATTCAGGCTTCTGATTCACACCACCCCGTGATGTTTTTCTCACTCCTACTAGTGAATCGCTTGTTAGAAACGCTAACAATGTGCACCACACTGCGATGTTTCTCATAAACCTATCCTACAATGCCACTGCATGTTTCTTGACCTCCCCATGCTGACCACCCCGTGGCGCTTTTCTCCATCCTACCTTGCCACTCACTGCCTATCCTAATTCAGGCTTCCCATTCACATCACCCCATGATGTCTTCCTCACTCCTAATAGTGAATGGCCTGTTAGAAACCCTTACAATGCGCACCACTCCGCGATGTTTTTCAGAAACTTATCCTACATTGCCACTGCATGTTTCCTGACCTCGCCATGCTGACCACCCTGTGGTGCTTTTCTCCATCCTACGTTGCCACTCTTTGCCTATACTAATTCAGGCCCTCCGATTCACACCACCCCGTGATGTGTTTCTCACTCCTACTAGTGAGTGGCCTGTTAGAAACCCTTACAATGCGCACCACCCCGCGATGTTTTCAGAAACCTATCCTACATTGCCACTGCATGTTTCTTGACCTCCCCATGCTGACCAACACTTGGCGCTTTTCTCCATCCTACATTGCCACTCACTGCCTATCCTACTTCAGGCCCTCCGACTCACACCACCCCATGATGTATTTCTCACTCCTACTAGTGAGTGGCCCGTTAGAAACCCTTACAATGCGCACCACCCCGCGATGTTTTTCAGAAACTTATCCTACATTGCCACTGCATGTTTCCTGACCTCCACATGCTGAGCACTCCCTGGCACTTTTCTCCATCCTACATTGCTACTCACTGCCTATCCTAATTCAGGCACTCCGATTAACACCACCCCGTGACGTTTTTCTCACTCGTACTAGTGAATAGCCTGTTAGAAACCCTTACAATGTGCACCACCCCGCGATATTTTTCAGAAGCCTATGCTACATTACCACTGCATGTTTCCTGACCTCCCCATGCTGACCACCCCGTGGCTCTTTTCTCCATCCTGCATTGTCACTCACTGCCTATCCTAATTCAGGACCTCCGATTCACACCACCCCGTGATGTTTTTCTCACTCCTGCTAGTTAATGTCCTGTTAGAAATTCTTACAGTGCGCAACATACCGCAATGTTTTTCAGAAACCTATCCTACATGGCCACTGCATGTTTCCTGAACTCCCCATGCTGAACACCCTGTGGCGCTTTTCTCCAACCTACATTGCCACTCACTGCCTTTCCTAATTCAGGCACTCCGACTCAAACCAATATGTGATTTTTTCTCAATCCTACTAGTGAATGGCCTGTTAGAAACCCTTACAATGCGCACCACCCCGCGATGTTTTTCAGAAACCTATCCTACATTGCCACTGCATGTTTCCTGACCTCCCCATTCTGACCACCCAGTAGTGCTTTTCTCCATCCTACATTGCCACTCACTGCCTATCCTAATTCAGGCCTTCCGATTCACACCACCCCGTGATATTTTTCTCTCTCCTACTAGTGAGTGGCCTGTTAGAAACTCTTACAGTGCGCACCACACCGCAATGTTTTTCAGAAACCTATCCTACATTGCCACTGCATGTTTCCTCACCTCCCAATGCTAAATATCCCTTGGCGCTTTTCTCCATCCTACATTGCCACTCACTGCCTATCCTACTTCAGGCCTTCTGATTCACACCACCCCGTGATGTTTTTCTCACTCATACTTGTGAATGGCCTGTTAGAAACCCTTACAATGCGCACCACCCCGCTATGTTTTTCAGAAACCTATCCTATATTGCCACTGCATGTTTCCTGACCTCCACATGCTGAGCACTCCGTGGCGCTTTTCTCAATCCTACATTGCCACTCACTGCCTATCCTACTTCAGGCCCTCCAATTCACACCACCCCGTGATGTTTTTCTCACTCCTACTAGTGAATGGCCTGTTAGAAACACTTACAATGCGCACCACCCCGCGATGTTTTGCAGAAACCTATCCTACATTGCCACTGCATCTTTCCTGACCTCCCCATGCTAAATATCCCTTGTCGCTTTTCTCCATCCTACATTGCCACTCACTGCCTATCCTACTTCAGGCCCTCCGATTCACACCACCCCGTGATGTTTTTCTCACTCCTACTAGTGAGTGGCCTGTTAGAATCCCTTACAATGCGCACCACCCTGCGATGTTTTTCAGAAACCTTTCCTACATTGCCACTGAATGTTTCCACACCTCCCAATGCTGACCACATCGTGGCGCTTTTCTCCATCCTACATTGCCACTCACTGCCTATCCTACTTCAGGACCTCCGATTCACACCACCCCGTGATGTTTTTCTCACTCCTACTAGTGAATGGCCTGTTAGAAACCCTTACAATGCGCACCAACCCTCGATGTTTTTCAAAAACCTATCCTACATTGCCACTGCATGTTTCTTGACATCCCCATGCTGACCACACCATGGCGCTTTTCTCCATCCTACATTGCCACTCACTGCCTATCCTATTCAGGCCCTCCGATTCACACCACCCCATGATGTCTTCCTCACTCCTATGAGTGAATGGCCTGTTAGAAACCCTTACAATGCGCACCACCCCGCGATGTTTTCAGAAACCTATCCTAATTGCCACTGCATGTTTCTTGACCTCCCCATGCTGACCAACACTTGGCGCTTTTCTCCATCCTACATTGCCACTCACTGCCTATCCTACTTCAGGCCCTCCGATTCACACCACCCCATGATGTTTTTCTCACTCCTACTAGTGAGTGGCCTGTTAGAAACCCTTTCAATGCGCACCACCCCGCGATGTATTTCAGAAACCTATCCTACTTTGCCACGGCATGTTTCCAAACCTCACCATGCTGACCACATCGTGGCACTTTTCTCCATCCTACATTGCCACTCACTGCCTATCCTAATTCAGGACCTCCGATTCACACCACCCCGTGATGTTTTTCTCACTCCTGCTAGTTAATGTCCTGTTAGAAACTCTTACACTGCGCACCATACCTCAATGTTTTTCAGAAACCTATCCTACATGGCCACTGCATGTTTCCTGAACTCCCCATGCTGAACACCCTGTGGCGCTTTTCTCCAACCTACATTGCCACTCACTGCCTTTCCTAATTCACGCCCTCCGACTCAAACCAATATGTGATTTTTTCTCACTCCTACTAGTGAATGGCCTGTTAGAAACCCTTACAATGCGCACCACACCGCTCTGTTTTTCAGAAACCTATCCTACATTGCCACTGCATGTTTCCTGACCTTCCCATGCTGACCACCCCGTGGCGCTTTTCTCCATCCTACATTGCCACTCACTGCTTATCCTAATTCAGGCTTTCGATTCACACCACGCCGTGATGTTTTTCTCCCTCATACTAGTTAATGGCCTGTTACAAACACTTACAGTGCGCACAACACCGCAATGTTTTTCAGAAACCTATCCTACATTGCCACTGCATGTTTCCTGAACTCCCCATGCTGACCACCCCGTGGCGCTTTCTCCATCCTACATTGCCACTGACTGCCTATACTAATTCAGGCCCTCCGATTCACACCAACCTGTGATGTTTTTCTCACTCCTACCTTTGAATGGCCTGTTAGAAACCCTTACAATGCGCACCATCCCAGGATGTTTTTCATGAACCTATCCTACATTGCCACTGCATGTTTCCTGACCTCCCCATTCTGACCACCCAGTAGTGCTTTTCTCCATCCTACATTGCCACTCACTGCCTATCCTAATTCAGGCCTTCCGATTCACACCACCCCGTGATATTTTTCTCACTCCTACTAGTGAGTGGCCTGTTAGAAACTCTTACAGTGCGCACCACACCGCAATGTTTTTCAGAAACCTATCCTACATTGCCACTGCATGTTTCCTCACCTCCCCATGCTAAATATCCCTTGGCGCTTTTCTCCATCCTACATTGCCGCTCACTGCCTATCCTACTTCAGGCCTTCTGATTCACACCACCCCGTGATGTTTTTCTCACTCCTACTTGTGAATGGACTGTTAGAAACCCTTACAATGCGCACCACCCCGCTATGTTTTTCAGAAACCTATCCTATATTGCCACTGCATGTTTCCTGACCTCCACATGCTGAGCACTCCGTGGCGCTTTTCTCAATCCTACATCGCCACTCACTGCCTATCCTACTTCAGGCCCTCCAATTCACACCACCCCGTGATGTTTTTCTCACTCCTACTAGTGAATGGCCTGTTAGAAACGCTTACAATGCGCACCACCCCGCGATGTTTTGCAGAAACCTATCCTACATTGCCACTGCATGTTTCCTGACCTCCCCATGCTAAATACCCCTTGTCGCTTTTCTCCATCCTACATTGCCACTCACTGCCTATCCTACTTCAGGCCCTCCGATTCACACCACCCCGTGATGTTTTTCTCACTCCTACTAGTGAGTGGCCTGTTAGAATCCCTTACAATGCGCACCACACTGCGATGTTTTTCAGAAACCTTTCCTACATTGCCACTGAATGTTTCCACACCTCCCAATGCTGACCACATCGTGGCGCTTTTCTCCATCCTACATTGCCACTCACTGCCTATCCTACTTCAGGCCCTCCGATTCACACCACCCCGTGATGTTTTTCTCACTCCTACTAGTGAATGGCCTGTTAGAAACCCTTACAATGCGCACCAACCCTCGATGTTTTTCAAAAACCTACCCTACATTGCCACTGCATGTTTCTTGACATCCCCATGCTGACCACACCATGGCGCTTTTCTCCATCCTACATTGCCACTCACTGCCTATCCTATTCAGGCCCTCCGATTCACACCACCCCATGATGTCTTCCTCACTCCTACTAGTGAATGGCCTGTTAGAAACTCTTAAAATGCGCACCACCCCACGATGTTTTCAGAAACCTATCCTACATTGCCACTGCATGTTTCTTGCCCTCCCCATGCTGACCAACACTTGGTGCTTTTCTCCATCCTACATTGCCACTCACTGCCTATCCTACTTCAGGCTCTCCGATTCACACCACCCCATGATGTTTTTCTCACTCCTACTAGTGAGTGGCCTGTTAGAAACCCTTTCAATGCGCACCACCCCGCGATGTATTTCAGAAACCTATCCAACTTTGCCACGGCATGTTTCCAAACCTCACCATGCTGACCACATCGTGGCACTTTTCTCCATCCTACATTGCCACTCACTGCCTATCCTAATTCAGGACCTCCGATTCACACCACCCCGTGATGTTTTTCTCACTCCTGCTAGTTAATGTCCTGTTAGATACTCTTACACTGCGCACCATACCTCAATGTTTTTCAGAAACCTATCCTACATGGCCACTGCATGTTTCCTGAACTCCCCATGCTGAACACCCTGTGGCGCTTTTCTCCAACCTACATTGCCACTCACTGCCTTTCCTAATTCACGACCTCCGACTCAAACCAATATGTGATTTTTTCTCACTCCTACTAGTGAATGGCCTGTTAGAAACCCTTACAATGCGCACCACACCGCGATGTTTTTCAGAAACCTATCCTACATTGCCACTGCATGTTTCCTGACCTTCCCATGCTGACCACCCCGTGGCGCTTTTCTCCATCCTACATTGCCACTCACTGCTTATCCTAATTCAGGCTTTCGATTCACACCACGCCGTGATGTTTTTCTCCCTCATACTAGTTAATGGCCTGTTACAAACACTTACAGTGCGCACAACACCGCAATGTTTTTCAGAAACCTATCCTACATTGCCACTGCATGATTCCTGAACTCCCCATGCTGACCACCCCGTGGCGCTTTCTCCATCCTACATTGCCACTGACTGCCTATACTAATTCAGGCCCTCCGATTCACACCAACCTGTGATGTTTTTCTCACTCCTACCTGTGAATGGCCTGTTAGAAACCCTTACAATGCGCACCACCCCAGGATGTTTTTCATGAACCTATCCTACATTGCCACTGCATGTTTCCTGACCTCCCCATTCTGACCACCCAGTAGTGCTTTTCTCCATCCTACATTGCCACTCACTGCCTATCCTAATTCAGGCCTTCCGATTCACACCACCCCGTGATATTTTTCTCACTCCTACTAGTGAGTGGCCTGTTAGAAACTCTTACAGTGCGCACCACACCGCAATGTTTTTCAGAAACCTATCCTACATTGCCACTGCATGTTTCCTCACCTCCCCATGATAAATATCCCTTGGCGCTTTTCTCCATCCTACATTGCCACTCACTGCCTATCCTACTTCAGGCCTTCTGATTCACACCACCCCGTGATGTTTTTCTCACTCCTACTTGTGAATGGCCTGTTAGAAACCCTTACAATGCGCACCACCCCGCTATGTTTTTCAGAAACCTATCCTATATTGCCACTGCATGTTTCCTGACCTCCACATGCTGAGCACTCCGTGGCGCTTTTCTCAATCCTACATTGCCACTCACTGCCTATCCTACTTCAGGCCCTCCAATTCACACCACCCCGTGATGTTTTTCTCACTCCTACTAGTGAATGGCCTGTTAGAAACCCTTACAATGCGCACCACCCCGCGATGTTTTGCAGAAACCTATCCTACATTGCCACTGCATGTTTCCTGACCTCCCCATGCTAAATACCCCTTGTCGCTTTTCTCCATCCTACATTGCCACTCACTGCCTATCCTACTTCAGGCCCTCCGATTCACACCACCCCGTGATGTTTTTCTCACTCCTACTAGTGAGTGGCCTGTTAGAATCCCTTACAATGCGCACCACCCTGCGATGTTTTTCAGAAACCTTTCCTACATTGCCACTGAATGTTTCCACACCTCCCAATGCTGACCACATCGTGGCGCTTTTCTCCATCCTACATTGCCACTCACTGCCTATCCTACTTCAGGCCCTCCGATTCACACCACCCCGTGATGTTTTTCTCACTCCTACTAGTGAATGGCCTGTTAGAAACCCTTACAATGCGCACCAACCCTCGATGTTTTTCAAAAACCTATCCTACATTGCCACTGCATGTTTCTTGACATCCCCATGCTGACCACACCATGGCGCTTTCCTCCATCCTACATTGCCACTCACTGCCTATCCTATTCAGGCCCTCCGATTCACACCACCCCATGATGTCTTCCTCACTCCTACTAGTGAATGGCCTGTTAGAAACCCTTAAAATGCGCACCACCCCAGGATGTTTTCAGAAACCTATCCTACATTGCCACTGCATGTTTCTTGACCTCCCCATGCTGACCACATCGTGGCACTTTTCTCCATCCTACATTGCCACTCACTGCCTATCCTAATTCAGGACCTCCGATTCACACCACCCCGTGATGTTTTTCTCACTCCTACTAGTTAATGGCCTGTTAGAAACCCGTACAATGCGTACCACACCGCGATGTTTTTCAGAAACCTATCCTACATTGCCACTGCATGTTTCCTGACTTCCCCATGCTAAATACCTCTTGTTGCTTTTCTCCATCCCACATTGCCACTCACTGCCTATCCTCCTTCAGGCCCTCCGATTCACACCTCCCCGTGATGTTTTTCTCACTCCTGCTAGTTAATGTCCTGTTAGAAACTCTTACACTGCGCACCATACCGCAATGTTTTTCAGAAACCTATCCTACATGGCCACTGCATGTTTCCTGAACTCCCCATGCTGAACACCCTGTGGCGCTTTTCTCCAACCTACGTTGCCACTCACTGCCTTTCCTAATTCACGCCCTCCGACTCAAACCAATATGTGATTTTTTCTCACTCCTACTAGTGAATGGCCTGTTAGAAACCCTTACAATGCGCACCACACCGCGATGTTTTTCAGAAACCTATCCTACATTGCCACTGCATGTTTCCTGACCTTCCCATGCTGACCACCCCGTGGCGCTTTTCTCCATCCTACATTGCCACTCACTGCTTATCCTAATTGAGGCTTTCGATTCACACCACGCCGTGATGTTTTTCTCCCTCATACTAGTTAATGGCCTGTTACAAACCCTTACCGTGCGCACAACACCGCAATGTTTTTCAGAAACCTATCCTACATTGCCACTGCATGTTTCCTGAACTCCCCATGCTGACCACCCGTGGCGCTTTCTCCATCCTACATTGATACTGACTGCCTATACTAATTCAGGCCCTCCGATTCACACCACCCCGTGATGTTTTTCTCAATCCTACTAGTGAATGGCCTGTTAGAAAGCCTTACAATGCGCACCACCCCGCTATGTTTTTCAGAAACCTATCCTATATTGCCACTGCATGTTTCCTGACCTCCCCATGCTAAATACCCCTTGTCGCTTTTCTCCATCCTACATTGCCACTCACTGCCTATCCTACTTCAGGCCCTCCGATTCACACCACCCCGTGATGTTTTTCTCACTCCTACTAGTGAGTGGCCTGTTAGAATCCCTTACAATGCGCACCACACTGCGATGTTTTTCAGAAACCTTTCCTACATTGCCACTGAATGTTTCCACACCTCCCAATGCTGACCACATCGTGGCGCTTTTCTCCATCCTACATTGCCACTCACTGCCTATCCTACTTCAGGCCCTCCGATTCACACCACCCCGTGATGTTTTTCTCACTCCTGCTAGTTAATGTCCTGTTAGAAACTCTTACACTGCGCACCATACCTCAATGTTTTTCAGAAACCTATCCTACATGGCCACTGCATGTTTCCTGAACTCCCCATGCTGAACACCCTGTGGCGCTTTTCTCCAACCTACATTGCCACTCACTGCCTTTCCTAATTCACGACCTCCGACTCAAACCAATATGTGATTTTTTCTCACTCCTACTAGTGAATGGCCTGTTAGAAACCCTTACAATGCGCACCACACCGCGATGTTTTTCAGAAACCTATCCTACATTGCCACTGCATGTTTCCTGACCTTCCCATGCTGACCACCCCGTGGCGCTTTTCTCCATCCTACATTGCCACTCACTGCTTATCCTAATTCAGGCTTTCGATTCACACCACGCCGTGATGTTTTTCTCCCTCATACTAGTTAATGGCCTGTTACAAACACTTACAGTGCGCACAACACCGCAATGTTTTTCAGAAACCTATCCTACATTGCCACTGCATGTTTCCTGAACTCCCCATGCTGACCACCCCGTGGCGCTTTCTCCATCCTACATTGCCACTGACTGCCTATACTAATTCAGGCCCTCCGATTCACACCAACCTGTGATGTTTTTCTCACTCCTACCTGTGAATGGCCTGTTAGAAACCCTTACAATGCGCACCACCCCAGGATGTTTTTCATGAACCTATCCTACATTGCCACTGCATGTTTCCTGACCTCCCCATTCTGACCACCCAGTAGTGCTTTTCTCCATCCTACATTGCCACTCACTGCCTATCCTAATTCAGGCCTTCCGATTCACACCACCCCGTGATATTTTTCTCACTCCTACTAGTGAGTGGCCTGTTAGAAACTCTTACAGTGCGCACCACACCGCAATGTTTTTCAGAAACCTATCCTACATTGCCACTGCATGTTTCCTCACCTCCCCATGATAAATATCCCTTGGCGCTTTTCTCCATCCTACATTGCCACTCACTGCCTATCCTACTTCAGGCCTTCTGATTCACACCACCCCGTGATGTTTTTCTCACTCCTACTTGTGAATGGCCTGTTAGAAACCCTTACAATGCGCACCACCCCGCTATGTTTTTCAGAAACCTATCCTATATTGCCACTGCATGTTTCCTGACCTCCACATGCTGAGCACTCCGTGGCGCTTTTCTCAATCCTACATTGCCACTCACTGCCTATCCTACTTCAGGCCCTCCAATTCACACCACCCCGTGATGTTTTTCTCACTCCTACTAGTGAATGGCCTGTTAGAAACCCTTACAATGCGCACCACCCCGCGATGTTTTGCAGAAACCTATCCTACATTGCCACTGCATGTTTCCTGACCTCCCCATGCTAAATACCCCTTGTCGCTTTTCTCCATCCTACATTGCCACTCACTGCCTATCCTACTTCAGGCCCTCCGATTCACACCACCCCGTGATGTTTTTCTCACTCCTACTAGTGAGTGGCCTGTTAGAATCCCTTACAATGCGCACCACCCTGCGATGTTTTTCAGAAACCTTTCCTACATTGCCACTGAATGTTTCCACACCTCCCAATGCTGACCACATCGTGGCGCTTTTCTCCATCCTACATTGCCACTCACTGCCTATCCTACTTCAGGCCCTCCGATTCACACCACCCCGTGATGTTTTTCTCACTCCTACTAGTGAATGGCCTGTTAGAAACCCTTACAATGCGCACCAACCCTCGATGTTTTTCAAAAACCTATCCTACATTGCCACTGCATGTTTCTTGACATCCCCATGCTGACCACACCATGGCGCTTTCCTCCATCCTACATTGCCACTCACTGCCTATCCTATTCAGGCCCTCCGATTCACACCACCCCATGATGTCTTCCTCACTCCTACTAGTGAATGGCCTGTTAGAAACCCTTAAAATGCGCACCACCCCAGGATGTTTTCAGAAACCTATCCTACATTGCCACTGCATGTTTCTTGACCTCCCCATGCTGACCACATCGTGGCACTTTTCTCCATCCTACATTGCCACTCACTGCCTATCCTAATTCAGGACCTCCGATTCACACCACCCCGTGATGTTTTTCTCACTCCTACTAGTTAATGGCCTGTTAGAAACCCGTACAATGCGTACCACACCGCGATGTTTTTCAGAAACCTATCCTACATTGCCACTGCATGTTTCCTGACTTCCCCATGCTAAATACCTCTTGTTGCTTTTCTCCATCCCACATTGCCACTCACTGCCTATCCTCCTTCAGGCCCTCCGATTCACACCTCCCCGTGATGTTTTTCTCACTCCTGCTAGTTAATGTCCTGTTAGAAACTCTTACACTGCGCACCATACCGCAATGTTTTTCAGAAACCTATCCTACATGGCCACTGCATGTTTCCTGAACTCCCCATGCTGAACACCCTGTGGCGCTTTTCTCCAACCTACGTTGCCACTCACTGCCTTTCCTAATTCACGCCCTCCGACTCAAACCAATATGTGATTTTTTCTCACTCCTACTAGTGAATGGCCTGTTAGAAACCCTTACAATGCGCACCACACCGCGATGTTTTTCAGAAACCTATCCTACATTGCCACTGCATGTTTCCTGACCTTCCCATGCTGACCACCCCGTGGCGCTTTTCTCCATCCTACATTGCCACTCACTGCTTATCCTAATTCAGGCTTTCGATTCACACCACGCCGTGATGTTTTTCTCCCTCATACTAGTTAATGGCCTGTTACAAACCCTTACCGTGCGCACAACACCGCAATGTTTTTCAGAAACCTATCCTACATTGCCACTGCATGTTTCCTGAACTCCCCATGCTGACCACCCGTGGCGCTTTCTCCATCCTACATTGCCACTGACTGCCTATACTAATTCAGGCCCTCCGATTCACACCACCCCGTGATGTTTTTCTCAATCCTACTAGTGAATGGCCTGTTAGAAAGCCTTACAATGCGCACCACCCCGCTATGTTTTTCAGAAACCTATCCTATATTGCCACTGCATGTTTCCTGACCTCCCCATGGTAAATACCCCTTGTCGCTTTTCTCCATCCTACATTGCCACTCACTGCCTATCCTACTTCAGGCCCTCCGATTCACACCACCCCGTGATGTTTTTCTCACTCCTACTAGTGAGTGGCCTGTTAGAATCCCTTACAATGCGCACCACACTGCGATGTTTTTCAGAAACCTTTCCTACATTGCCACTGAATGTTTCCACACCTCCCAATGCTGACCACATCGTGGCGCTTTTCTCCATCCTACATTGCCACTCACTGCCTATCCTACTTCAGGCCCTCCGATTCACACCACCCCGTGATGTTTTTCTCACTCCTACTAGTGAATGGCCTGTTAGAAACCCTTACAATGCGCACCAACCCTCGATGTTTTTCAAAAACCTATCCTACATTGCCACTGCATGTTTCTTGACATCCCCATGCTGACCACACCATGGCGCTTTTCTCCATCCTACATTGCCACTCACTGCCTATCCTATTCAGGCCCTCCGATTCACACCACCCCATGATGTCTTCCTCACTCCTACTAGTGAATGGCCTGTTAGAAACTCTTAAAATGCGCACCACCCCACGATGTTTTCAAAAACCTATCCTACATTGCCACTGCATGTTTCTTGCCCTCCCCATGCTGACCAACACTTGGTGCTTTTCTCCATCCTACATTGCCACTCACTGCCTATCCTACTTCAGGCTCTCCGATTCACACCACCCCATGATGTTTTTCTCACTCCTACTAGTGAGTGGCCTGTTAGAAACCCTTTCAATGCGCACCACCCCGCGATGTATTTCAGAAACCTATCCTACTTTCCCACGGCATGTTTCCAAACCTCACCATGCTGACCACATCGTGGCACTTTTCTCCATCCTACATTGCCACTCACTGCCTATCCTAATTCAGGACCTCCGATTCACACCACCCCGTGATGTTTTTCTCACTCCTGCTAGTTAATGTCCTGTTAGAAACTCTTACACTGCGCACCATACCTCAATGTTTTTCAGAAACCTATCCTACATGGCCACTGCATGTTTCCTGAACTCCCCATGCTGAACACCCTGTGGCGCTTTTCTCCAACCTACATTGCCACTCACTGCCTTTCCTAATTCACGACCTCCGACTCAAACCAATATGTGATTTTTTCTCACTCCTACTAGTGAATGGCCTGTTAGAAACCCTTACAATGCGCACCACACCGCGATGTTTTTCAGAAACCTATCCTACATTGCCACTGCATGTTTCCTGACCTTCCCATGCTGACCACCCCGTGGCGCTTTTCTCCATCCTACATTGCCACTCACTGCTTATCCTAATTCAGGCTTTCGATTCACACCACGCCGTGATGTTTTTCTCCCTCATACTAGTTAATGGCCTGTTACAAACACTTACAGTGCGCACAACACCGCAATGTTTTTCAGAAACCTATCCTACATTGCCACTGCATGTTTCCTGAACTCCCCATGCTGACCACCCCGTGGCGCTTTCTCCATCCTACATTGCCACTGACTGCCTATACTAATTCAGGCCCTCCGATTCACACCAACCTGTGATGTTTTTCTCACTCCTACCTGTGAATGGCCTGTTAGAAACCCTTACAATGCGCACCACCCCAGGATGTTTTTCATGAACCTATCCTACATTGCCACTGCATGTTTCCTGACCTCCCCATTCTGACCACCCAGTAGTGCTTTTCTCCATCCTACATTGCCACTCACTGCCTATCCTAATTCAGGCCTTCCGATTCACACCACCCCGTGATATTTTTCTCACTCCTACTAGTGAGTGGCCTGTTAGAAACTCTTACAGTGCGCACCACACCGCAATGTTTTTCAGAAACCTATCCTACATTGCCACTGCATGTTTCCTCACCTCCCCATGATAAATATCCCTTGGCGCTTTTCTCCATCCTACATTGCCACTCACTGCCTATCCTACTTCAGGCCTTCTGATTCACACCACCCCGTGATGTTTTTCTCACTCCTACTTGTGAATGGCCTGTTAGAAACCCTTACAATGCGCACCACCCCGCTATGTTTTTCAGAAACCTATCCTATATTGCCACTGCATGTTTCCTGACCTCCACATGCTGAGCACTCCGTGGCGCTTTTCTCAATCCTACATTGCCACTCACTGCCTATCCTACTTCAGGCCCTCCAATTCACACCACCCCGTGATGTTTTTCTCACTCCTACTAGTGAATGGCCTGTTAGAAACCCTTACAATGCGCACCACCCCGCGATGTTTTGCAGAAACCTATCCTACATTGCCACTGCATGTTTCCTGACCTCCCCATGCTAAATACCCCTTGTCGCTTTTCTCCATCCTACATTGCCACTCACTGCCTATCCTACTTCAGGCCCTCCGATTCACACCACCCCGTGATGTTTTTCTCACTCCTACTAGTGAGTGGCCTGTTAGAATCCCTTACAATGCGCACCACCCTGCGATGTTTTTCAGAAACCTTTCCTACATTGCCACTGAATGTTTCCACACCTCCCAATGCTGACCACATCGTGGCGCTTTTCTCCATCCTACATTGCCACTCACTGCCTATCCTACTTCAGGCCCTCCGATTCACACCACCCCGTGATGTTTTTCTCACTCCTACTAGTGAATGGCCTGTTAGAAACCCTTACAATGCGCACCAACCCTCGATGTTTTTCAAAAACCTATCCTACATTGCCACTGCATGTTTCTTGACATCCCCATGCTGACCACACCATGGCGCTTTCCTCCATCCTACATTGCCACTCACTGCCTATCCTATTCAGGCCCTCCGATTCACACCACCCCATGATGTCTTCCTCAATCCTACTATTTAATGGCCTGTTAGAAACCCTTAAAATGCGCACCACCCCAGGATGTTTTCAGAAACTTATCCTACATTGCCACTGCATGTTTCTTGACCTCCCCATGCTGACCACATCGTGGCACTTTTCTCCATCCTACATTGCCACTCACTGCCTATCCTAATTCAGGACCTCCGATTCACACCACCCCGTGATGTTTTTCTCACTCCTACTAGTTAATGGCCTGTTAGAAACCCGTACAATGCGTACCACACCGCGATGTTTTTCAGAAACCTATCCTACATTGCCACTGCATGTTTCCTGACTTCCCCATGCTAAATACCTCTTGTTGCTTTTCTCCATCCCACATTGCCACTCACTGCCTATCCTCCTTCAGGCCCTCCGATTCACACCTCCCCGTGATGTTTTTCTCACTCCTGCTAGTTAATGTCCTGTTAGAAACTATTACACTGCGCACCATACCGCAATGTTTTTCAGAAACCTATCCTACATGGCCACTGCATGTTTCCTGAACTCCCCATGCTGAACACCCTGTGGCGCTTTTCTCCAACCTACGTTGCCACTCACTGCCTTTCCTAATTCACGCCCTCCGACTCAAACCAATATGTGATTTTTTCTCACTCCTACTAGTGAATGGCCTGTTAGAAACCCTTACAATGCGCACCACACCGCGATGTTTTTCAGAAACCTATCCTACATTGCCACTGCATGTTTCCTGACCTTCCCATGCTGACCACCCCGTGGCGCTTTTCTCCATCCTACATTGCCACTCACTGCTTATCCTAATTCAGGCTTTCGATTCACACCACGCCGTGATGTTTTTCTCCCTCATACTAGTTAATGGCCTGTTACAAACCCTTACCGTGCGCACAACACCGCAATGTTTTTCAGAAACCTATCCTACATTGCCACTGCATGTTTCCTGAACTCCCCATGCTGACCACCCGTGGCGCTTTCTCCATCCTACATTGCCACTGACTGCCTATACTAATTCAGGCCCTCCGATTCACACCAACCTGTGATGTTTTTCTCACTCCTACCTGTGAATGGCCTGTTAGAAACCCTTACAATGCGCACCCCCCAGGATGTTTTTCATGAACCTATCCTACATTGCCACTGCATGTTTCCTGACCTCCACATTCTGACCACCCAGTAGTGCTTTTCTCCATCCTACATTGCCACTCACTGCCTATCCTAATTCAGGCCTTCCGATTCACACCACCCCGTGATATTTTTCTCACTCCTACTAGTGAGTGGCCTGTTAGAAACTCTTACAGTGCGCACCACACCGCAATGTTTTTCAGAAACCTATCCTACATTGCCACTGCATGTTTCCTCACCTCCCCATGCTAAATATCCCTTGGCGCTTTTCTCCATCCTACATTGCCACTCACTGCCTATCCTACTTCAGGCCTTCTGATTCACACCACCCCGTGATGTTTTTCTCACTCCTACTTGTGAATGGCCTGTTAGAAACCCTTACAATGCGCACCACCCCGCTATGTTTTTCAGAAACCTATCCTATATTGCCACTGCATGTTTCCTGACCTCCACATGCTGAGCACTCTGTGGCGCTTTTCTCAATCCTACATTGCCACTCATTGCCTATCCTACTTCAGGCCCTCCAATTCACACCACCCCGTGATGTTTTTCTCACTCCTACTAGTGAATGGCCTGTTAGAAACCCTTACAATGCGCACCACCCCGCGATGTTTTGCAGAAACTTATCCTACATTGCCACTGCATGTTTCCTGACCTCCCCATGCTAAATATCCCTTGTCGCTTTTCTCCATCCTACATTGCCACTCACTGCCTATCCTACTTCAGGCCCTCTGATTCACACCACCCCGTGATGTTTTTCTCACTCCTACTAGTGAGTGGCCTGTTAGAATCCCTTACAATGCGCACCACCCTGCGATGTTTTTCAGAAACCTTACCTACATTGCCACTGAATGTTTCCACACCTCCCAATGCTGACCACATCGTGGCGCTTTTCTCCATCCTACATTGCTACTCACTGCCTATCCTACTTCAGGCCCTCCGATTCACACCACCCCGTGATGTTTTTCTCACTCCTACTAGTGAATGGCCTGTTAGAAACCCTTACAATGCGCACCAACCCTCGATGTTTTTCAAAAACCTATCCTACATTGCCACTGCATGTTTCTTGACATACCCATGCTGACCACACCATGGCGCTTTTCTCCATCCTACATTGCCACTCACTGCCTATCCTATTCAGGCCCTCCGATTCACTCCACCCCATGATGTCTTCCTCACTCCTACTAGTGAATGGCCTGTTAGAAACCCTTAAAATGCGCACCACCCCGCGATGTTTTCAGAAACCTATCCTACATTGCCAATGCATGTTTCTTGACCTCCCCATGCTGACCAACACTTGGCGCTTTTCTCCATCCTACATTGCCACTCACTGCCTATCCTACTTCAGGCCCTCCAATTCACACCACCCCGTGATGTTTTTCTCACTCCTACTAGTGAATGGCCTGTTAGAAACCCTTACAATGCGCACCACCCCGCGATGTATTTCAGAAACCTATCCTACTTTGCCACGGCATGTTTCCAAACCTCCCCATGCTGACCACATCGTGGCACTTTTCTCCATCCTACATTGCCACTCACTGCCTATCCTAATTCAGGACCTCCGATTCACACCACCCCGTGATGTTTTTCTCACTCCTGCTAGTTAATGTCCTGTTAGAAACTCTTACACTGCGCACCATTCCTCAATGTTTTTCAGAAACCTATCCTACATGGCCACTGCATGTTTCCTGAACTCCCCATGCTGAACACCCTGTGGCGCTTTTCTCCAACCTACATTGCCACTCACTGCCTTTCCTAATTCACGCCCTCCGACTGAAACCAATATGTGATTTTTTCTCAGTCCTACTAGTGAATGGCCTGTTAGAAACCCTTACAATGCGCACCACACCGCGAGGTTTTTCAGAAACCTATCCTACATTGCCACTGCATGTTTCCTGACCTTCCCATGCTGACCAGCCCGTGGCGCTTTTCTCCATCCTACATTGCCACTCACTGCTTATCCTAATTCAGGCTTTCGATTCACACCACGCCGTGAGGTTTTTCTCCCTCATACTAGTTAATGGCCTGTTACAAACCCTTACAGTGCGCACAACACCGCAATGTTTTTCAGAAACCTATCCTACATTGCCACTGCATGTTTCCTGAACTCCCCATGCTGACCACCCCGTGGCGCTTTCTCCATCCTACATTGCCACTGACTGCCTATACTAATTCAGGCCCTCCGATTCACACCAACCTGTGATGTTTTTCTCACTCCTACCTGTGAATGGCCTGTTAGAAACCCTTACAATGCGCACCACCCCAGGATGTTTTTCATGAACCTATCCTACATTGCCACTGCATGTTTCCTGACCTCCCCATTCTGACCACCCAGTAGTGCTTTTCTCCATCCTACATTGCCACTCACTGCCTATCCTAATTCAGGCCTTCCGATTCACACCACCCCGTGATATTTTTCTCACTCCTACTAGTGAGTGGCCTGTTAGAAACTCTTACAGTGCACACCACACCGCAATGTTTTTCAGAAACCTATCCTACATTGCCACTGCATGTTTCCTCACCTCCCCATGCTAAATATCCCTTGGCGCTTTTCTCCATCCTACATTGCCACTCACTGCCTATCCTACTTCAGGCCTTCTGATTCACACCACCCCGTGATGTTTTTCTCACTCCTACTAGTGAATGGCCTGTTAGAAACCCTTACAATGCGCACCAACCCTCGATGTTTTTTAAAAACCTATCTTACATTGCCACTGCATGTTTCTTGACATCCCCATGCTGACCACACCATGGCGCTTTTCTCCATCCTACATTGATACTGACTGCCTATACTAATTCAGGCCCTCCGATTCACACCACCCCGTGATGTTTTTCTCAATCCTACTAGTGAATGGCCTGTTAGAAACCCTTACAATGCGCACCACCCTGCTATGTTTTTCAGAAACCTATCCTATATTGCCACTGCATGTTTCCTGACCTCCACATGCTGAGCACTCCGTGGCGCTTTTCTCAATCCTACATTGCCACTCACTGCCTATCCTACTTCAGGCCCTCCAATTCACACCACCCCGTGATGTTTTTCTCACTCCTACTAGTGAATGGCCTGTTAGAAACCCTTACAATGCGCACCACCCCGCGATGTTTTGCAGAAACCTATCCTACATTGCCACTTCATGTTTCCTGACCTCCCCATGCTAAATATCCCTTTTCACTTTTCTCCATCGTACATTGCCACTCACTGCCTATCCTACTTCAGGCCCTCCGATTCACACCACCCCGTGATGTTTTTCTCACTCCTACTAGTGAGTGGCCTGTTAGAATCCCTTACAATGCGCACCACCCTGCAATGTTTTTCAGAAACCTTTCCTACATTGCCACTGAATGTTTCCACACCTCCCAATGCTGACCACATCGTGGCGCTTTTCTCCATCCTACATTGCCACTCACTGCCTATCCTACTTCAGGCCCTCCGATTCACACCACCCCGTGATGTTTTTCTCACTCCTACTAGTGAATGGCCTGTTAGAAACCCTTACAATGCGCACCAACCCTCGATGTTTTTCAAAAACCTATCCTACATTGCCACTGCATGTTTCTTGACATCCCCATGCTGACCACACCATGGCGCTTTTCTCCATCCTACATTGCCACTCACTGCCTATCCTATTCAGGCCCTCCGATTCACACCACCCCATGATGTCTTCCTCACTCCTACTAGTGAATGGCCTGTTAGAAACCCTTAAAATGCGCTCCACCCCGCGATGTTTTCAGAAACCTATCCTACATTGCCACTGCATGTTTCTTGACCTCCCCATGCTGACCAACACTTGGCGCTTTTCTCCATCCTACATTGCCACTCACTGCCTATCCTACTTCAGGCCCTCCGATTCACACCACCCCATGATGTTTTTCTCACTCCTACTAGTGAGTGGCCTGTTAGAAACCCTTACAATGCGCACCACCCCGCGATGTATTTCAGAAACCTATCCTACTTTGCCAGGGCATGTTTCCAAACCTCCCCATGCTGACCACATCGTGGCACTTTTCTCCATCCTACATTGCCACTCACTGCCTATCCTAATTCAGGACCTCCGATTCACACCACCCCGTGATGTTTTTCTCACTCCTGCTAGTTAATGTCCTGTTAGAAACTCTTACACTGTGCACCATACCGCAATGTTTTTCAGAAACCTATCCTACATGGCCACTGCATGTTTCCTGAACTCCCCATGCTGAACACCCTGTGGCACTTTTCTCCAACCTACATTGCCACTCACTGCCTTTCCTAATTCAGGCCCTCCGACTCAAACCAATATGTGATTTTTTCTCACTCCTACTAGTGAATGGCCTGCTAGAAACCCTTACAATTCGCACCACACTGCGATGTTTTTCAGAAACCTATCCTACATTGCCACTGCATGTTTCCTGACCTTCCCATGCTGACCACCCCGTGGCGCTTTTATCCATCCTACATTGCCACTCACTGCTTATCCTAATTCAGGCTTTCGATTCACACCACGCCGTGATGTTTTTCTCCCTCATACTAGTTAATGGCCTGTTACAAACCCTTACAGTGCGCACAACACCGTAATGTTTTTCAGAAACCTATCCTACATTGCCACTGCATGTTTCCTGAACTCCCCATGCTGAACACCCTGTGGCGCTTTTCTCCAACCTACATTGCCCCTCACTGCCTTTCCTAATTCAGGCCCTCCGACTGAAACCAATATGTGATTTTTTCTCACTCCTACTAGTGAATGGCCTGTTAGAAACCCTTACAATGCGCACCACACCGCGAGGTTTTTCAGAAACCTATCCTACATTGCCACTGCATGTTTCCTTACCTCCCCATGCTGACCACCCCGTGGCGCTTTTCTCCATCCTACATTGCCACTCACTGCCTATCCTAATTCAGGCCCTCCGATTCACACCACCCTTTGCTGTTTTTCTCACACCTACTAGTGAATCGCTTGTTAGAAACCCTAACAATGTGCACCACACCGCAATGTTTCTCATAAACCTATCCTACATTGCCACTGCATGTTTCCTGACCTTCCCATGCTGACCACCCCGTGGCGCTTCTATCCATCCTACATTGCCACTCACTGCTTATCCTAATTCAGGCTTTCGATTCACACCACGCCGTAATGTTTTTCTCCCTCATACTAGTTAATGGCCTGTTACAAACCCTTACAGTGCGCACAACACCGCAATGTTTTTCAAAACCTATCCTACATTGCCACTGCATGTTTCCTGAACTCCCCATGCTGACCACCCCGTGGCGCTTTCTCCATCCTACATTGCCACTGACTGCCTATACTAATTCAGGCCCTCTGATTCACAACAACCTGTGATGTTTTTCTCACTCCTACCTGTGAATGGCCTGTTAGAAACCCTTGCAGTGCGCACCACACCGCGCTGTTTTTCAGAAACCTATCCTACATTGCCACTGCATGTTTCCTGACCTCCCCATTCTGACCACCCAGTAGTGCTTTTCTCCATCCTACATTGCCACTCACTGCCTATCCTAATTCAGGCCTTCCGATTCACACCACCCCGTGATATTTTTCTCACTCCTACTGGTGGGTGGCCTGTTAGAAACTCTTACAGTGCGCACCACACCGCGATGTTTTTCAGAAACCTATCCTACATTGCCACTGCATGTTTCCTGACCTCCCATGCTAAATATCCCTTGGCGCTTTTCTCCATCCTACATTTCCACTCACTGCCTATCCTACTTCAGGCCCTCTGATTCACACCTCCCCATGATGTTTTTCTCACTCCTACTTGTGAATGGCCTGTTAGAAACCCTTACAATGCGCACCAAACCACGATGTTTTTCAGAAACCTATCCTATATTGCCACTGCATGTTTCCTGACCTCCACATGCTGAGCACTCCGTGGCGCTTTTCTCAATGCTACATTGCCACTCACTGCCTATCCTACTTCAGGCCTTTCAATTCACACCATCCCGTGATGTTTTTCTCACTCCTACTAGTGAATGGCCTGTTAGAAAGCAGTGCAATGCGCACCACAACGGGATGTTTTTCAGAAACCTATCCTACATTGCCACTGCATGTTTCCTGACCTCCCCATGCTGACCACACCGTGGCACTTTTCTCCATCCTGCATTGCCACTCACTGCCTATCCTAATTCAGGCCCTCCGATTCACACCACCCTGTGCTGTTTTTCTCACTCCTACTAGTGAATGGCCTGTTAGAAACCCTTACACTGCGCACCACCCAGCGATGTTTTTCAGAAACCTATCCTACATTGTCACTGCATGTTTCCTGTCCTCCCCATGCTGACCACCACGTGGCGCTTTTCTCCATCCTACCTTGCCACTCACTGCCTATCCTAATTCAGGCTTCCCATTCACATCACCCCGTGATGTCTTCCTCACTCGTAATAGTGAATGGCCTGTTAGAAACCGTTACAATGCGCACCACACCGCGATGTTTTTAGAAACCTATCCTACATTGCCACGGCAAGTTTCCTGACCTGCCCATGCTGACCACCCCGTGGCAATTTTCTCCATCCTACATTGCCACTCACTGCCTATCCTAATTCAGGCTTCTGATTCACACCACAAGGTGATGTTTTTCTCACTCCTACTAGTGAATCGCTTGTTAGAAACGCTAACAATGTGCACCACACTGCGATGTTTCTCATAAACCTATCCTACAATGCCACTGCATGTTTCTTGACCTCCCCATGCTGACCACCCCGTGGCGCTTTTCTCCATCCTACATTGTCACTCACTGCCTATCCTAATTCAGTGCCTCCGATTCACACCACCCAGTGATGTTTTTATCACTTCTACTAGTGAATGGCCTGTTAGAAACCCTTACAATGCGCACCACTCCACGATGTTTTTCAGAAACTTATCCTACATTGCCACTGCATGTTTACTGACTTCGCCATGCTGAACACCCTGTGGTGCTTTTCTCCATCCTACATTGCCACTCTTTGCCTATACTAATTCAGGCCCTCCGATTCACACCACCCCGTGATGTGTTTCTCACTCCTAGTAGTGAATGGCCTATTAGAAACCCTTACAATGCGCACCACCCCGCGACGTTTTTCAGAAACCTATCCTACATTGCCACAGCATATTTCCTGACCTCCCCATGCTGACCACCCCGTGGTGCTTTTCTCCATCCTGCATTGCCACTGACTGCCTATCCTAATTCAGGCCCTCCGATTCACA
This sequence comes from Cavia porcellus, assembly GCF_034190915.1. NCBI lineage: Eukaryota > Metazoa > Chordata > Mammalia > Rodentia > Caviidae > Cavia > Cavia porcellus. The sequence goes on from NW_026947632.1 coordinate 263,326, forward strand.
CCACCACGTGATGTTTTTCTCACTCCTACTAGTGAATGGCCTGTTAGAAACCCTTAGAATGCGCACCAGTCCGCAATGTTTTTCAGAAACTTATCCTACATTGCCACTGCATGTTTCCTGACCTCCCCATGCTGACCACCCCGTGGTGCTTTTCTCCATCCTACATTGCCACTCACTGCCTATCCTAATTCAGGCTTCCCATTCACACCACCCCGTGATATCTTGCTCACTCCTACTAGTGAATGGCCTGTTAGAAACCCTTACAATGCGGACCACCCCGCGAGGTTTTTTAGAAACCTATCCTACATTGCCACTGCATGTTTCCTTACCTCCACATGCTGAGCACTCCGTGGCGATTTTCTACATCCTACATTGCCACACACTGCCTATCCTAATTCAGGCTTCTGATTCAAACCACCCCGTGATGTTTTTCTCACTCCTACTAGTGAATCCCTTGTTAGAAACCCTAACAATGTGCACCACACCGCGATATTTCTCATAAAACTATCCTACATAGCCACTGCATGTTTCCTGACCTCCATAGCTGAGCACTCCGTGGCGCTTTTCTCTATCCTACATTTTCACTCACTGCCTATCCATCTTCAGGCCCTCCGATTCACACCAACCCGTGATGTTTATCTCACTTCTACTAGTGAATGGCCTGTTAGAAACCCTTACAATGCGCACCACCCCGCGATGTTTTGCAGAAACCTATCCTACATTGCCACTGCATGTTTCCTGACCTCCACATGCTGAGCAATCCGTGGAGCTTTTCTCCATCATACATTGCCACTCACTGCCTATTTTAATTCAGGCCCTCCGATTCACACCACCCCGCGATGTTTTTCTCACTCCTACTAGTGAATAGCCTGTTAGAAACCCTTACAATGCGCACCACCCCGCAATATTTTTCAGAAACCTATCCTACATTGACACTGCATGTTTCCTGACCTCCCCATGCTAAATACCCCTTGTCGCTTTTCTCCGTCCTACATTGCCTCTCACTGCCTATCCTACTTCAGGCCCTCCGATTCACACCAACCCGTGATGTTTTTCTCACTCCTACTAGTGAGTGGCCTGTTAGAAACCCTTACAATGCGCACCACCCCGCGATGTTTTTCAGAAACCTTTCCTATATTGCCACTGAATGTTTCCACACCTCCCCATGCTGACCACATCGTGGCGCTTTTCTCCTTCCTACATTGCCACTCACTGCCTATCCTAATTCAGGCCCTCTGATTCACACCACCCCATGATCTTTTTCTCACTCCTACTAGTGAATGGCCTGTTAGAAACCCTTACAATGCGCACCACCCCGCGAGGTTTTGCAGAAACCTATCGTACATTGCCACTGCATGTTTCCTGACCTCCACATGCTGAGCACTCCCTGGCACTTTTCTCCATCCTACATTGCTACTCACAGCCTATCCTAATTCAGGCACTCCGATTAACACCACCCCGTGACGTTTTTCTCACTCCTACTAGTCAATAGCATGTTAGAAACCCTTACAATGTGCACCACCCCGCGATATTTTTCAGAAACCTATCCTACATTACCACTGCATGTTTCCTGACCTCCCCATGCTGACCACCCCGTGGCTCTTTTCTCCATCCTGCATTGCCACTCACTGCCTATCCTATTCAGGCCCTCCGATTCACACCACCCCATGATATCTTCCTCACTCCTACTAGTGAATGGCCTGTTAGAAACCCTTACAATGCGCACCACCCCGCGATGTTTTCAGAAACCTATCCTACATTGCCACTGCATGTTTCTTGACCTCCCCATGCTGATCAACACTTGGCGCTTTTCTCCATCCTACATTACCACTCACTGCCTATCCTACTTCAGGCCCTCCGATTCACACAACCCCATGATGTTTTTCTCACTCCTACTAGTGAGTGGCCTGTTAGAAACCCTTACAATGCGCACCACACCGCGATGTATTTTAGAAACCTATCCTACTTTGCCACGGCATGTTTCCAAACCTCCCCATGCTGACCACATCGTGGCGCTTTTCTCCATACTACATTGCCACTCACTGCCTATCCTAATTCAGGACCTCCGATTCACACCACACCGTGATGTTTTTCTCACTCCTACTAGTTAATGGCCTGTTAGAAACCCGTACAATGCGTACCACACCGCGATGATTTTCAGAAACCTATCCTACATTGCCACTGCATGTTTCCTTACCTCCACATGCTGAGCACTCCGTGGCGATTTTCTACATCCTACATTGCCACACACTGCCTATCCTAATTCACGCTTCCCTATTCAAACCACCCCGTGATGTTTTTCTCACTCCTACTAGTGAATCCCTTGTTAGAAACCCTAAAAATGTGCACCACACCGCGATATTTCTCATAAAACTATCCTACATAGCCACTGCATGTTTCCTGACCTCCACATGCTGAGCACTCCCTGGCACTTTTCTCCATCCTACATTGCTACTCACTGCCTATCCTTATTCAGGCACTCCAATTAACACCACCCCGTGACGTTTTTCTCAATCCTACTAGTGAATAGCCTGTTAGAAACCCTTACAATGTGCACCAACCCGCGATATTTTTCAGAAACCTGTCCTACATTACCACTGCATGTTTCCTGACCTCCCCATGCTGACCACCCCGTCGCTCTTTTCTCCATCCTGCATTGCCACTCACTACCTTTCCTAATTCAGGCCCTCCAATTCACACCACCATGTGATGTTTTACTCACTCCTACTAGTGAATGGCCTGTTAGAAACCCTTACAATGTGCACCACCCTGCTATTTTTTTTCAGAAACCTATCCAACATTGCCACTGCATGTTTCCTGACCTCCCCATGCTGATTATGCCGTGGCGCTTTGCTCCATCCTACATTGCCACTCACTGCCTATCCTAATTCAAGCCCTCCGATTCACACCACCCCGTGATGTTTTTCTCACTTCTACTAGTGAATAGCCTGTTAGAAACCCTTATAATGTGCACAACTCCGCGATGTTTTCCAGAAACCTATCCTACATTGCCACTGCACGTTTCCTGACCTGCCCATGCTGACCACCGCGTGGCGCATTTCTCCATCCTACATTGCCACTCACTGCCTATCCTAATTCAGGGCCTCCGATTCACACCACCCCGTGATGGTTTTCTCACTGCTATTAGTGAATGGCCTGTTAGAAATCCTTACAATGCGCAACACCCCGCGATTTTTTTTTCAGAAACCTATTCTAGATTGGAACTGCATGTTTCCTCACCTCCCCATGCAGAGCACCCAGTGGTGCTTTTCTCCATACTACATTCCCATCACTGCCTATCCTTATTCAGGACCTCTGATTCACACCACCCCGTGATGGTTTTCTCACTCCTATTAGTGAATGGCCTGTTAGAAATCCTTACAATGCGCACCACCCCGCGATGTTTTTCAAAAACTTATCCTACATTGCCACTGTATGTTTCCTGACCTCCCCATGCTGACCACCTCGTGGTACTTTTCTCCATCCTACATTGCCACTCACTGCCTATCCTAATTCAGGCCCTCTGATTCACCCCACCCCTTGATGTTTTTCTCACTCCTACTAGTGAATGGCCAATTAGAAACCCTTACAATGCGCACCACCCCACGATGTACTTCAGAAACCTATCCTACATTGCCACTGCATGTTTCCCGACCACCCCATGCTGACCACCCCGTGGCGCTAATCTCCATCCTACATTGCTACTCACTGCCTATCCTAATTCAGGAACTCAGATTCACACCACCCCGTGATGTTTTTATAACTCCTACTAGTGAATGGCCTGTTAGAAACACTTACAATGCCCTCCACCCCGCGATGTTTTTCAGAAACCTATCCAACATTGCCACTGAATGTTTCCTGACCTCCCCATGCTGACCACCCTGTGGCACTTTTCTCCATCCTACATTGCCACTCACTGGCTATCCTAATTCAGGACCTCCTATTCACAGCACCCCGTGATGTTTTTCTCACTCCTACTAGTGCAAGGCCAGTTATAAACCTTTACAATTTCCACCTCCCCGCGATTTTTTTTCAGAAACCTATCCTACATTGCCACTGCATTTTACCTGACCTCCCCATGCTAAATACCCTTTGGCCCTTTTCTCCATCCTACGTTGCAACTCACTGCCTATCTTACTTCAGGCCCTCCGATTCACAGCACCCCGCGATGTTTTTCTCACTCCTACTAGTGCATGGCCTTTTAGAACCCCTTACAATGCGCACCACACCGCGATGTTTTTCAGGAACCTATCCTACTTTGCCACTGCATGTTTCCTGACCTCCCCATGCTAAATAATCCTTGGCGCTTTTCTCCATCCTACATTGCCACTCACTGCCTATTCTACTTCAGGACCTCCGATTCACACCACCCCGTGATGTTTTTCACACTCCTACTAGTCAATGGCCTGTTAGAAACCCTTACAATGCGCACTACCTCGCGATGTTTTTCAGAAACCTATCCTACATTGCCACTGCATGTTTCCTGACCTCCCCATGCTGACAACCCTGTGTCGCTTTTCTCCATCCTACATTGCCACTCACTGCCTTTCATAATTCAGGCCCTCCGATTCACACCAATATGTGATGTCTTGCTCACTCCTATTAGTGAATGGCCTGTTACAAACCCTTACAATGCGCACCACCACGCGATGTTTTTCAGAAACCTATACTACATTTCCACTGCATCTTTCCTGACCTCCCCATGCTGACGACACCGTGGCGCTTTTCTCCATCCTACATTGCCACTCCCTGCCTATCCCATTCAGGCCCTCCGATTCACACCACCCCGTGATGTCTTCCTCACTCCTATTAGTGAATGACCTGTTAGAAACCCTTGCAATGTGCACCACCCGCGATGTTTTTCAGAAACCTATCCTACATTGCCACTGCAAGTTTCTTGACCTCCCCATGCTGACCAACCCATGGCGCTTTTCTCCATCCTACATTGCCACTCACTGCCTATCCTACTTCATTCCCTCCGATTCACACCACCCCGTGATGTTTTTCTCACTCCTACTAGTGAATGGCCTGTTAGAAACCCTTACAATGCGCACCACCCCGCGATGTTTTTCAGAAAGCTATCCTACATTGCCCTTGCATGTTTCCTGACCTCCACATGCTGAGCACTCCATGGCGCTTTTCTCCATGCTACATTTCCACTCACTGCCTATCGTACTTCAGGCCCTCCGATTCACAACACCCCGTGATGTTTTTCTAACTCCTACTAGTGAGTGGCCTTTTAGAAACCCTTACAATGCGCACCACCCCGCGATGTTTTACAGAAACCTATCCTACAATGCCACTGAATGTTTCCAGACCTCCCCATGCTGTCCACATCGTGGCGCTTTTCTCCATCCTACATTGCGACTCACTGCCTATCCTAATTCAGGCTTCCCATTCACACCACCCTGTGATGTCTTCCTCACTCCTACTAGTGAAGGGCCTGTTAGAAACCCTTACAATGCGTACCACCCCGCGATGTTTCTCATAAACATATCCTACATTGCCACTGCTTGTTTCCTGACTTCCCCATGCTGACCACCCCGTGGCGCTTTCCTCCATCCTACATTGCCACTCACTGCCTATCCTAATTCAGGCCCTCCGATTCACACCACACCATGATATTTTTTCACTCCTACTAGTGAATGGCCTATGAGAAACCCTTACAGTGTGCACCACAGCGCGATGTTTTTCAGAAACCTATCCTACATTGCCACTGCATGTTTCCAGACCTCCCCATGCTGACCACATCGTGGCGCTTTTCTCCATCCTACATTGCCACTCACTGCCTATCCTAATTCAGGGTTCCCATTCACACCACCCCGTGATGTCTTCCTCATTCCTATTAGTGAATGGCCTGTTAGAAACCCTTACAATGCACATCACCCCACGATGTTTCTCATAAACATATCCTACATAGCCACAGCATGTTTCCTGACCTCCCCATGCTGACCACCCCGTGGTGCTTTTCTCCATGCTACTTTGCCACTCACTGCCTATCCTACTTCAGTACCTCCGATTCACACCACCCCGTGATGTTTTTCACACTTCTAGTCAATGGCCTGGTAGAAAACCTTACAATGCGCCCCACCCCGCGATGATTTTCAGAAACGTATGCTACATTGCCACTGCATGTTTCCTGACCTCCACATGCTGAGCACTCCGTGGCACTTTTCTCCATCCTATATTGCCACTCATTGCCTATCCTACTTCAGGCCCTCCAATTCACACCACCCCGTGATGTTTTTCTCACTCCTAGTGAATGGCCTGTTAGAAACCTTTACAATGCGCACCACCCCGCGATGTTTTTCAGAAACCTATTCTACATTACCACTGCATGTTTCCTGACTTTGCCATGCTGACCACCCCGTGGTGCTTTTCTCCATCCTACATTGCCACTCACTGCCTATCCTTTTCAGGCCCTCCGATTCACACCACTCCATGATGTTTTTCTCACTCCTACTAGTGAATGGCCTGTTAGAAAGCCTTACAATGCGTACCAGCCTTCGATGTTTTTCAAAAAACTATCCTACATTGCCACTGTATGTTTCCTGACCTCCCCATGCTGACCACCTCGTGGTACTTTTCTCCATCCTACATTGCCACTCACTGCCTATCCTAATTCAGGCCCTCTGATTCACCCCACCCCTTGATGTTTTTCTCACTCCTACTAGTGAATGGCCAATTAGAAACCCTTACAATGCGCACCACCCCACGATGTACTTCAGAAACCTATCCTACATTGCCACTGCATGTTTCCCGACCACCCCATGCTGACCACCCCGTGGCGCTAATCTCCATCCTACATTGCTACTCACTGCCTATCCTAATTCAGGAACTCCGATTCACACCACCCCGTGATGTTTTTATAACTCCTACTAGTGAATGGCCTGTTAGAAACACTTACAATGCCCTCCACCCCGCGATGTTTTTCAGAAACCTATCCAACATTGCCACTGAATGTTTCCTGACCTCCCCATGCTGACCACCCTGTGGCACTTTTCTCCATCCTACATTGCCACTCACTGGCTATCCTAATTCAGGACCTCCTATTCACAGCACCCCGTGATGTTTTTCTCACTCCTACTAGTGCAAGGCCAGTTATAAACCCTTACAATTTCCACCTCCCCGCGATTTTTTTTCAGAAACCTATTCTACATTGCCACTGCATTTTACCTGACCTCCCCATGCTAAATACCCTTTGGCCCTTTTCTCCATCCTACGTTGCAACTCACTGCCTATCTTACTTCAGGCCCTCCGATTCACAGCACCCCGTGATGTTTTTCTCACTCCTACTAGTGCATGGCCTGTTAGAACCCCTTACAATGCGCACCACACCGCGATGTTTTTCAGGAACCTATCCTACTTTGCCACTGCATGTTTCCTGACCTCCCCATGCTAAATAATCCTTGGCGCTTTTCTCCATCCTACATTGCCACTCACTGCCTCTTCTACTTCAGGACCTCCGATTCACACCACCCCGTGATGTTTTTCACACTCCTACTAGTCAATGGCCTGTTAGAAACCCTTACAATGCGCACCACCTCGCGATGTTTTTCAGAAACCTATCCTACATTGCCACTGCATGTTTCCTGACCTCCCCATGCTGACAACCCTGTGTCGCTTTTCTCCATCCTACATTGCCACTCACTGCCTTTCATAATTCAGGCCCTCCGATTCACACCAATATGTGATGTCTTGCTCACTCCTATTAGTGAATGGCCTGTTACAAACCCTTACAATGCGCACCACCACGCGATGTTTTTCAGAAACCTATACTACATTTCCACTGCATCTTTCCTGACCTCCCCATGCTGACCACCCCGTGGCGCTTTTCTCCATCCTACATTGCCACTCACTGCCTATCCTACTTCAGGCCCTCTGATTCACACCACCCCGTGATGTTTTTCTCACTCGTACTAGTGAATGGCCTGTTAGAAACCCTTACAGTGTGCACCACACCGCGATGTTTTTCATAAACCTATCCTACAATGCCACTGCATGTTTCCTGACTTAGCCATGCTGAACACCCCATGGTGCTTTTCTCCATCCTACATTGCCACTCCCTGCCTATCCCATTCAGGCCCTCCGATTCACACCACCCCGTGATGTCTTCCTCACTTCTATTAGTGAATGACCTGTTAGAAACCCTTGCAATGTGCACCACCCGCCATGTTTTTCAGAAACCTATCCTACATTGCCACCGCATGTTTCTTGACCTCCCCATGCTGACCAACCCATGGCGCTTTTCTCCATCCTACATTGCCACTCACTGCCTATCCTACTTCAGGCCCTCCGATTCACACCACCCCGTGATGTTTTTCTCACTCCTACTAGTGAATGGCCTGTTAGAAACCCTTACAATGCGCACCACCCCGCGATGTTTTTCAGAAAGCTATCCTACATTGCCCTTGCATGTTTCCTGACCTCCACATGCTGAGCACTCCATGGCGCTTTTCTCCATGCTACATTTCCACTCACTGCCTATCGTACTTCAGGCCCTCCGATTCACAACACCCCGTGATGTTTTTCTAACTCCTACTAGTGAGTGGCCTGTTAGAAACCCTTACAATGCGCACCACCCCGCGATGTTTTTCAGAAACCTATCCTACAATGCCACTGAATGTTTCCAGACCTCCCCATGCTGTCCACATTGTGGCGCTTTTCTCCATCCTACATTGTGACTCACTGCCTATCGTAATTCAGGCTTCCCATTCACACCAACCTGTGATGTCTTCCTCACTCCTACTAGTGAAGGGCCTGTTAGAAACCCTTACAATGCGCACCACCCCGCGATGTTTCTCATAAACATATCCTACATTGCCACTGCTTGTTTCCTGACTTCCCCATGCTGACCACCCCGTGGCGCTTTCCTCCATCCTACATTGCCACTCACTGCCTATCCTAATTCAGGCCCTCCGATTCACACCACACCATGATATTTTTTCACTCCTACTAGTGAATGGCCTATTAGAAACCCTTACAGTGTGCACCACAGCGCGATGTTTTTCAGAAACCTATCCTACATTGCCACTGCATGTTTCCAGACCTCCCCATGCTGACCACATCGTGGCGCTTTTCTCCATCCTACATTGCCACTCACTGCCTATCCTAATTCAGGGTTCCCATTCACACCACCCCGTGATGTCTTCCTCACTCCTATTAGTGAATGGCCTGTTAGAAACCCTTACAATGCGCATCACCCCACGATGTTTCTCATACACATATCCTACATAGCCACAGCATGTTTCCTGACCTCCCCATGCTGACCACCCCGTGGTGCTTTTCTCCATGCTACTTTGCCACTCACTTCCTATCCTACTTCAGTACCTCCGATTCACACCACCCCGTGATGTTTTTCACACTTCTTCTAGTCTATGGCCTGTTAGAAAACCTTACAATGCGCCCCACCCCGCGATGTTTTACAGAAACGTATGCTACATTGCCACTGCATGTTTCCTGACCTCCACATGCTGAGCACTCCGTGGCACTTTTCTCCATCCTATATTGCCACTCACTGCCTATCCTACTTCAGGCCCTCCTATTCACACCACCCCGTGATGTTTTTCTCACTCCTAGTGAATGGCCTGTTAGAAACCTTTACAATGTGCACCACCCCGCGATGTTTTTCAGAAACCTATTCTACATTACCACTGCATGTTTCCTGACTTTGCCATGCTGACCACCCCGTGGTGCTTTTCTCCATCCTACATTGCCACTCACTGCCTATCCTATTCAGGCACTCCGATTCACACCACTCCATGATGTTTTTCTCACTCCTACTAGTGAATGGCCTGTTAGAAAGCCTTACAATGCGTACCAGCCTTCGATGTTTTTCAAAAAACTATCCTACATTGCCACTGAATGTTTACTGACCTCCACATGCTGACCACTCCATGGCACTTTTCTCCCTCCTACATTGCCAATCACTGCCTATCCTAATTCAGGCTCCCCGATTCACACCACCCCGTGATGTTTTCCTCACTTCTACTAGTGAATGGCCTGTTAGAAACCCTTACAATGCGCACCACCCCACGATGTTTTTCAGAAACCTATCCTACATTGCCACTGCATGTTTCATGACCTCCCCTTGCTGACAACCCTCTGGCGCTTTTCTCCATCCTACATTGCCACTCACTGCCTATCCTAATTCAGATCCTCTGATTCAAACCACCCCGTGATAGTTTTCTCACTGCTACTGGAGAATGGCCTGTTAGAAATCCTTACAATGTGCACCACCCTGCTATTTTTTTTCAGAAACCTATCCAACATTGCCACTGCATGTTTCCTGACCTCCCCATGCTGATTATCCCGTGGCGCTTTTCTCCATTCTACATTGCCACTCACTGCCTATCCTAATTCACGCCCTCCGATTCACACCACCCCGTGATGTTTTTCTCACTTCTACTAGTGAATATCCTGTTACAAACCATTGCAGTGCGCACCACACCGCGATGTTTTTCAGAAACCTATCCTACATTGCCACTGCATGTTTCCTGACCTCCCCATTCTAAATACCACTTGGCGTTTTTCTCCATCCTACATTGCCACTCACTGCCTATCCTACTTCAGGCCCTCCGATTCACACCACCCCGTGATGTTTTTCTCACTCCTACTAGTGAATGGCCTGTTTGCAACGCTTACAATGCACACCACCCTGCGATGTTTTTCAGAAACTTATCCTATATTGCCACTGCATGTTTCGTGACCTCCCCATGCTGACCACCCCGTGGCGCTTTTCTCCATCCCACATTGTGTCTCACTGCCTATCCTAATTCAGGCCCTCCCATTCACAGCACCCGTGATGTTTTTCCCACTCCTAGTAGTGAATGGCCTTTTAGATACCCTTACAATGCGCACCAACCCGCAGTGTTTTTCAGAAACCTATCCTACATTGCCACTGCACGTTTCCTGACCTCCCCATGCTGACCACCTCGTGGCCCAATCTCCATCCTACATTGCCACTCACTGCCTATCCTAATTCAGGTCCTCTGATTCACACCAAACCGTGATGTTTTTCTCACTCCTTCTAGGGAATGGCCTGTTAGAAACTCTCACAGTGCGCACCACACCGCGATGTTTTTCAGAAACCTATCCTACATTGCCACTGCATATTTCCTGACCTCCACATGGTGAGCACTCCGTGGCGCTTTTCTGCATCCTACATTGCCACTCACTGCCTATCCTAATTCAGGGCCTCCGATTCACACCACCCCGTGATGGTTTTCTCCCTGCTATTAGAGAATGGCATGTTAGAAATCCTTACAATGCGCACCACCCCGCGATGTTTTTCAGAAACCTATCCTAGATTGGAACTGCATGTTTCCTCACCTCCCCATGCAGAGCACCCAGTGGTGCTTTTCTCCATCCTACATTGCCACTCACTGCCTATCCTTATTCAGGACCTCTGATTCACACCACCCCGTGATGGTTTTCTCACTCCTATTAGTGAATGGCCTGTTAGAAATCCTTACAATGCGCACCACACCGCGATGTTTTTCAAAAACTTATCCTACATTGCCACTGAATGTTTCCTGACCTCCCCATGCTGACCACCTCGTGGCACTTTTCTCCATCCTACATTGCCACTCACTGCCTATCCTAATTCAGGCCCACTGATTCACCCCACCCCTTGATGTTTTTCTCTCTCCTACTAATGAACGGCCACTTAGAAACCCTTACAATGCGCACCACCCGGCGATGTACTTCAGAAACCTATCCTACATTGCCACTGCATGTTTCCCGACCACCCCATGCTGACCACCCCGTGGCGCTTATCTCCATCCTACATTGCCACTCACTGCCTATCCTAATTCAGGAACTCCGATTCACACCACCCCGTGATGTTTTTATAACTCCTACTAGTGAATGGCCTGTTAGAAACACTTACAATGCCCTCCACCCCGCGATGTTTTTCAGAAACCTATCCAACATTGCCACTGAATGTTTCCTGACCTCCCCATGCTGACCACACCGTGGCGCTCTTCTCCATCCTACATTGCCATTCACTGGCTATCCTAATTCATGCCCTCCTATTCACAGCACTCCGTGATGTTTTTCTCACTCCTACTAGTGAAAGGCCAGTTAGAAACCCTTACAATGTCCACCTCCTCGCGATTTTTTTTCAGAAACCTATCCTACAGTGCCACTCCATTTTAACTAACCTCCCCATGCTAAATACCCTTTGGCGCTTTTCTCCATCCTACGTTGCCACTGACTGCCTATCTTACTTCAGGCCCTCCGATTCACAGCACCCCGTGATGTTTTTCTCAGTCCTACTAGTGAATGGCCAGTTAGAAACCCTTAAAATGCGCACCACCCCGCGATGTTTTTCAGAAACCTATCCTAGATTGCCACTGCATGTTTCCTCACCTCCCCATGCAGAGCACCAAGTGGTGCTTTTCTCCATCCTTCATTGCAACTCACTGCCTATCCTAATTCAGGACCTCTGATTCACACCACCCCGTGATGGTTTTCTCACTCCTATTAGTGAATGGCCTTTTACAAATCCTTACAATGCGCACCACCCCGCGATATTTTTCAAAAACTTATCCTACATTGCCACTGAATGTTTCCTGACCTCCCCATGCTGACCACCCTCTGGCACTTTTCTCCATCCTACATTGCCACTCACTGGCTATCCTAATTCAGGCCCTCCTATTCACAGCACCCCATGAGGTTTTTCTCACTCCTACTAGAGAATGGCCTGTTAGAAACCCTTACAATGCGCACCATCCCGCGATGTTTTTCAGAAACCTATCCTACATTTCCACTGCATGTTTCCTGACCTCCACATGCTGAGCACTCCGTGGCGCTCTTCTCAATCCTACATTGCCACTCACTGCCTATCCTACTTCTGGCCCTCCGAATCACACCACCCCGTGTTGTTTTTCTCACTCCTACTAGTGAATGGCCAGTTAGAAACCCTTAAAATGCGCACCACCCCGCGATGTTTTTCAGACAGCTATCCTAGATTGCCACTGCATGTTTCCTCACCTCCCCATGCAGAGCACCAAGTGGTGCTTTTCTCCATCCTAGATTGCCACTCACTGCCTATCCTAATTCAGGACCTCTGATTCACACCACCCCGTGATGGTTTTCTCACTTCTATTAGTGAATGGCCTGTTAGAAATCCTTACAATGCGCACGACCCCGCGATGTTTTTCAAAAACTTATCCTACATTGCCTACTGAATGTTTCCTGACCTCACCATGCTGACCACGCCGTGGCACTTTTCTCCATCCTACATTGCCACTCACTGCCTATCCTAATTCAGACCGACTGATTCACCCCACCCCTTGATGTTTTTCTGACTCCTACTAGTGAATGGCCAGTTAGAAACCCTTACAATGCGCATCACCCCGCGATGTTCTTCAAAAACCTATTCTACATTGCCACTGCATGTTTCCCGACCTCCCCATGCTGACCACCCCATGGCACTTATCTCCATCCTACATTGAAACTCACTGCCTATCCTAATTCAGTAACTCTGATTCACACCACCCCATGATGTTTTTATAACTCCTACTAGTGAATGGCCTGTTAGAAACACTTACAATGCCCTCCACCCAGCGATGTTTTTCAGAAATCTATCCTACATTGGCACTGCATGTTTCCTGACATCCCCATGCTGACCACCCCGTGGCGTTTTCTGGATCCTACATTGCCACTCACTGCCTATCCTATTTCAGGCCCTCCGATTCACACCACCCCGTGATGTTTTTCTCCCTCCTACTAGTGAATCGCATCTTAGAAACCCTTACAATGTGCACCACCCCGCGATGTTTTTCACAAACCTGTCCTACATTGCCACTGCATGTTACCTGACCTCCCCATGCTGACCACCCCGTGGTGCTTTTCTCCATCGTACATTGCCACTCACTGCCTATCTTAATTCAGGCCCTCCGATTCACACCACCTCGTGATGTTTTTCTCACTCCTACTAATGAATGGCCTGTTATAAACCGTTACAATGTGCCCCACTCCGCTATGATTTTCAGAAACCTATCCTACATAGCCACTGCATGTTTCCTGACCTCCCCATGCTGACCACCCTGTGGTGCCTTTCTCCATCCTACATTGCCACTCACTGCCTATCCTAATTCAGGCTCCCAGATTCACACCACCCCGTGATGTTTTTCTCACTCCTAGTAGTGAATGGCCTGTTAGAAACCCTTCCAATGTGCACCACCCCGAGATTTTTTTTCCGAAACCTATCCTACATTGCCACTGCATGTTTCTTGACCTCCCCATGCTGACCACCCCGTGGCACTTTTCTCCATCATACATTGCCACTCACTGTCTATCCTAATTCAGGCTCCCCGATTCACACCACCCCGTGATGTTTTTCTCACTCCTACTAGTGAATGGCCAGTTAGAAACCCTTACAAAGTGCACCACCCCGCGATTTTTTTTCAGAAACCTATCCTACATTGCCACTGCATGTTTCCTGACCTCCCCATGCTGACCACCCCGTGGCGCTTTTCTCCATCCTACATTGCCACTCACTGCCTATCCTACTTCAGGCCCTCCGATTCACACCACCCCGCGATGTTTTTCTCACTCCTACTAGTGAATAGCCTGTTAGAAACCCTTACAATGCGCACCACCCCGCAATATTTTTCAGAAACCTATCCTACATTGACACTGCATGTTTCCTGACCTCCCCATGCTAAATACCCCTTGTCGCTTTTCTCCGTCCTACATTGCCTCTCACTGCCTATCCTACTTCAGGCCCTCCGATTCACACCAACCCGTGATGTTTTTCTCACTCCTACTAGTGAGTGGCCTGTTAGAAACCCTTACAATGCGCACCACCCCGCGATGTTTTTCAGAAACCTTTCCTATATTGCCACTGAATGTTTCCACACCTCCCCATGCTGACCACATCGTGGCGCTTTTCTCCTTCCTACATTGCCACTCACTGCCTATCCTAATTCAGGCCCTCTGATTCACACCACCCCATGATCTTTTTCTCACTCCTACTAGTGAATGGCCTGTTAGAAACCCTTACAATGCGCACCACCCCGCGAGGTTTTGCAGAAACCTATCGTACATTGCCACTGCATGTTTCCTGACCTCCACATGCTGAGCACTCCCTGGCACTTTTCTCCATCCTACATTGCTACTCACAGCCTATCCTAATTCAGGCACTCCGATTAACACCACCCCGTGACGTTTTTCTCACTCCTACTAGTCAATAGCATGTTAGAAACCCTTACAATGTGCACCACCCCGCGATATTTTTCAGAAACCTATCCTACATTACCACTGCATGTTTCCTGACCTCCCCATGCTGACCACCCCGTGGCTCTTTTCTCCATCCTGCATTGCCACTCACTGCCTATCCTATTCAGGCCCTCCGATTCACACCACCCCATGATATCTTCCTCACTCCTACTAGTGAATGGCCTGTTAGAAACCCTTACAATGCGCACCACCCCGCGATGTTTTCAGAAACCTATCCTACATTGCCACTGCATGTTTCTTGACCTCCCCATGCTGATCAACACTTGGCGCTTTTCTCCATCCTACATTACCACTCACTGCCTATCCTACTTCAGGCCCTCCGATTCACACAACCCCATGATGTTTTTCTCACTCCTACTAGTGAGTGGCCTGTTAGAAACCCTTACAATGCGCACCACCCCGCGATGTATTTTAGAAACCTATCCTACTTTGCCACGGCATGTTTCCAAACCTCCCCATGCTGACCACATCGTGGCGCTTTTCTCCATACTACATTGCCACTCACTGCCTATCCTAATTCAGGACCTCCGATTCACACCACACCGTGATGTTTTTCTCACTCCTACTAGTTAATGGCCCGTTAGAAACTCGTACAATGCGTACCACACCGCGATGATTTTCAGAAACCTATCCTACATTGCCACTGCATGTTTCCTTACCTCCACATGCTGAGCACTCCGTGGCGATTTTCTACATCCTACATTGCCACACACTGCCTATCCTAATTCACGCTTCCCTATTCAAACCACCCCGTGATGTTTTTCTCACTCCTACTAGTGAATCCCTTGTTAGAAACCCTAAAAATGTGCACCACACCGCGATATTTCTCATAAAACTATCCTACATAGCCACTGCATGTTTCCTGACCTCCACATGCTGAGCACTCCCTGGCACTTTTCTCCATCCTACATTGCTACTCACTGCCTATCCTTATTCAGGCACTCCAATTAACACCACCCCGTGACGTTTTTCTCAATCCTACTAGTGAATAGCCTGTTAGAAACCCTTACAATGTGCACCAACCCGCGATATTTTTCAGAAACCTGTCCTACATTACCACTGCATGTTTCCTGACCTCCCCATGCTGACCACCCCGTCACTCTTTTCTCCATCCTGCATTGCCACTCACTACCTTTCCTAATTCAGGCCCTCCAATTCACACCACCATGTGATGTTTTACTCACTCCTACTAGTGAATGGCCTGTTAGAAACCCTTACAATGTGCACCACCCTGCTATTTTTTTTCAGAAACCTATCCAACATTGCCACTGCATGTTTCCTAACCTCCCCATGCTGATTATGCTGTGGCGCTTTGCTCCATCCTACATTGCCACTCACTGCCTATCCTAATTCAAGCCCTCCGATTCACACCACCCCGTGATGTTTTTCTCACTTCTACTAGTGAATAGCCTGTTAGAAACCCTTATAATGTGCACAACTCCGCGATGTTTTCCAGAAACCTATCCTACATTGCCACTGCACGTTTCCTGACCTGCCCATGCTGACCACCGCGTGGCGCATTTCTCCATCCTACATTGCCACTCACTGCCTATCCTAATTCAGGGCCTCCGATTCACACCACCCCGTGATGGTTTTCTCACTGCTATTAGTGAATGGCCTGTTAGAAATCCTTACAATGCGCAACACCCCGCGATTTTTTTTTCAGAAACCTATTCTAGATTGGAACTGCATGTTTCCTCACCTCCCCATGCAGAGCACCCAGTGGTGCTTTTCTCCATACTACATTCCCATCACTGCCTATCCTTATTCAGGACCTCTGATTCACACCACCCCGTGATGGTTTTCTCACTCCTATTAGTGAATGGCCTGTTAGAAATCCTTACAATGCGCACCACCCCGCGATGTTTTTCAAAAACTTATCCTACATTGCCACTGTATGTTTCCTGACCTCCCCATGCTGACCACCTCGTGGTACTTTTCTCCATCCTACATTGCCACTCACTGCCTATCCTAATTCAGGCCCTCTGATTCACCCCACCCCTTGATGTTTTTCTCACTCCTACTAGTGAATGGCCAATTAGAAACCCTTACAATGCGCACCACCCCGCGATGTACTTCAGAAACCTATCCTACATTGCCACTGCATGTTTCCCGACCACCCCATGCTGACCACCCCGTGGCGCTAATCTCCATCCTACATTGCTACTCACTGCCTATCCTAATTCAGGAACTCAGATTCACACCACCCCGTGATGTTTTTATAACTCCTACTAGTGAATGGCCTGTTAGAAACACTTACAATGCCCTCCACCCCGCGATGTTTTTCAGAAACCTATCCAACATTGCCACTGAATGTTTCCTGACCTCCCCATGCTGACCACCCTGTGGCACTTTTCTCCATCCT
This sequence comes from Cavia porcellus, assembly GCF_034190915.1. NCBI lineage: Eukaryota > Metazoa > Chordata > Mammalia > Rodentia > Caviidae > Cavia > Cavia porcellus. Next base: position 280,940 of record NW_026947632.1, read on the forward strand.
ACATTGCCACTCACTGGCTATCCTAATTCAGGACCTCCTATTCACAGCACCCCGTGATGTTTTTCTCACTCCTACTAGTGCAAGGCCAGTTATAAACCTTTACAATTTCCACCTCCCCGCGATTTTTTTTCAGAAACCTATCCTACATTGCCACTGCATTTTACCTGACCTCCCCATGCTAAATACCCTTTGGCCCTTTTCTCCATCCTACGTTGCAACTCACTGCCTATCTTACTTCAGGCCCTCCGATTCACAGCACCCCGCGATGTTTTTCTCACTCCTACTAGTGCATGGCCTTTTAGAACCCCTTACAATGCGCACCACACCGCGATGTTTTTCAGGAACCTATCCTACTTTGCCACTGCATGTTTCCTGACCTCCCCATGCTAAATAATCCTTGGCGCTTTTCTCCATCCTACATTGCCACTCACTGCCTATTCTACTTCAGGACCTCCGATTCACACCACCCCGTGATGTTTTTCACACTCCTACTAGTCAATGGCCTGTTAGAAACCCTTACAATGCGCACTACCTCGCGATGTTTTTCAGAAACCTATCCTACATTGCCACTGCATGTTTCCTGACCTCCCCATGCTGACAACCCTGTGTCGCTTTTCTCCATCCTACATTGCCACTCACTGCCTTTCATAATTCAGGCCCTCCGATTCACACCAATATGTGATGTCTTGCTCACTCCTATTAGTGAATGGCCTGTTACAAACCCTTACAATGCGCACCACCACGCGATGTTTTTCAGAAACCTATACTACATTTCCACTGCATCTTTCCTGACCTCCCCATGCTGACGACACCGTGGCGCTTTTCTCCATCCTACATTGCCACTCCCTGCCTATCCCATTCAGGCCCTCCGATTCACACCACCCCGTGATGTCTTCCTCACTCCTATTAGTGAATGACCTGTTAGAAACCCTTGCAATGTGCACCACCCGCGATGTTTTTCAGAAACCTATCCTACATTGCCACTGCAAGTTTCTTGACCTCCCCATGCTGACCAACCCATGGCGCTTTTCTCCATCCTACATTGCCACTCACTGCCTATCCTACTTCATTCCCTCCGATTCACACCACCCCGTGATGTTTTTCTCACTCCTACTAGTGAATGGCCTGTTAGAAACCCTTACAATGCGCACCACCCCGCGATGTTTTTCAGAAAGCTATCCTACATTGCCCTTGCATGTTTCCTGACCTCCACATGCTGAGCACTCCATGGCGCTTTTCTCCATGCTACATTTCCACTCACTGCCTATCGTACTTCAGGCCCTCCGATTCACAACACCCCGTGATGTTTTTCTAACTCCTACTAGTGAGTGGCCTTTTAGAAACCCTTACAATGCGCACCACCCCGCGATGTTTTACAGAAACCTATCCTACAATGCCACTGAATGTTTCCAGACCTCCCCATGCTGTCCACATCGTGGCGCTTTTCTCCATCCTACATTGCGACTCACTGCCTATCCTAATTCAGGCTTCCCATTCACACCACCCTGTGATGTCTTCCTCACTCCTACTAGTGAAGGGCCTGTTAGAAACCCTTACAATGCGTACCACCCCGCGATGTTTCTCATAAACATATCCTACATTGCCACTGCTTGTTTCCTGACTTCCCCATGCTGACCACCCCGTGGCGCTTTCCTCCATCCTACATTGCCACTCACTGCCTATCCTAATTCAGGCCCTCCGATTCACACCACACCATGATATTTTTTCACTCCTACTAGTGAATGGCCTATGAGAAACCCTTACAGTGTGCACCACAGCGCGATGTTTTTCAGAAACCTATCCTACATTGCCACTGCATGTTTCCAGACCTCCCCATGCTGACCACATCGTGGCGCTTTTCTCCATCCTACATTGCCACTCACTGCCTATCCTAATTCAGGGTTCCCATTCACACCACCCCGTGATGTCTTCCTCATTCCTATTAGTGAATGGCCTGTTAGAAACCCTTACAATGCACATCACCCCACGATGTTTCTCATAAACATATCCTACATAGCCACAGCATGTTTCCTGACCTCCCCATGCTGACCACCCCGTGGTGCTTTTCTCCATGCTACTTTGCCACTCACTGCCTATCCTACTTCAGTACCTCCGATTCACACCACCCCGTGATGTTTTTCACACTTCTAGTCAATGGCCTGGTAGAAAACCTTACAATGCGCCCCACCCCGCGATGATTTTCAGAAACGTATGCTACATTGCCACTGCATGTTTCCTGACCTCCACATGCTGAGCACTCCGTGGCACTTTTCTCCATCCTATATTGCCACTCATTGCCTATCCTACTTCAGGCCCTCCAATTCACACCACCCCGTGATGTTTTTCTCACTCCTAGTGAATGGCCTGTTAGAAACCTTTACAATGCGCACCACCCCGCGATGTTTTTCAGAAACCTATTCTACATTACCACTGCATGTTTCCTGACTTTGCCATGCTGACCACCCCGTGGTGCTTTTCTCCATCCTACATTGCCACTCACTGCCTATCCTTTTCAGGCCCTCCGATTCACACCACTCCATGATGTTTTTCTCACTCCTACTAGTGAATGGCCTGTTAGAAAGCCTTACAATGCGTACCAGCCTTCGATGTTTTTCAAAAAACTATCCTACATTGCCACTGTATGTTTCCTGACCTCCCCATGCTGACCACCTCGTGGTACTTTTCTCCATCCTACATTGCCACTCACTGCCTATCCTAATTCAGGCCCTCTGATTCACCCCACCCCTTGATGTTTTTCTCACTCCTACTAGTGAATGGCCAATTAGAAACCCTTACAATGCGCACCACCCCACGATGTACTTCAGAAACCTATCCTACATTGCCACTGCATGTTTCCCGACCACCCCATGCTGACCACCCCGTGGCGCTAATCTCCATCCTACATTGCTACTCACTGCCTATCCTAATTCAGGAACTCCGATTCACACCACCCCGTGATGTTTTTATAACTCCTACTAGTGAATGGCCTGTTAGAAACACTTACAATGCCCTCCACCCCGCGATGTTTTTCAGAAACCTATCCAACATTGCCACTGAATGTTTCCTGACCTCCCCATGCTGACCACCCTGTGGCACTTTTCTCCATCCTACATTGCCACTCACTGGCTATCCTAATTCAGGACCTCCTATTCACAGCACCCCGTGATGTTTTTCTCACTCCTACTAGTGCAAGGCCAGTTATAAACCCTTACAATTTCCACCTCCCCGCGATTTTTTTTCAGAAACCTATTCTACATTGCCACTGCATTTTACCTGACCTCCCCATGCTAAATACCCTTTGGCCCTTTTCTCCATCCTACGTTGCAACTCACTGCCTATCTTACTTCAGGCCCTCCGATTCACAGCACCCCGTGATGTTTTTCTCACTCCTACTAGTGCATGGCCTGTTAGAACCCCTTACAATGCGCACCACACCGCGATGTTTTTCAGGAACCTATCCTACTTTGCCACTGCATGTTTCCTGACCTCCCCATGCTAAATAATCCTTGGCGCTTTTCTCCATCCTACATTGCCACTCACTGCCTCTTCTACTTCAGGACCTCCGATTCACACCACCCCGTGATGTTTTTCACACTCCTACTAGTCAATGGCCTGTTAGAAACCCTTACAATGCGCACCACCTCGCGATGTTTTTCAGAAACCTATCCTACATTGCCACTGCATGTTTCCTGACCTCCCCATGCTGACAACCCTGTGTCGCTTTTCTCCATCCTACATTGCCACTCACTGCCTTTCATAATTCAGGCCCTCCGATTCACACCAATATGTGATGTCTTGCTCACTCCTATTAGTGAATGGCCTGTTACAAACCCTTACAATGCGCACCACCACGCGATGTTTTTCAGAAACCTATACTACATTTCCACTGCATCTTTCCTGACCTCCCCATGCTGACCACCCCGTGGCGCTTTTCTCCATCCTACATTGCCACTCACTGCCTATCCTACTTCAGGCCCTCTGATTCACACCACCCCGTGATGTTTTTCTCACTCGTACTAGTGAATGGCCTGTTAGAAACCCTTACAGTGTGCACCACACCGCGATGTTTTTCATAAACCTATCCTACAATGCCACTGCATGTTTCCTGACTTAGCCATGCTGAACACCCCATGGTGCTTTTCTCCATCCTACATTGCCACTCCCTGCCTATCCCATTCAGGCCCTCCGATTCACACCACCCCGTGATGTCTTCCTCACTTCTATTAGTGAATGACCTGTTAGAAACCCTTGCAATGTGCACCACCCGCCATGTTTTTCAGAAACCTATCCTACATTGCCACCGCATGTTTCTTGACCTCCCCATGCTGACCAACCCATGGCGCTTTTCTCCATCCTACATTGCCACTCACTGCCTATCCTACTTCAGGCCCTCCGATTCACACCACCCCGTGATGTTTTTCTCACTCCTACTAGTGAATGGCCTGTTAGAAACCCTTACAATGCGCACCACCCCGCGATGTTTTTCAGAAAGCTATCCTACATTGCCCTTGCATGTTTCCTGACCTCCACATGCTGAGCACTCCATGGCGCTTTTCTCCATGCTACATTTCCACTCACTGCCTATCGTACTTCAGGCCCTCCGATTCACAACACCCCGTGATGTTTTTCTAACTCCTACTAGTGAGTGGCCTGTTAGAAACCCTTACAATGCGCACCACCCCGCGATGTTTTTCAGAAACCTATCCTACAATGCCACTGAATGTTTCCAGACCTCCCCATGCTGTCCACATTGTGGCGCTTTTCTCCATCCTACATTGTGACTCACTGCCTATCGTAATTCAGGCTTCCCATTCACACCAACCTGTGATGTCTTCCTCACTCCTACTAGTGAAGGGCCTGTTAGAAACCCTTACAATGCGCACCACCCCGCGATGTTTCTCATAAACATATCCTACATTGCCACTGCTTGTTTCCTGACTTCCCCATGCTGACCACCCCGTGGCGCTTTCCTCCATCCTACATTGCCACTCACTGCCTATCCTAATTCAGGCCCTCCGATTCACACCACACCATGATATTTTTTCACTCCTACTAGTGAATGGCCTATTAGAAACCCTTACAGTGTGCACCACAGCGCGATGTTTTTCAGAAACCTATCCTACATTGCCACTGCATGTTTCCAGACCTCCCCATGCTGACCACATCGTGGCGCTTTTCTCCATCCTACATTGCCACTCACTGCCTATCCTAATTCAGGGTTCCCATTCACACCACCCCGTGATGTCTTCCTCACTCCTATTAGTGAATGGCCTGTTAGAAACCCTTACAATGCGCATCACCCCACGATGTTTCTCATACACATATCCTACATAGCCACAGCATGTTTCCTGACCTCCCCATGCTGACCAACCCGTGGTGCTTTTCTCCATGCTACTTTGCCACTCACTTCCTATCCTACTTCAGTACCTCCGATTCACACCACCCCGTGATGTTTTTCACACTTCTTCTAGTCTATGGCCTGTTAGAAAACCTTACAATGCGCCCCACCCCGCGATGTTTTACAGAAACGTATGCTACATTGCCACTGCATGTTTCCTGACCTCCACATGCTGAGCACTCCGTGGCACTTTTCTCCATCCTATATTGCCACTCACTGCCTATCCTACTTCAGGCCCTCCTATTCACACCACCCCGTGATGTTTTTCTCACTCCTAGTGAATGGCCTGTTAGAAACCTTTACAATGTGCACCACCCCGCGATGTTTTTCAGAAACCTATTCTACATTACCACTGCATGTTTCCTGACTTTGCCATGCTGACCACCCCGTGGTGCTTTTCTCCATCCTACATTGCCACTCACTGCCTATCCTATTCAGGCACTCCGATTCACACCACTCCATGATGTTTTTCTCACTCCTACTAGTGAATGGCCTGTTAGAAAGCCTTACAATGCGTACCAGCCTTCGATGTTTTTCAAAAAACTATCCTACATTGCCACTGAATGTTTACTGACCTCCACATGCTGACCACTCCATGGCACTTTTCTCCCTCCTACATTGCCAATCACTGCCTATCCTAATTCAGGCTCCCCGATTCACACCACCCCGTGATGTTTTCCTCACTTCTACTAGTGAATGGCCTGTTAGAAACCCTTACAATGCGCACCACCCCACGATGTTTTTCAGAAACCTATCCTACATTGCCACTGCATGTTTCATGACCTCCCCTTGCTGACAACCCTCTGGCGCTTTTCTCCATCCTACATTGCCACTCACTGCCTATCCTAATTCAGATCCTCTGATTCAAACCACCCTGTGATGGTTTTCTCACTGCTACTGGAGAATGGCCTGTTAGAAATCCTTACAATGTGCACCACCCTGCTATTTTTTTTCAGAAACCTATCCAACATTGCCACTGCATGTTTCCTGACCTCCCCATGCTGATTATCCCGTGGCGCTTTTCTCCATTCTACATTGCCACTCACTGCCTATCCTAATTCACGCCCTCCGATTCACACCACCCCGTGATGTTTTTCTCACTTCTACTAGTGAATATCCTGTTACAAACCATTGCAGTGCGCACCACACCGCGATGTTTTTCAGAAACCTATCCTACATTGCCACTGCATGTTTCCTGACCTCCCCATTCTAAATACCACTTGGCGTTTTTCTCCATCCTACATTGCCACTCACTGCCTATCCTACTTCAGGCCCTCCGATTCACACCACCCCGTGATGTTTTTCTCACTCCAACTAATGAATCGCCTGTTACAAACCGTTACAATGTGCAACACCCCGCTATGTTTTTCAGAAACCTATCCTACATTGCCACTGCATGTTTCCTCACCTCCCCATGCTGACCACCCCGTGGCGCCTTTCTCCATCCTACATTGTCACTCACTGCCTATCCTAATTCAGGCCCTCCGAATAACACCACCCCGTTATATTTTTCTCACTCCTAGTAGTGAATAGCCTGTTAGAAACCCATACAATGCGCACCACTCCGCAATGCTTTTCAGAAACCTATACTCCATTGACACTGCATGTTTCCTTACCTAACCATGCTGCCCACCCTGTGCGCTTTTCTCCATCCTACATTGCCACTCACTGCCTATCCTAATTCAGGCCCTCCGATTCACACCACCCCGTGATGTTTTTCTCACTCCTAGTAGTGCAAAGCCTGTTGGAAACCCTTACAATGCGCACCACCCCGCAATGTTTTTCAGAAACCTATCCTACATTGCCACTGCATGTTTCCTGACCTCCCCATGCTGACGACCCCGTTGCGCTTTTCTCCATCCTACCTTGCAACTCACTGCCTATTCTCATTCAGGCCCTCCGATTCACACCATCCCGTGATGTTGTTCTCACACCTACTAGTGAATGGCCTTTTAGAAACCCTTACAATGCGCACCATCCCACGATGTTTTTCCGAAACCTGTCCTACATTGCCACTGCATGTTACCTGACCTCCCCATGCTGACCACCCCGTGGCGCTTTTCTCCATCCTACAGTGCCACTCACTGCCTATCCTAATTCAGGCCCTACGATTCACACAACCCCGTCATGTTTTCCTCACACTTACTAGTAAATGGGCTATCAGAAGCCCTTACAATGCGCACCACACCGCAATGTTTTTCAGAAACCTATCCTACATTGCCACTGCATGTTTCCTTACCTAACCATGCTGACCACCCCATGGCGCTTTTCTCCATCCTACATTGCCACTCACTGCCTATCCCAATTCAGGGCCTCTGATTCACACCACCCCATGATGTTTTTCTCACTCCTGCTAGTGAATGGTCTCTTAGAAACCCTTAAAATGCGCACCAACCCACGATACTTTTCAGAAACCTATCCTACATTGCCACTGCATGTTCCCTGACCTACCCATGCTGACCACCCCGTGGCTCTTTTCTCCTTCCTACATTGCCACTCACTGCCTATACTAATGCAGGCCCTCCGATTTACACCATCCCGTGATGTTTTTCTCACTCCTACTAGTAAATGGCATGTTAGAAACGCTTACAATGCGCACCACCCCGTGATGTTTTTCAGAAACCTATCCTATATTGCCACAGCATGTTTCCTGACCTTCCCAGGGTGACCACCCCGTGGCGCTTTTCAACAACGTACATTGCCACTCACTGCCTATCCTAATTCAGACCCTTCGATTAACAACACCCCGTGATGATTTTTTCACTCCTACTAGTGAATGGCCTGTTAGAAACCCTTACAATGCACCACCCCGCGATCCTTTATAGAAACTTATCCTACATTGCCACTGCATGTTTCCTGACCATCCCATGCTGACCACCCCGTGGCGCTTTTATCCATCCTACATTGCCAATCACTGCCTATCCTAATTCAGGCCCTCCAATTCACACAAACCCGTGATGTTTTTCTCACTGCTACTAGTGCATGCCGTGTTAGATACAATTAAAATGCACAACACCCCGCGATGTTTTACAGAAACCTATCCGACATTGCCACTGCATGTTTCCTGACCTCCCCATGCTGACCACCCCTTGGCGCTTTTCTCCATCCTACATTGCCACTCACTGCCTACATCCAGTTCAGCCCCTCCGATTCACACCACCCCGTGATGTTTTTCTCACTCCTAGTAGTGAATGGCCTGTTAGAAACCCTTACAATGCGCACCACCCCGCGATGTTTTTCAGAAACTTATCCTACATTGCCACTGCATGTTTCCTGACCTCCCCATGCTGACCACCCCTTGGCGCTTTTCTCCATCCTACATTGCCACTCACTGCCTACATCCAATTCAGGCCCTCCGATTCACACCACCCCGTGATGTTTTTCTCACTCCTACTAATGAATGGCCTGTTACAAACCGTTACAATGTGCTCCACACCGCTATTATTTTCAGAAACCTATCCTACATTGCCACTGCATGTTTCCTGACCTCCCCATGCTGACGACCACGTTGCATTTTTCTCCATCCTACATTGGCACTCACTGCCAACCCCAGTTCAGGCCATCCGATTCACACCACCCTGTGATGTTTTTCTCACACCTAGTAGTTAATAGCCTGTTAGATACCCTTACAATGCGCACCACTCTGCAATGATTTTCAGAACCCTATCCTCCATTGCCACTGCCTGTTTCCGGACCTCCCCATGCTGACGACCAAGTTGCGCATTTCTCCATTCTACATTGCCACTCACTGCCTCCCCCAGTTCAGGCCCTCCGATTCACACCACCCCGTAATGTTTTTCTCACTTCTAAGAGTGAATAGCCTGTTAGAAACACTTACATTGCGCACCACCCTGCAGTGTTTTTCAGAAACCGATACTACATGCCACTGCATGTTTCCTGACCTCCCCATGCTGACCACCCTTGGTGCTTTTCTCCATCCTACCTTGCCACTCACTGCCTATCCTGATTCAGGCCCTCTGATTCACACCATCCCGTGATGTTGTTGTCACTCTTACTAGTAAATGGGCTATTAGAAGCCCTTACAATGCGCACCACACTGCGATGTTTTTCACAAACGTATCCTACATTGCCACTGCATGTTTCCTGACTTCCCATGCTTACCACCCCTTGGGGCTTTTCTCCATCGTACATTGGCACTCATTGCCTACCCCATTTCAGGCCCTCCGATTCACACCACCCCGTGATGTTTTCCTCACTCCCAGTAGTGAATGGCCTGTTAGAAACCCTTACCATGCGCACCACCCCGCGATGTTTTTCAGAAACATATCCTACATTGCCACTGCATGTTTCCTGACCTCCCCATGCTGACCACCCCGTGGCGCTTTTCTCCATCCTACAGAGCCACTCACTGCCTATCCTAATTCAGGGCCTATGAATCACACCACTCCGTGATGTTTTTCTCACTCTTACTAGTAAATGGGCTGTTAGAAGCCCTTACAATGCGAACCACCCCGCGATTTTTTTAAAAACCTATCCTACATTGGCACTGCATGTTTCCTGACATCCCCATGCTGACCACCCCGTGGCGTTTTCTGGATCCTACATTGCCACTCACTGCCTATCCTATTTCAGGCCCTCCGATTCACACCACCCCGTGATGTTTTTCTCCCTCCTACTAGTGAATCGCATCTTAGAAACCCTTACAATGTGCACCACCCCGCGATGTTTTTCACAAACCTGTCCTACATTGCCACTGCATGTTACCTGACCTCCCCATGCTGACCACCCCGTGGTGCTTTTCTCCATCGTACATTGCCACTCACTGCCTATCTTAATTCAGGCCCTCCGATTCACACCACCTCGTGATGTTTTTCTCACTCCTACTAATGAATGGCCTGTTATAAACCGTTACAATGTGCCCCACTCCGCTATGATTTTCAGAAACCTATCCTACATAGCCACTGCATGTTTCCTGACCTCCCCATGCTGACCACCCTGTGGTGCCTTTCTCCATCCTACATTGTCACTCACTGCCTATCCTAATTCAGGCCGTCCGACTAACATCAACCCGTGATGTTTTTCTCACTCCTAGTAGTGAATAGCCTGTTAGAAACCCGTACAATGCGCACCACTCCGCAATGTTTTTCAGAAACCTATCCTCCATTGCCACTGCATGTTTCCTGACCTCCCCATGCTGACGACCCCGTTGCGCTTTTCTCCATCCTACATTGCCACTCAATGCCTACACCAGTTCAGGCCCTCCGATTCACACCATTCCGTGATGTTTTTCTTAATTCTAAGAGTATATAGCCTGTTAGAAACCCTTACAATGCGCACCACCCTGCAGTGTTTTTCCAAAACCTCTCCTACATTGCCACTGCATGTTTCCTGACATCCCCATGCTGACCACACCTTGGCGCTTTTCTCCATCCTACATTGTCACGCACTGCCTATCCTAATTCAGGGCCTCCGATTCACACCACCCCGTGATGTTTATTCAGTCCTACTAGTGAATGGCCTGTTAGAAACCCTTAAAATGCGCACCACCCCGCGATATTTTTCAGAAACCTATCCTACATTGCCACTGCATGTTCACTGACGTACCCATGCTGACCACCCCGTGGCGCTTTTCTCCTTCCGACATTGCCACTTACTGCCTATACTAATTCAGGCCCTCCGATTCACACCACCCCATGATGTTATTCTCACTCCTACTAGTGAATGGCCTCTTAGAAACCCTTACAATGCGCACAACCCCGTGATGTTTTTCACAAAACTATCCTACATTGCCACTGCATGTTTCCTGACCTCCCCATTCTGTCCACCCAGTGGCGTTTTCTCTATCCTACATTGCCATTCACTGCGTATCCTAATTCAGGACCTCCGATTCACACCACCCCGTGATGTTTTTCTCACTCTTACTAGTAAATTGGCTGTTAGAAACCCTTACAATGCGCACCACCCCGCGATGTATTTCAGAAACCTACCCTACATTGCCACTGCATGTTTCCTCACCTCCCCTTGCTGACCACACCATGGCGCTTTTCTCCATCGTACATTGCCACTCACTGCCTATCCTAATTCAGGCCCTCCGATTCACACCAACCCGTGATGATTTTCTCACTCCTACTAAGGAATGGCCTGTTAGAAACACTTAAAATGTGCCCCACCCCGCTATGTTTTTCAGAAACCTATCCTACATTGCCACTGCATGTTTCCTGACCTCCCCATGCTGACGACCCCGTTGCGCTTTTCTCCATCCTACATTGCCACTCACTGCCTACCCCAGTTCAGGCCCTCCGATTCACACCACCCCGTGATGTTTTTCTTACTTCTAAGATTATATAGCTTGTTAGAAACCCTTACAATCCGCACCACCCTGCAGTGTTTTTCCGAAACCTCTCCTACATTGCCACTGCATGTTTCCTGACCTCCTCATGCTGACCAACCCGTGGCGCTTTTCTCCATCCTACAGTGCCACTCCCTGCCTATCCTAATTCAGGCCCTACGATTCACACAACCCCATGATGTTTTTCAAACTCTTACTAGTAAATGGGTATTAGAAGCCCTTACAATGCGCACCACCCCGCGATGTTTTTCAGAAACCTATGCTACATTGCCACTGCATGTTTCCTGACCTCCCAATGCTGACCACCCTTGGCGCTTTTCTCCATCCTACCTTGCCAGTCACTGCCTATCCTAATTCAGGCAATCCGATTCACACAATCCCATGATGTTTTTCTCACAGCTACTAGTGAATGGACTGTTAGATACCCTTACAATGCGCACCACCCCGCGATGTTTTTCAGAAACCTATCCTACATTGCCACTGCATGTTTCCTGACTTCCCCCTGCTGACCACCCCGTGGCGCTTTTCTCCATCCTACATTGCCACTCACTGACTATCGTAATTCAGTCCCTCCGATTCACACCACCCCATGATGTTTTTCTCACTCCTACTAGTGATTGGCCTGTTAGAAACCCTTACAATGCGCACCATCCAGCGATATTTTTCAGAAACCTATCCTACATTGCCACTGCATGTTACCTGACCTTCCCATGCTGACCAACCCGTGATGCTTTTCTCTATTGTACATTGCCACTCACTGCCTATCCTAATTCAGGCCCTCTGATTCACACCACCCCGTGATGTTTTTCTCACTCCTACGAGTAAATGACCTGTTAGAAACCCTTACAATGTGCCTCACCCCGCTATGTTTTTTAGAAACCTATCCTACATTGCCTCAGCATGTTTCCTGACCTCCCTATGCTGATGAACCTTGGCGCTTTTATGCATCCTACATTGCCACTCACTGCCTACCCCAGTTTAGGCCATCCGATTCCCACCACACTGTGATGTTTTTCTCACTCCTAATAGTGAATAGCCTGTTAGAAACCCTTACAATGCTCAACACCCCGCAATGTTTTTCAGAAACCTATCCTACATTGCCACTGCATGTTTCGAGACCTCCCCATGCTGACCTCCCCGTGGCGCTTTTCACCAACCTACATTACCACTCACTGTCTATGCTAATTCAGACCCTCCGATTCACAACACCCCGTGATGTTTTTTTCACTCCTACTAGTGAATGGCCTGTTAGAAACCCTTACAATGCACCACCCCGTGATCTTTTTCAGAAACCTATCCGATATAGCAACTGCATGTTTCCTGACAACTCAATGCTGACCACCCCGTGGCGCTTTTCTCCATCCTACATTGCCACTCACTGCCTTTCCTAATTCAGGCCCTCCGATTCACACAAACCCGTGATGTTTTTCTCACTGCTACTTGTGCATGGCATGTTAGATACAATTAAAATGGGCACCACAACGCGATGTTTTTCAGAAACCTATCCTACATTGCCACTGGATGTTTCTGACCTCCCCATGCTGATCACCCCTTGGCGCTTTTCTCCATCCTACATTGGCACTCACTGCCTACTCCATTTCAGGCCCTCAGATTCACACAACCCCGTGATGTTTTCCTCACTCCCAGTAGTGAATGGCCTGTTAGAAACCCTTACAATGCGCACCACCCCGTGATGTTTTTCAGAAATATATCATACATTGCCACTGCATGTTACCTGACCTCCCCATGCTGCCCACCCCGTGGTGCTTTTCTCCATCGTACATTGCCACTTACTGGCTATCCTAATTCAGGCCCTCCGATTCACACCATTCCGTGATGTTTTTATTACTTCTAAGAGTATTTAGCCTGTTAGAAACCCTTACAATGCGCACCACCTTGCAGTGTTTTTCCGAAACCTCTCCTACATTGCCACTGCATGTTTCGTGACATCCCCATGCTGACCACACCTGGCGCTTTTCTCCATCCTACATTGTCACGCACTGCCTATCCTAATTCAAGGCCTCCGATTCACACCACCCTGTGATGTTTTCTCACTCCTACTAGTGAATGGCCTGTTAGAAACCCTTAAAATGCGCACCACCCCGCGATATTTTTCAGAAACCTATCCTACATTGCCACTGCATGTTCAGTACCCATGCTGACCACCCCGTGGCGCTTTTCTCCTTCCGACATTGCCACTTACTGCCTGTACTAATTCAGGCCCTCTGATTCACACCACCCCATGATGTTATTCTCACTCCTACTAGTGAATGGCCTCTTAGAAACCCTTACAATGCGCACAACCCCGTGATGTTTTTCACAAACCTATCCTACATTGCCACTGCATGTTTCCTGACCTCCCCATTCTGTCCACCCAGTGGCGCTTTTCTCTATCCTACATTGCCACTCACTGCCTATCCTAATTCAGGACCTCCGATTCACACCACCCCGTGATGTTTTTCTCACTCTTACTAGTAAATGGGCTGTTAGAAACCCTTACAATGCGCACCACCCCGCGATGTATTTCAGAGACCTACCCTACATTGCCACTGCATGTTTCCTGACATCACCATGCTGACCACCCCGTGGCGCTTTTCTCCATCCTACATTGCCACTCACTGCCTATCCCAATTCAGGCCCTCAGATTCACACCACCCCATGATGTTTTTCTCCATCCTACTTGTGAATGGCCTGTTAGAAACCCTTAAAATTCGCACCACCCCGCGATGTTTTTAGAAACCTATCCTACATTACCACTGCATGTTTCCTTACCTAACCATGCTGACCACCCCATGGCGCTTTTCTCCATCCTACCTTGCAACTCACTGCCTATCCTAATTCAGGCCCTCCGATTCACACAACCCTGTGATGTTTTCTTCACTCTTACTAGTAAATGGGCTATTAGAAGCCCTTACAATGTGCACCACACCGCAATGTTTTTCAGAAACCTATCCTACATTGCCACTGCATGTTTCCTTACCTAACCATGCTGACCACCCCATGGCGCTTTTCTCCATCCTACATTGCCACTCACTGCCTATCCCAATTCCGGCCCTCAGATTCACACCACCTCATTATGTTTTTCTCCATCCTACTTGTGAATGGCCTGTTAGAAACCCTTAAAATTCGAACCACCCCGCGATGTTTTTCAGAAACCTATCCTACATTGCCACTGCATGTTTCCTTACCTAACCATGCTGACCACTCCTTGGCGCTTTTCTCCATCCTACATTGCCACTCACTGCCTACACCAGTTCAGGCCCTCCGATTCACACCACCCCGTGATGTTTTTCTCACTCCTAGTAGTGATTGGCCTGTTAGAAACCCTTACAATGCGCACCACCCCGCGATGTTTTTCCGAAACCTATCCTACATTGCCACTGCATGTTTCCTTACCTCCTCATGCTGACCACCCCATGGTGCTTTTATCCATCCTACAGTGCCACGCACTGCCTATCCTAATTCAGGCCCTCCGATTCACACCACCCCATGATGTTTTTCTCACTTCTAAGAGTGAATAGCCTGTTAGAAACCCTTACAATGCACACCACCGTGCAGTGTTTTTCAGAAACCTATACTACATTGCCACTGCATGTTTCCTGACCTCCCCATGCTGACCATCCTTGGCGGTTTTCTCCATCCTAACTTGCCACTCACGGCCTATCCTAATTAAGGCCCTCCGATTTACAACACATCGTGATGATTTTGTCACTCCTATTAGTGAATGGCCTGTTAGAAACCCTTACAATGCACCACCCCGCGATCTTTTACAGAAACTTATCCTACATGCCACTGCATGTTTCCTGACCACCTCATGCTGACCACCCCGTGGCGCTTTTCTCCATCCTACATTGCCACTCACTGCCTATCCTAATTCAGGCCCTCCGATTCACACAAACCCGAGATGTTTTTCTCACTGCTATTAGAGAATGGCGTGTTAGAAACAATTAAAATGCGCACCACCACGCGATGAGTTTCAGAATCCTATCCTACATTGCCACTGCAGGTTTCCTGACCTACCCATGCTGACCACTCTGTGGCGCTTTTCTCCATCCTACATTGCCACTCACTGCCTACCCCATTTCAGGCCCTCCGATTCACACCACCCCGTGATGTTTTTCTCACTCCTAGAAGTGAATGGCCTGTTAGAAACCCTTACAATGCGCACCACCCCGCGATGTTTTTCAGAAACATATCCTACATTGCCAATGCATGTTTCCTGACCTCCCCATGCTGACCAGCCCGTGGCGATTTTCTCCATCCTACAGTGCCACTCACTGCCTATCCTAATTCAGGGCCTACGATTCACACAACCCCGTGATGTTTTTCTCACTCTTACTAGTAAATGTGCTTTTAGAAGCCCTTAAAATGCGCACCACCCCGCGATGTTTTTCAGAAACGTATCCTACATTGGCACTGCATGTTTCCTGACCTCCCCATGCTGACCACCCCGTGGCGCTTTTCTCCATCCTACAGTGCCACTCACTGCCTTTCCTAATTTAGGCCCTCCGATTCACACCACCCCGTGATGTTTTTCTCACTCCTACTAGTGAATGGCCTCTTAGAAACCCTTACAATGCGCACCACCCCGCGATGTTTTTCAGAAACCTATCCTACATTGCCACTGCATGTTTCCTGACCTCCCCATGCTGACGACCCCGTTGCGCTTTTCTCCATCCTACATTGCCACTCACTGCCTACCCCTGTTCAGGCCCTCCGATTCACACCACCCCGTGATGTTTTTCTCACTCCTAGTAGTGAATAGCCTCTTAGAAACTCTTACAATGCGCACCACCCCGCGATGTTTTTCAGAAACCTATCCTACATTGCCACTGCATCTTTCCTGACCTCCCCATTCTGTCCGCCCTGTGGCGCTTTTCTCTATCCTACATTGCCACTCACTGCCTATCCTAATTCAGTCCCTCCGATTCACAACACCCCGTGATGTTTTTCTGACTCTTACTAGTAAATGGGCTGTTAGAAACCCTTACAATTTGCACCACACCGCGATGTTTTTCAGAAACCTATCCTACATTGCCACTGCATGTTCACTGATGTACCCATGCTGACCACCATGTGGCGCTTTTGTCCTTCCGACATTGCCACTTACTGCCTATACTAATTCAGGCCCTCCGATTCACACCACCCCATGATGTTATTCTCACTCCTACTAGTGAATGGCCTCTTAGAAACCCTTACAATGCGCACCACCCCGTGATGTTTTTCAGAAACCTATCCTACATTGCCACTGCATGTTTCCTGACATTCCCATGCTGACCACCCCGTGTCGTTTTCTCGATTCTACATTGCCACTCACTGCTTATCCTAATTCAGGCCCTCCGATTCACACCACCCTGTGAGGTTTTTCTCCCTCCTACTAGTGAATCGCATCTTAGAAACCCTTACAATGCGCACCACCCAGCGATGTTTTTCACAAACCTGTCCTACATTGCCACTGCATGTTACCTGACCTCCCCATGCTGACCACCCCGTGGTGCTTTTCTCCATCGTACATTGCCACTCACTGCCTATCCTAATTCAGGCCCTCCGATTCACACCACCTCGTGATGTTTTTCTCACTCCTACTAATGAATGGCCTGTTATAAACCGTTACAATGTGCCCCACCCCGCTATGATTTTCCGAAACCTATCCTACATTGCCACTGCATGTTACCTGACCTCCCCATGCTGACCACCCCGTGGCGCCTTTCTCCATCCTACATTGTCACTCACTGCCTATCCTAATTCAGGCCGTCCGACTAACACCAACCCGTGATGTTTTTCTCACTCCTAGTAGTGAATAACCTGTTAGAAACCCGTACAATGCGCACCACTCCGCAATGTTTTTCAGAAACCTATCCTCCATTGCCACTGCATGTTTCCTGACATCTCCATGCTGACGACCCCGTGGTGCTTTTCTCCATCCTACATTGCCACTCACTGCCTACCCCAGTTTAGGCCCTCCGATTCACACCATTCCGTGATGTTTTTCTTACTTCTAAGAGTATATAGCCTGTTAGAAATCCTTAAAATGCGCATCACCCCGCGATATTTTTCAGAAACCTATCCTACATTGCCACTGCATGTTCACTGACGTACCCATGCTGACCACCCCGTGGCGCTTTTCTCCTTCCGACATTGCCACTTACTGCCTATACTAATTCAGGCCCTCCGATTCACACCACCCCATGATGTTATTCTCACTCCTACTAGTGAATGGCCTCTTAGAAACCCTTACAATGCGCACAACCCCGTGATGTTTTTCACAAACCTATCCTACATTGCCACTGCATGTTTCCTGACCTTCCCATTCTGTCCTACCAGTGGCGCTTTTCTCTATCCTACATTGCCAATCACTGCCTATCCTAATTCAGGACCTCCGATTCACACCACCCCATGATGTTTTTCTCACTCTTACTAGTAAATGGGCTGTTAGAAACACTTACAATGCGCACCACCCCGCGATGTATTTCAGAAACCTACCCTACATTGCCACTGCATGTTTCCTCACCTCCCCTTGTTGACCACACCATGGCGCTTTTCTCCATCCTACATTGCCACTCACTGCCTATCCTAATTCAGGCCCTCCGATTCACACCAACCCGTGATGATTTTCTCACTCCTACTAATGAATGTCCTGTTAGAAACACTTACAATGTGTCCCACCGCGCTATGTTTTTCAGAAACCTATCCTACATTGCCACTGCATGTTTCCTGACCTCCCCATGCTGACGACCCCATTGCGCTTTTCTCCATCCTAGATTGCCACTCACTGCCTACACCAGTTCAGGCCCTCCGATGCACACCTCCCCGTGATGTTTTTCTCACTCCTAGTAGTTAATAGCCTGTTAGATACCCTTACAATGCGCACCACCCCGCGATGTTTTTCAGAAACCTATCCTACTTTGCCAATGCATGTTTCCTGACTTCCCCCTGCTGACCACCCCGTGGCGCTTTTTTCCATCCTACATTGCAACTCACTGCCTATCGTAATTCAGGCCCTCCGATTCACACCACCCCATGATGTTTTTCTCACTCCTACTAGTGAATGGCCTGTTAGAAAGCCTTACAATGCGCACCACCCAGCGATATTTTTCAGAAACCTATCCTACATTGCCACTGCATGGTACCTGACCTTCCCATGCTGACCACCTCGTGGTGCTTTTCTCTATTGTACATTGCCACTAATTCAGGCCCTCCGATTCACACCACCCCATGATGTTTTTCTCACTCCTACTAGCAAATGGCCTGTTAGAAACACTTACAATGTGCCTCACCCCGCTATGTTTTTCAGAAACCTATCCTACATTGCCACTGTATGTTTCCTGACGTCCCCATGCTGATGAACCTTGGCACTTTTATGCGTCCTACATTGCCACTCACTGCCTACCCCAGTTTAGGCCATCCGATTCCCACCACCCCGTGTTGTTTTTCTCACTCCTAGTAGTGAATAGCCTGTTAGAAACCCTTACAATGCTCACCACCCCAGAATGTTTTTCAGAAACCTATCCTCCATTGGCACTGCATGTTTCCTGACCTCCCCATGCTGACCTCCCCGTGGCGCTTTTCACAAACCTACATTGCCACTCACTGTCTACCCTAATTCAGACCCTCCGATTCACAACACCCCGTGATGTTTTTTTCACTCCTACTAGTGAATGGCCTGTTAGAAACCCTTACAATGCACCACCCCGTGATCTTTTTCAGAAACCTATCCTACATTGCACCTGCATATTTTCTGACCACCCCATGCTGACCACCCCGTGGTGCTTTTCTCCATCCTACATTGCCACCTACTGCCTAACCTTATTCAGGCTCTCCGATTCACACCACCCCGTGATGTTTTTCTCACTCTTAGTAGTAAATGGGCTGTTAGAACCCTTACAATGCGCACCACTCGGCGATGTTTTTCAGAATCCTATCCTACATTGCCACTGCATGTTTCCTGACATCACCATGCTGACCACCCCGTGGCGCTTTTCTCCATCCTATATTGCCACTCACTGCCTATCCCAATTCAGGCCCTCAGATTCACACCACCCCATGATGTTTTTCTCCATCCTACTTGTGAATAGCCTGTTAGAAACCCTTAAAATTCGCACAACCCCGCGATGTTTTTCAGAAACCTATCCTACATTGCCACTGCATGTTTCCTTACCTAACCATGCTGACCACCCCATGGCGCTTTTCTCCATCCTACATTGCCACTCACTGCCTATCCTAATTCAGGCCCTCCGATTCACACCACCCCGTGATGTTTTTCTCACTCCTACTAGTGAATGGCCTCTTAGAAACCCTTACAATGCGCACCACCCCGCGATGTTTTTCAGAAACCTATCCTACATTGCCACTGCATGTTTCCTGACCTCCCCATGCTGACGACCCCGTTGCGCTTTTCTCCATCCTACATTGCCACTCACTGCCTACCCCTGTTCAGGCCCTCCGATTCACACCACCCCGTGATGTTTTTCTCACTCCTAGTAGTGAATAGCCTCTTAGAAACTCTTACAATGCGCACCACCCCGCGATGTTTTTCAGAAACCTATCCTACATTGCCACTGCATCTTTCCTGACCTCCCCATTCTGTCCGCCCTGTGGCGCTTTTCTCTATCCTACATTGCCACTCACTGCCTATCCTAATTCAGTCCCTCCGATTCACAACACCCCGTGATGTTTTTCTGACTCTTACTAGTAAATGGGCTGTTAGAAACCCTTACAATTTGCACCACACCGCGATGTTTTTCAGAAACCTATCCTACATTGCCACTGCATGTTCACTGATGTACCCATGCTGACCACCATGTGGCGCTTTTGTCCTTCCGACATTGCCACTTACTGCCTATACTAATTCAGGCCCTCCGATTCACACCACCCCATGATGTTATTCTCACTCCTACTAGTGAATGGCCTCTTAGAAACCCTTACAATGCGCACCACCCCGTGATGTTTTTCAGAAACCTATCCTACATTGCCACTGCATGTTTCCTGACATCCCCATGCTGACCACCCCGTGTCGTTTTCTCGATTCTACATTGCCACTCACTGCTTATCCTAATTCAGGCCCTCCGATTCACACCACCCTGTGAGGTTTTTCTCCCTCCTACTAGTGAATCGCATCTTAGAAACCCTTACAATGCGCACCACCCAGCGATGTTTTTCACAAACCTGTCCTACATTGCCACTGCATGTTACCTGACCTCCCCATGCTGACCACCCCGTGGTGCTTTTCTCCATCGTACATTGCCACTCACTGCCTATCCTAATTCAGGCCCTCCGATTCACACCACCTCGTGATGTTTTTCTCACTCCTACTAATGAATGGCCTGTTATAAACCGTTACAATGTGCCCCACCCCGCTATGATTTTCCGAAACCTATCCTACATTGCCACTGCATGTTACCTGACCTCCCCATGCTGACCACCCCGTGGCGCCTTTCTCCATCCTACATTGTCACTCACTGCCTATCCTAATTCAGGCCGTCCGACTAACACCAACCCGTGATGTTTTTCTCACTCCTAGTAGTGAATAACCTGTTAGAAACCCGTACAATGCGCACCAGTCCGCAATGTTTTTCAGAAACCTATCCTCCATTGCCACTGCATGTTTCCTGACATCTCCATGCTGACGACCCCGTCGTGCTTTTCTCCATCCTACATTGCCACTCACTGCCTACCCCAGTTTAGGCCCTCCGATTCACACCTTTCCGTGATGTTATTCTTACTTCTAAGAGTATATAGCCTGTTAGAAATCCTTAAAATGCGCATCACCCCGCGATATTTTTCAGAAACCTATCCTACATTGCCACTGCATGTTCACTGACGTACCCATGCTGACCACCCCGTGGCGCTTTTCTCCTTCCGACATTGCCACTTACTGCCTATACTAATTCAGGCCCTCCGATTCACACCACCCCATGATGTTATTCTCACTCCTACTAGTGAATGGCCTCTTAGAAACCCTTACAATGCGCACAACCCCGTGATGTTTTTCACAAACCTATCCTACATTGCCACTGCATGTTTCCTGACCTCCCCATTCTGTCCTACCAGTGGCGCTTTTCTCTATCCTACATTGCCAATCACTGCCTATCCTAATTCAGGACCTCCGATTCACACCACCCCATGATGTTTTTCTCACTCTTACTAGTAAATGGGCTGTTAGAACCCTTACAATGCGCACCACTCGGCGATGTTTTTCAGAATCCTATCCTACATTGCCACTGCATGTTTCCTGACATCACCATGCTGACCACCCCGTGGCGCTTTTCTCCATCCTATATTGCCACTCACTGCCTATCCCAATTCAGGCCCTCAGATTCACACCACCCCATGATGTTTTTCTCCATCCTACTTGTGAATAGCCTGTTAGAAACCCTTAAAATTCGCACAACCCCGCGATGTTTTTCAGAAACCTATCCTACATTGCCACTGCATGTTTCCTGACATCACCATGCTGACCACCCCGTGGCGCTTTTCTCCATCCTATATTGCCACTCACTGCCTATCCCAATTCAGGCCCTCAGATTCACACCACCCCATGATGTTTTTCTCCATCCTACTTGTGAATAGCCTGTTAGAAACCCTTAAAATTCGCACAACCCCGCGATGTTTTTCAGAAACCGATCCTACATTGCCACTGCATGTTTCCTGACCTCCCCATGCTGACGACCCCGTTGCGCTTTTCTCCATCCTACATTGCCACTCACTGCCTACCCCAGATCAGGCCCTCCGATTCACACCACCCCGTGATGTTTTTCTTACTTCTAAGAGTATATAGCTTGTTAGAAACCCTTACAATCCGCACCACCCTGCAGTGTTTTTCCGAAACCTCTCCTACATTGCCACTGCATGTTTCCTGACCTCCTCATGCTGACCAACCCGTGGCGCTTTTCTCCATCCTACAGTGCCACTCACTGCCTATCCTAATTCAGGCCCTACGATTCACACAACCCCATGATGTTTTTCAAACTCTTACTAGTAAATGGGTATTAGAAGCCCTTACAATGCGCACCACCCCGCGATGTTTTTCAGAAACCTATGCTACATTGCCACTGCATGTTTCCTGACCTCCCAATGCTGACCACCCTTGGCGCTTTTCTCCATCCTACCTTGCCAGTCACTGCCTATCCTAATTCAGGCCATCCGATTCACACAATCCCATGATGTTTTTCTCACACCTACTAGTGAATGGACTGTTAGATACCCTTACAATGCGCACCACCCCGCGATGTTTTTCAGAAACCTATCCTACATTGCCACTGCATGTTTCCTGACTTCACCCTGCTGACCACCCCGTGGCGCTTTTCTCCATCCTACATTGTCACTCACTGCCTATCGTAATTCAGTCCCTCTGATTCACACCACCCCATGATGTTTTTCTCACTCCTACTAGTGATTGGCCTGTTAGAAACCCTTACAATGCGCACCACCCAGCGATATTTTTCAGAAAACTATCCTACATTGCCACTGCATGTTACCTGACCTTCCCATGCTGACCAACCCGTGATGCTTTTCTCTATTGTACATTGCCACTCACTGCCTATACTAATTCAGGCCCTCTGATTCACACCACCCCGTGATGTTTTTCTCACTCCTACGAGTAAATGGCCTGTTAGAAAACCTTACAATGTGCCTCACCCCGCTATGTTTTTTAGAAACCTATCCTACATTGCCACGGCATGTTTCCTGACCTACCCATGCTGATGAACCTTGGCGCTTTTATGCATCCTACATTGCCACTCACTGCCTACCCCAGTTTAGGCCATCCGATTCCCACCACACTGTGATGTTTTTCTCACTCCTAATAGTGAATAGCCTGTTAGAAACCCTTACAATGCTCAACACCACGCAATGTTTTTCAGAAACCTATCCTACATTGAAACTGCATGTTTCCAGACCTCCCCATGCTGACCTCCCCGTGGCGCTTTTCACCAACCTACGTTGCCACTCACTGTCTATCCTAATTCAGACCCTCCGATTCACAACACCCCGTGATGTTTTTCTCACTCCTACTAGTGAATGGCCTGTTACAAACCCTTACAATGCACCACCCCGTGATCTTTTTCAGAAATCTATCCGACATAGCCACTGCATGTTTCCTGACAACCCCATGCTGACCACCCCGTGGCGCTTTTCTCCATCCTACATTGCCACTCACTGCCTATCCTAATTCAGGCCCTCCGATTCACACAAACCCGTGATGTTTTTCTCACTGCTACTAGTGCATGGCGTGTTAGATACAATTAAAATGGGCACTACCCCGCGATGTTTTTCAGAAACCTATCCTACATTGCCACTGGATGTTTCTGACCTCCCCATGCTGATCACCCCTTGGCGCTTTTCTCCATCCTACAGTGGCACTCACTGCCTACCCCATTTCAGGCCCTCCGATTCACACCACCCCGTGATGTTTTCCTCACTCCCAGTAGTGAATGGCCTGTTAGAAACCCTTACAATGCGCACCATCCCGCGATGTTTTTCAGAAATATATCATACATTGCCACTGCATGTTTCCTGACCTCCCCATGCTGACCACCCCGTGGCACTTTTCTCCATCCTACAGTGCCACTCACTGCCTATCCTAATTCAGGGCCTACGAATCACACCACCCCGTGATGTTTTTCTCACTCTTACTAGTAAATGGGCTGTTAGAAGCCCTTACAATGCGAACCACCCCGTGATGTTTTTCAGAAACCTGTCCTACATTGGCACTGCATGTTTCCTGACATCCCCATGCTGACCACCCCGTGGCGTTTTCTGGATCCCACATTGCCAATCACTGCCTATCCTATTTCAGGCCCTCCGATTCACACCACCACGTGATGTTTTTCTCCCTCCTACTAGTGAATCGCATCTTAGAAACCCTTACAATGCGCACCACCCCGCGATGTTTTTCACAAACCTGTCCTACATTGCCACTGCATGTTACCTGACCTCCCCATGCTGCCTACCCCGTGGTGCTTTTCTCCATCGTACATTGCCACTTACTGCCTATCCTAATTCAGGACCTCCGATTCACACCACCCCGTGATGTTTTTCTCACTCTTACTAGTAAATGGCCTGTTAGAAACACTTACAATGCGCACCACCCCGCGATGTATTTCAGAAACCTACCCTACATTGCCACTGCATGTTTCCTCACCTCCCCTTGCTGACCACACCATGGCGCTTTTCTCCATCCTACATTGCCACTCACTGCCTATCCTAATTCAGGCCCTCCGATTCACACCAACCCGTGATGATTTTCTCACTCCTACTAATGAATGTCCTGTTAGAAACACTTACAATGTGTCCCACCGCGCTATGTTTTTCAGACACCTATCCTACATTGCCACTGCATGTTTCCTGACCTCCCCATGCTGACCACCCCGTGGTGCTTTTCTCCATCCTACATTGCCACCTACTGCCTAACCTAATTCAGGCTCTCCGATTCACACCACCCCGTGATGTTTTTCTCACTCTTAGTAGTAAATGGGCTGTTAGAACCCTTACAATGCGCACCACACGGCGATGTTTTTCAGAATCCTATCCTACATTGCCACTGCATGTTTCCTGACATCACCATGCTGACCACCCCGTGGCGCTTTTCTCCATCCTACATTGCCACTCACTGCATATCCCAATTCAGGCCCTCAGATTCACACCACCCCATGATGTTTTTCTCCATCCTACTTGTGAATAGCCTGTTAGAAACCCAGAAAATTTGCACCACCCCGCGATGTTTTTCAGAAACCTATCCTACCTTGCCACTGCATGTTTCCTTACCTAACCATGCTGACCACCCCATGGCGCTTTTCTCCATCCTACATTGCCACTCACTGCCTATCCTAATTCAGGCCCTCCGATTCACACCACTCCGTGATGTTTTTCTCACTCCTAGTAGTGAATAGCATGTTAGAAACCGTTACATAGCGCACCACCCTGCAATGTTTTTCAGAAACCTATCCTACATTGCCACTGCATGTATCCTGACGTCCCCATGCTGACCACCCTTGGCGCTTTTCTCCATCCTACCTTTCAACTCACTGCCTATCCTAATTCAGGCCCTCCGATTCACAGAACCCTGTGATGTTTTCTTCACTCTTACTAGTAAATGGGCTATTAGAAGCCCTTACAATGCGCACCAAACCGCAATGTTTTTCAGAAACCTATCCTACATTGCCACTGCACGTTTCCTTACCTAACCATGCTGACCACCCCATGGCGCTTTTCTCCATCCTACATTGCCCCTCTCTGCCTATCCCAATTCAGGCCCTCAGATTCACACCACCCCATGATGTTTTTCTCCATCCTAGATGTGAATGGCCTGTTAGAAACCCTTAAAATTCGCACCACTCCACGATGTTTTTCAGAAACCTATCCTACATTGCCACTGCATGTTTCCTTACCTAACCATGCTGACCACACCTTGGCGCTTTTCTCCATCCTACATTGCCACTCACTGCCTACCCCAGTCCAGGCCCTCCGATTCACACCACCCCGTGATGTTTTTCTCACTCCTAGTAGTGAATGGCCTGTTAGAAACCCTTACAATGCGCACCACCCCGCAATGTTTTTCAGAAACCTATCCTCCATTGGCACTGCATGTTTCCTGACCTCCCCATGCTGACCTCCCCGTGGCGCTTTTCACCAACCTACATTGCCACTCACAGTCTACCCTAATTCAGACCCTCCGATTCACACACCCCATGATGTTTTTTTCACTCCTACTAGTGAATGGCCTGTTAGAAACCCTTACAATGCACCACCCCGTGATCTTTTTCAGAAACCTATCCTACATTGCACCTGCATATTTCCTGACCACCCCATGCTGACCACCCCATGGTGCTTTTCTCCATCCTACATTGCCACCTACTGCCTAACCTAATTCAGGCTCTCCGATTCACACCACCCGTGATGTTTTTCTCACTCTTAGTAGTAAATGGGCTGTTAGAACCCTTACAATGCGCACCACACGGCGATGTTTTTCAGAATCCTATCCTACATTGCCACTGCATGTTTCCTGACATCACCATGCTGACCACCCCTGGCGCTTTTCTCCATCCTACATTGCCACTCACTGCCTATCCCAATTCAGGCCCTCAGATTCACACCACCCCATGATGTTTTTCTCCATCCTACTTGTGAATGGCCTGTTAGAAACCCTTAAAATTCGCACCACCCCGCGATCTTTTTCAGAAACCTATCCTACATTGCCACTGCATGTTTCCTTACCTAACCATGCTGACCACCCCATGGCGCTTTTCTCCATCCTACATTGCCACTCACTGCCTATCCTAATTCAGGCCCTCCGATTCACACCACTCCGTGATGTTTTTCTCACTCCTAGTAGTGAATAGCATGTTAGAAACACTTACAATGTGCACCACCCTGCAATGTTTTTCAGAAACCTATCCTACATTTCCACTGCATGTATCCTGACGTCCCCATGCTGACCACCCTTGGCGCTTTTCTCCATCCTACCTTGCAACTCACTGCCTATCCTAATTCAGGCCCTCCGATTCACAGAACCCTGTGATGTTTTCTTCACTCTTACTAGTAAATGGGCTATTAGAAGCCCTTACAATGCGCACCACACCGCAATGTTTTTCGGAAACCTATCCTACATTGCCACTGCACGTTTCCTTACCTAACCATGCTGACCACCCCATGGCGCTTTTCTCCATCCTACATTGCCACTCACTGCCTATACTAATTCAGGGCCTACGAATCACACCACCCCGTGATGTTTTTCTCACTCTTACTAGTAAATGGCCTGTTAGAAGCCCTTACAATGCAAACCACCCCGCGATGTTTTTCAGAAACCCATCCTACATTGCCACTGCATGTTACATGACCTCCTCATGTTGACCACCCCGTGGTGCTTTTCTCCATTGTACATTGCCACTCACTGCCTATCCTAATTCAGGCCTTCCGATTCACACCACCCCGTGATGTTTTTCTCACTCCTAGGAGTGAATAGCATGTTACAAACCCGTACAATGTGCTCCACTCCGCAATGTTTTTCAGAAACCTATCCTCCATTGGCACCGCATGTTTCCTGACCTCCCCATGCTGACTACCCCGTTGCACTTTTCTCCATCCTACATTGCCACTCACTGCTTACCCCAGTTCAGGCGCTCCGATACACACCACCCCGTGATGTTTTTCTCACTTCTAGTAGTGAATAGCCTGTTAGAAACCCTTACAATGCGTACCACCCTGCAGTGTTTTTCAGAAACCTATCCTACATTGGCACTGCATGTTTCCTGAACTCCCCATGCTGAACCACCCTTGGTGCTTTTCTCCATCCTACCTTGCCCCTGCATGTTTCCTGACCTCCTCATGCTGACCACCCCGTGGCGCTTTTCTCCATCCTACAGTGCCACGCACTGCCTATCCTAATTCAGACCCTCCGATTCACAACGCCCGGTGATGAATTTTTCACTCCTACTAGTGAATGGACTGTTAGAAAACCTTAAATGCACCACCCAGCGATCTTTTTCAGAAACTTATCCTACATTGCCACTGCATGTTTCCTGCCCTCCCCATGCTGACCACCGCGTGGGGCTTTTCTCCATCCTACATTGCCACTCACTGCCTATCCTAATTCAGACCCTCCGATTCACACATCGCCGTGATTTTTTCTCACTCTTACTAGTGACTGGCCTGTTAGAACCCCTTACAATGCGCACCACCCCGCAATGTTTTTCAGAATCCTATCCTACATTGCCACTGCATGCTTCCTGACCTCCCCATGCTGACCACCCCGTGGCCCTTTTCTCCATCCTACATTGCCACTCACTGCCTATCCTAATTCAGGCCCTACGATTCACACCACCCCATGATGTTTTTCTCACTCTTATTAATAAATGGGCTGTTAGAAGCCCTTACAATGCGCACCACTCCACGATGTTTTTCACAGACCTATCCTACATTGCCACTGCATGTTTCCTGACTTCCGCTGCTGACCACCCCGTGGTGCTTTTCTCTATTATACATTGCCACTCACTGCCTATCCTAATTCAGGCCCTCTGATTCACACTAACCCGTGGTGTTTTTCTCACTCCTACTAGTGCATGGCGTGTTAGATACAATTAAAATGCGCACCACCCCACGATGTTTTTCAGAATACTATCCTACATTGCCACTGCATGTTTCCTGACATCCCCATGCTGACCACCCCGTGGCGTTTTCTCCAACCTACATAGCCACTCACTGCCTATCCTAATTCAGGACCTCCGATTCACACCACCCCGTGATGTTTTTCTCACTCTTACTAGTAAATGGGCTGTTAGAAAACCTTACAATGCGCACGACCCCGCTATGTTATTCAGAAACCTATCCTACATTGCCACTGCACGTTTCCTCACATCCCCTTGCTGACCACACCGTGGCGCTTTTCTCCATCCTACATTGAAACTCACTGCCTATCCTATTTCAGGCCCTCCGACTCACAAAAACCCGTGATGATTTTCTCACTCCTACTAGTGAATGGTCTGTTAGAAACCCTTAAAATGCGCACCACCATGCGATGTTTTTCAGAAACCTATCCTACGTTGCCACTGCATGTTTCCTGACGTCCCCATGCTGACCACCCCGTGGTCCTTTTCTCCATCCTACATTGCCACTTACTGCCTATCCTAATTCAGGCCCTCCGATTCACACTACCCCGTGATGTTATTCTCACTCCTACTAGTGAATGGCATCTTAGAAACACTTACAATGCGCACAACCCCGCGATGTTTTTCACAAACCTATCCTACATTGCCACTGCATGTTTCCTGACCTCCCCATTCTGACCACCCCGTGGCGCTTTTCTCTATCCTACATTGCAACTCACTGCCTATCCTAATTCAGGCCCTCCGATTCACACCACCCCATGATGTTTTTCTCACTCTTACTAGTAATTGGGCTGTTAGAAACCCTTACAATGCGCACCAGCCCGCTATGTTATTCAGAAACCCATCCTACATTGCCACTGCAGGTTTCCACACCTCCCCTTGCTGACCACACCGTGGCGCTTTTCTCCATCCTACATTGAAAATCACTGCCTATCCTATTTCAGGCCATCCGAGTCACAAAAACCCGTGATGATTTTCTCACTCCTACTAGTGAAAGGCCTGTTAGAATCCCTTACAATGTGACCCACCCCGCTATGTATTTCAGAAACCTATCCTACATTGCCACTGGATGTTTCCTGACCTCCCCATGCTGACCACCCTGTGGCGCTTTTCTCCATCCTACATTTCCACTCACTGCCTATCGTAATTCAGGCCCTCCGATTCACACCACCCCATGATGTTTTTCTCACTCCTACTAATGAATGGCCTGTTAGAAACCCTTACAATGCGCACCATGCAGCGATATTTTTCAGAAACCTATCCTACATTCGCACTGCATGTTACCTGACCTTCCCATGCTGACCACCCCGTGGTGCTTTTCTCTATTGTACATTGCCACTCACTGCCTATCCTAATTCAGGCCCTCCGATTCACACCAAACCGTGATTTTTTTCTCACTCCTACTAGTGAATGGCCTGTTTGAAACCCCTACAATGTGCCCCACACGGCTATGTTTTTCAGAAACCTATCCTACATTGCCACTGCATGTTTACTGACCTCCCCATGCTGACGAGCCTTGGCGCTTTTCTGCATCCTACATTGCCACTCACTGCCTACCCCAGTTCAGGCCCTCCGATTCTCCCCACCCCGTAATATTTTTCTCACTCTTAGTAGTGAATAGCCTGTTAGAAACCCATACAATGCGCACCACGCCGCAATGTTTTTCCGAAACCTATCCTACATTTCCACTTCATGTTTCCAGACCTCTCCATCTAGACCACCCTTGGTGCTTTTCTCCATCCTACCTTGCCACTCACTGCCAATCCTAAATCAGGCCCTCCGATTCACACCATCCCGTGATGTTTTACTCACACATACTAGTGAATGGTCAGTTAGAAACCCGTACAATGCGCACCACCCGGCGATGTTTTTCCGAAACGTATCCTACATTGCCACTGCATGTTTCCTGACCTCCCCATGC
Organism: Cavia porcellus; assembly: GCF_034190915.1. Classification (NCBI taxonomy): domain Eukaryota; kingdom Metazoa; phylum Chordata; class Mammalia; order Rodentia; family Caviidae; genus Cavia; species Cavia porcellus. Next base: position 311,671 of record NW_026947632.1, read on the forward strand.
TGACCACCCCGTGGCGCATTTCTCCATCCTACAGTGCCACTCACTGCCTATACTAATTCAGGCCCTAGAAATTCACAGAAACCCGAGATGTTTTTATCACTGCTAAAAGTGCATGGCGTGTTAGAAAAAATTAAAATGCGCACCACCCCGCGATGTTTTTCAGAATCCTATCCTACATTCCCACTGCATGTTTCATGACCTCCCAATGCTGACCACCCCGTGCCGCTTTTCTCCATCCTACATTGCCACTCACTGCCTATCCCAATTCAGGCCCTCTGATTCACACCACCCCTTGATGTTTTTCTCACTCTTAGTAGTAAATGGCCGGTTAGAACCCTTACAATGCGCAACACCCGGCGATGTTTTTCAGAAAACTATCCTACATTGCCACTGCATGTTTCCTGACATCCCCATGCTGACCACCCCGTGGCGCTCTTCTCCATCCTACATTGCCACTGACTGCCTATCCCAATTCAGGCCCTCTGATTCACACCGCCCCGTGATGTTTTTCTCACTCCTACTAGTAAATGGCCTGTTAGAAACCCTTAAAATGTGCACCACCACGCGATGTTTTTCAGAAACCTATCCTACGTTGCCACTGCATGTTTCCTGACGTCCCCATGCTGACCACCCCATGGCGCTTTTCTCCATCGTACATTTCCACTTACTGCCTATCCGAATTCAGGCCCTCAGATTCACACCACCCCATGATGGTTTTCTCACTCCTACTAGTGCATGGCGTGTTAGAAACCCTTACAATTCGCATGACCCCGCGATGTTTTTCAGAAACCTATCCTACATTGCCACTGCATGTTTCCTGACCTCACCATGCTTACCACACCGTGGCACTTTTCTCCATCCTACAGTGCCACTCACTGCCTATCCTAATTCAGGCTCTACGATTCACACCACCACGTGATGTTTTTCTCACTCCTACTAGTGAATGGCCTGTTAGAAGCCCTTACAATGCACACCACCCTGTGATGTTTTTTAGAAACCTATCCTACATTGCCAATGCATGTTTCCTGACCTCCCCATGCTGACCAACCCGTGGCGCTTTTCTCCATCCTACAGTGCCACTCACTGCCTATCCTAATTCAGGCCCTACGATTCACACAACCCCGTGATGTTTTTCTCACTCTTACTAGTAAATGGGCTGTTAGAAGCCCTTAGAATGCGTACCACCCCGCGATGTTTTTCAAAAACCTATCCTACGTTGCCACTGCATGTTTCCTGACCTCCCCATGCTGACCACCCCGTGACGATTTTCTCCATCCTTCATTGCAACTCACTGCCTATCCTAATTCAGGACCTCCGATTCACACTACCCCGTGATGTTTTTCTCACTCCTACTAGTGAATGGCCTGTTAGAAACCCTTACAATGCGCACCACCATGCGATGTTTTTCAGAAACCTATCCTACACTGCCACTGCATGTTTCCTGACCTCCCCATGCTGACCACCACGTGGCGCTTTTCTCCATCCACATTGCCACTCACTGCCTATACTAATTCAGGCCCTCTGATTCACCCCATCCCATGATGTTTTTCTCACTCCTACTAGTGAATCGCCTGTTAGAAACCCTTACAATGGGCACCATCCCGGGATGTTTTTCAGAAACCTATCCTACATTGCCATTGCATGTTTCCTGACCTCTCCATGCTGACGACCCCGTTGCGCTTTTCTACATCCTACATTGCCACTCACTGCCTACCTCAGTTCAGGCCCTCAGATTCACACCACCCCGTGATGTTTTTCTCACTCCTAGAAGTGAATTGCCTGTTAGAAACCCTTACAATGCGCAGCACCCCGCAATGTTTTTCAGAAACTTATCCTACATTGCTACTGCATGTTACCTGACCTCGCCATGCTGACGAACCCGTTGCGCTTTTCTCCGTCCTACATTGCCACTCACTGCTTACCCCTATTCAGGCCCTCCGATTCACACCACCCCGTGTTGTTTTTCTCACTCCTAATAGTGAACAGCCTGTTATAAACCCTTACAATGCGCACCACACTGCAATGTTTTTCAGAAACCTATACTACATTGCCACTGCATGTTTCCTGACCTCCCCATGCTGACCACCCTTGGCCCTTTTCTCCATCCTACCTAGCCACTCACTACCTATCCTAATTCAGGCCCTCCGATTCACACCATCCGGTGATGTTGTTCTCACACCTACTAGTGAAAGGCCTTTTAGAAACCCTAACAAGGCGCACCACCCCGTGATGTTTTTCCGAAATCTATCCTACATTGCCACTGCATGTTTCGTGACCTCCTCATGCTGACCACCCCGTGGCCCTTTTCTCCATCCTACAGTGCCACTCACTGCCTATCCTAATTCAGGCCCTCCGATTCACAACACCCCGTGATGTTTTTCTCACTCTTACTAGTAAATGGGCTGTTAGAAACCCTTACAATGCACACCACCCCGCGATGTTTTTCAGAAACCTATCATTCATTGGCACTGCATGTTTCCTCACCTCCCCTTCCTGACCACCCCGTGGGGATTTTCTCCATCCTACAGTGCCACTCACTGCCAATACTAATTCAGGCCCTCCGATTCACACCACCCCGTGATGTTTTTCTCACTCCTGCTAGTGAATGGCCTGTTAGAAACACTTACAATGCGCACCACCCCGCTATGTTTTTCAGAAACCTATCCTAAATTGCCACAACATGTTTCCTGACCTCCCCATGCTGACGACCCCATTGCGGTTTTCTCCATCCTACATTGCCACTCACTACCTATCCTAATTCAGACCCTTCGATTCACAACACCCCGTGATGTTTTTTTCACTCCTACTAGTGAATGGCCTGTTCGAAACCCTTACAATGCAAAACCACGCGATCTTTTTCAGAAACCTATCCTATATTGCCACTGCATGATTCCTGACCACCCCATGCTGACCACCCCGTGGCGCTTTTCTCCATCCTACATTGCCACTCACTGCCTATCCTAATTCAGGCCCTCCGATTCACCAAAACCGTGATGTTTTTCTCACTGCTAATAGTGCATGGCGTGTTAGAAAGAATTAAAATGCCCCTCACCCCGGATGTTTTTCAGAATACTATCCTACATTGCCACAGCATGTTTCCTGACCTCCCCATGCTGACCACCCCATGGCGCTTTTCTCCATCCTACATTGCCACTCACTGCCTATCGCAATTCAGGCCCTCCGATTCACACCACCCCGTGATGGTTTTCTCACTCTTACTAGCGAATGGCATTTTAGAAACCCTTACAATTCGCACGACCCCGTGATGATTTTCAGAAACCTATCCTACATTGCCACTGCATGTTTCCTGACCTCCCCATGCTGACCAACCCGTGGACCTTTTCTCCATCCTACTGTGCCACTCACTGCCTATCCTAATTCAGGCCCTACGATTCACACCACCCCGTGATGTTTTTCTCACTCTTACTAGTAAATGGGCTGTTAGAAGCCCTTACAATGCGCACCACACCGCGATGTTTTTCAGAAAACTATCCTACATTGGCACTGCATGTTTCCTGACCTCCCCATGCTAAATACCCCATGGCGTTTTCTCCATCCTACATTGCCGCTCACTGCCTATCCTAATTTAGGCCCTCCGATTCACACCACCCCGTGATGTTTTTCTCACTCCTACTAGTGAATGGCCTGTTATAAACCGTTACAATGTGCCCCACACCGCTATGATTTTCAGAAACGTATTTTACATTGCCACTGTATTTTACCTTACCTCCCCATGCTGACCACCCCGTGGCGCTTTTCTCCATCCTACATTGACACTCACTGCGTATCCTAATTCAGGCCCTCTGACTAACACCACCCAGTGATGTTTTTCTCACTCCTAGTAGTGAATAGCCTGTTAGAAACCCTTACAATGCGCAGCACCCCGCAATGTTTTTCAGAAACTTATCCTACATTGCCACTGCATGTTTCCTGACCTCGCCATGCTGACGACCCAGTTGCGCTTTTCTCCGTCCTACATTGCCACTCACTGCTTACCCCTGTTCAGGCCCTCCGATTCACACCACCCCGTATTGTTTTTCTCACTCCGAGTAGTGAACAGCCTGTTATAAACACTTACAATGCGCACCACACTGCAATGTTTTTCAGAAGCCTATACTACATTGCCACTGCATGTTTCCTGACCTCCCCATGCTGACCACCCTTGGCCCTTTTCTCCATCCTACCTAGCCACTCACTACCTATCCTAATTCAGGCCCTCGGATTCACACCATCCGGTGATGTTGTTCTCACACCAACTAGTGAATGGCCTTTTAGAAACCCTTACAAAGCGCACCACCCCGTGCTATTTTTCCGAAACCTATCCTACATTGCCACTGCATGTTTCGTGACCTCCTCATGCTGACCACCCCGTGGCCCTTTTCTCCATCCTACAGTGCCACTCACTGCCTATCCTAATTCAGGCCCTCCGATTCACAACACCTCGTGATGTTTTTCTCACTCTTACTAGTAAATGGGCTGTTAGAAAGCCTTACAATGCACACCACCCCGCGATGTTTTTCAGAAACCTATCATACATTGCCACTGCATGTTTCCTCACCTCCACTTACTGACCACCCCGTGGGGATTTTCTCCATCCTACAGTGCCACTCACTGCCTATACTAATTCAGGCCCTCCGATTCACACCACCCCGTGATGTTTTTCTAACTCCTGCTATTGAATGGCCTGTTAGAAACCCTTACAATGCACACCACCCCGCTATGTTTTTCAGAAACCTATCCTACATTGCTACTGTATGTTTCCTGACCTCCCCATGCTGACCACCCTTGGCCCTTTTCTCCATCCTACCTAGCCACTCACTACCTATCCTAATTCAGGCCCTCGGATTCACACCATCCGGTGATGTTGCTCTCACACCTATAGTGAATGGCCTTTTAGAAACCCTTACAAAGCGCACCACCCCGTGATGTTTTTCCGAAACCTATCCTACATTGCCACTGCATGTTTCGTGACCTCGTCATGCTGACCACCCCGTGGCCCTTTTCTCCATGCTACAGTGCCACTCACTGCCTATCCTAATTCAGTCCCTCCGATTCACAACACCCCGTGATGTTTTTTTCACTCCTACTAGTGAATGGCCTCTTAGAAACCCTTACAATGCACCACCACGCGATCTTTTTCAGAAACCTATCCTATATTGCCACTGCATGTTTCCTGACCACCCCATGCTGACCACCCCGTGGCGCTTTTCTCCATCCTACATTGCCACTCACTGCCTATCCTAATTCAGGCCTTCCGATTCACACAAACCCGTGATGTTTTTCTCAGTGCTACTAGTGCATGGCGTGCTAGAAACAATTAAAATGCCCCTCACCCCGGATGTTTTTCAGAATACTATCCTACATTGCCACTGCATGTTTCCTGACCTCCCCATGCTGACCACCCCGTGGCGCTTTTGTCCATCCTACATTGCCACTCACTACCTATCCCAATTCAGGCCCTCCGATTCACACCACCCCGTGATGGTTTTCTCACTCCTACTAGTGAATGGCATTTTAGAAACCCTTACAATTCGCACGACCCCGTGATGTTTTTCAGAAACCTATCCTAATTGCCACTGCATGTTTCCTGACCTCCCCATGCTGACCAACCAGTGGCCCTTTTCTCCATCCTACAGTGCCACTCACTGCCTATCCTAATTCAGGCCCTCTGATTCACACGAACCCGTGATGTTTTTCTCACTCTTACTAGTAAATGGGTTGTTAGAAACCCTTACAATGCGCACCACCCCGCGATGTTTTTCAGAAACCTATCCTACATTGCCACTGCATGTTTCCTCACCTCCCCTTGCTGACCACACCGTGGCGCTTTTCTCCATCCTACATTGCCACTCACTGCCTATCCTAATTCAGGCCCTTTGATTCACACGAACCCGTGATGTTTTTCTCACTGCTACTAGTGCATGGCGTGTTAGTTACAATTAAAATGCGCACCACCCCGCGATGTTTTTCAGAAACTTATCCTACATTGCCACTGCATGTTTCCTGACCTCCCCAAGCTGAACACCCCGTGGCCCTTTTCTCCATCCTACAGTGCCACTCACTGCCTATCCTAATTCAGGCCCTCTGATTCACACGAACCCTTGATGTTTTTCTCACTGCTACTAGTGCATGGCGTGTAAGATACAATTAAAATGCGCACCACCCCGCGATGTTTTTCACAAACCTATCCTACATTGCCACTCACTGCCTACCCCTATTCAGGCCCTCCGATTCACACCACCCCGTGATGTTTTTCTCACTCCTAGTAGTGAACAGCCTGTTACAAACCCTTACAATGCGCACCACACTGCAATCTTTTTCAGAAACCTATACCACATTGCCACTGCATGTTTCCTGACCTCCCCATGCTGACCACCCTTGGCACTTTTCTCCATCCTACCTAGCCACTCAGTGCCTATCCTAATTCAGGCCCTCGGATTCACACCATCCCGTGATGTTGTTCTCACACCTATTAGTGAATGGCCTTTTAGAAACCCTTACAATGCGCACCACCCCGCGATGTTTTTCCGAAACCTATCCTACATTGCCACTGCATGTTTCGTGACCTCCTCATGCTGACCACCCCATGGGCCTCTTCTCCATCCTACAGTGCCACTCACTGCCTATCCTAATTCAGGCTCTCCGATTCACAACACCCCGTGATGTTTTTCTCACTCTTACTAGTAAATGGGCTGTTAGAAACCCTTACAATGTGCACCACCCCGCGATGTTTTTCAGAAACCTATCATACATTGCCACTGCATGTTTCCCCACCTCCCCTTACTGACCACCCCCTGGGGATTTTCTCCATCCTACATTGCCAGTCACTGCCTATCCTAATTCAGGCACTCCGATTCACACAACCCCGTGATGTTTTTCTCACTCCTGCTAGTGAATGGCCTGTTAGAAAACCTTACAATGTGCACCACCCCGCTATGTTTTTCAAAAACCTATCCTACATTGCCACAGCATGTTTCCTGACCTCCCCATGCTGACGAACCCGTTGGGCTTTACTCCACCCTACATTGCCACTCACTGCCTACCCCTGTTCAGGCCCTCCGATTCACACCATCCCGTGATGGTTTTCTCACTCCTACTAGTGAATGGCATTTTAGAAACCCTTACAATTTGCGTGACCCTGTGATGTTTTACAGAAACCTATCCTACATTGCCACTGCATGTTTCCTGACCTCCCCATGATGACCACCCCATGGCCCTTTTCTCGATCTTACGTTGCCTCTCACTGCCAATCCTAATTCAGGCCCTCCGATTCACACCACCCCGTGATGTTTTTCTCACTCCTAGTAGTGAATGGCCTGTTAGAAACCCTTACAATGCGCACCACCCCGCGATGTTTTTCAGAAACATATCCTACATTGCCACTGCAGGTTTCCTGACCTCCCCATGCTGACTACCCCGTGGCGCTTTTCTCCATCCTACAGTGCCACTCACTGCCTATCCTAATTCAGGGCCTTCGATTCACACAACCCCGTGATGTTTTTCTCACTCTTACTAGTAAATGTGCTTTTAGAAGCCCTTAAAATGCGCACCACCCCGCGATGTTTTTCAGAAACCTATCCTACATTGGCACTGCATGTTTCCTGACCTCCCCATGCTGACCACCCCGTGGCGCTTTTCTCCATCCTACAGTGCCACTCACTGCCTTTCCTAATTTAGGCCCTCCGATTCACACCACCCCGTGATGTTTTTCTCACTCCTACTAGTGAATGGCCTCTTAGAAACCCTTACACTGCGCACCACCCCGCGATGTTTTTCAGAAACCTATCCTACATTGCCACTGCATCTTTCCTGACCTCCCCATGCTGACGACCCCGTTGCGCTTTTCTCCATCCTACATTGCCACTCACTGCCTACCCCTGTTCAGGCCCTCCGATTCACACCACCCCGTGATGTTTTTCTCACTCCTAGTAGTGAATAGCCTCTTAGAAACTCTTACAATGCGCACCACCCCGCGATGTTTTTCAGAAACCTATCCTACATTGCCACTGCATGTTTCCTGACCTCCCCATTCTGTCCACTCTGTGGCGCTTTTCTCTATCCTACATTGCCACTCACTGCCTATTCTAATTCAGTCCCTCCGATTCACAACACCCCGTGATGTTTTTCTGACTCTTACTAGTAAATGGGATGTTAGAAACCCTTACAATGCGCACCACACCGCGATGTTTTTCAGAAACCTATCCTGCATTGCCACTGCATGTTTCCTCACCTCCACTTACTGACCACCCCATGGCGATTTTCTACATCCTACAGTGCCATTCACTGCCTATCCTAATTCAGGCTTTCCGATTCACACCACCCCGTGATGTTTTTCTCACTCCTACTAGTGAATGGCCTGTTAGAAACCCTTACAATGCGCACCACCCCGCTATGTTTTTCAGAAACCTATCCTACATTGCCACAGCATGTTTCCTGAGCTCCCCATGCTGACGACCCCGTTGCGCTTTTCTCTATCCTACATTGCCACTCACTGCCTATTCTAATTCAGTCCCTCCGATTCACAACACCCCGTGATGTTTTTCTGACTCTTACTAGTAAATGGGCTGTTAGAAACCCTTACAATGCGCACCACCCTGCGATGTTTTTCAGAAACGTATCCTACATTGCCACTGCATGTTTCCTGACCTCCCCATGCTGACCACCCCGTGGCGCTTTTCTCCATCCTACAGTGCCACTCACTGCCTTTCCTTAATTAGGCCCTCTGATTCACACCACCCCGTGGTGTTTTTCTCAATCCTACTAGAGAATGGCCTCTTAGAAACCCTTACAATGTGCACCACGCCGCGATGTTTTTCAGAAACCTATCCTACATGGCCACTGCATGTTTCCTGACCTCCCCATGCTGACGACCCCGTTGCGCTTTTCTCCATCCTACATTGCCACTCACTGCCTACCCCTGTTCAGGCCATCCGATTCACACCACCCCCTGATGTTTTTCTCACTCCTGGTAGTGAATAGCCTCTTAGAAACTCTTAAAATGCGCACCACCCCGCGATGTTTTTCAGAAACCTATCCTACATTGCCACTGCATCTTTCCTGACCTCCCCATTCTGTCCACCCTGTGGCGCTTTTCTCTATCCTACATTGCCACTCACTGCCTATCCTAATTCTGTCCCTCCGATTCACAACACCCCGTGATGCTTTTCTGACTCTTACTAGTAAATGGGCTGTTAGAAACCCTTACAATGCGCACCACCCCGCGATGTTTTTCAGAAACCTATCCTACATTGCCATTGCACGTTTCCTCACCTCCACTTACTGACCACCCCGTGGCGATTTTCTCCATCCTACAGTGCCACTCACTGCCTATCCTAATTCAGGCTTTCCGATTCACACCATCCCGTGATATTTTTCTCACTCCTACTAGTGAATGGCCTGTTAGAAACCCTTAAAATGCGCACCACCCTGCGATGTTTTTCAGAAACCTATCTTATATTGCCACTGCATGTTTCCTAACCTACCCATGCTGACCACCCCATGGCGCTTTTCTCCATCCTACATTGCCACTCACTGCCTATACTAATTCATGCCCTCTGATTTACACCACCCGTGATGTTTTTCTCACTCCTACTAGTGAATGGCCTGTTAGAAACCCTTACAATGCGCACCACCCCGCTATGTTTTTCAGAAACCTATCCTACATTGCCACAGCATGTTTCCTGACCTCCCCATGCTGACGACCCCGTTGCGCTTTTCTCCAACCTACATTGCCACTCACTGCCTATCCTAATTCAGACCCTCCGATTCACAACACCCCGTGATGTTTTTCTGACTCTTATTAGTAAATGGGCTGTTAGACACCCTTACAATGCGCACCACCTCGCGATGTTTTTCAGAAACCTATCATACATTGCCACTGCATGTTTTCTCACCTCCACTTACTGACCACCCCATGGCGATTTTCTCCATCCTACAGTGCCACTCACTTCCTATCCTAATTCAGGCCTTCCGGTTAACCCCACCCCATGATGTTTTTCTCACTCCTACTAGTGAATGGCCTTTTAGAAACCCTTAAAATGCGCACCACCCTGCGATGTTTTTCAGAAACCTATCCTACATTGCCACTGCATTTTTCCTGACCTACCCATGCTGACCACCCCGTGGCGTTTTTCTCCATCCGACATTGCGACTCACTGCCTATCGTAATTCAGGCCCTCTGATTCACAACACCCTGTGATGTTTTTCTCACTCCTACTAGTGAATGGCCTGTTAGAAACCCTTACAATGCGCACCACCCCACTATGTTTTTCAGAAACCTATCCTACATTGCCACAGCATGTTTCCTGACCTCCCCATGCTGAGGACCCCGTTGCGCTTTTCTCCATCCTACATTGCCACTCACTGCCTATCCTAATGCAGACCGTCCGATTCACAACACCCCGTGATATTTTTTTCACTCCTACTAGTGAATGGCCTGTTAGAAACACTTACAATGCACCACCACGCGATATTTTTCAGAAACCTATCCTATATTGCCACTGCATGTTTCCTGACCACCCCATGCTGACCACCCCGTGGCGCTTTTCTCCATCCTACATTGCCACGCACAGCCTATCCTAATTCAGGCCCTCCGATTCACCAAACACGTGATGTTTTTCTCACTGCTACAAGCACATGGCGTGTTAGAAACAATAAAAATGCCCCTCACCCCGGATGTTTTTCAGAATACTATCCTACATTGCCACTGCATGTTTCCTGACCTCCCCATGCTGACCACCCCGTGGCGCTTTTCTCCATCCTACATTGCCACTCACTGCCTATCCTTGTTCAGACCCTCAGATTCACAACACGCCATGATGTTTTTTTCACTCCTACTAGTGAATGGCCTGTTAGAAACCCTTACAATGCACCAGCACGTGATCTTTTTCAGAAACCTATCCTATATTGCCACTGCATGTTTCCTGACCACACCATGCTGACCACCCCGTGGTGCTTTTCTCCATCCTATATTGCCAAGCACTGCCTATCCTAATTCAGGCCCTCTGATTCACACAAACCCGTGATGTTTTTCTCACTGCTACTAGTGCATGGCGTGTTAGAGACAATTAAAATGCCCCTCACCACAGATGTTTTTCAGAATACTATCCTACATTGCCACTGCATGTTTCCTGACCTCCCCATGCTGACCACCCCATGGCCCTTTTCTCCATCGTACAGTGCCAGTCACTGCCGATCCTAATTCAGACCCTACGATTCACACCACCACGTGATGTTTTTTTTTTTTCACTCCTACTAGTGAATGGGCTGTTAGAAGCCCTTAAAATGCGCCCCACCCGTGATTTTTTTCAGAAATCTATCCTACATTTCCACTGCATGTTTCCTGACCTCCCCATGCTGACCACCCCGTGGCGCTTTCTCGATCCTACAGTGCCACTCACTGCCTATCCTAATTCAGACCCTCCGATTCACAACACCCCGTGATGATTTTTTCACTCCCACTAGTAAATGGCCTGTTAGAAATCCTTACAATGCACCACCACGCGATCTTTTTCAGAAACCTATCCTACATTGCCACTGCATGTTTCCTGACCACCCCATGCTGACCACCCCGTGGCGCTTTTCTCCATCCTACATTGCCTCTGACTGCCTATCCTAATTCAGGCACTCCGATTCACACAAACACGTGATGTTTTTCTCACTGCTACTAGTGCATGGCGTGTTAGAAACAAATAAAATGCGCAGCACAACGCAATGTTTTTCAGAATACTATCCGACATTGCCACTGCATGTTTCCTGACTTCCCCATGCTGACCACCCCGTGGCGCTTTTCTTCATCCTACATTGCCACTCACTGCCTATTCTAATTCAGGCCCTCCGATTCACACCACCCCGTGATTTTTTCTCACTCTTACTAGTGAATGGCCTGTTAGAAACCCTTACAATGCGCACCACCCCGCGATGGTTTTCAGAATCCTATCCTACATTGCCACTGCATGTTATCTGACCTACCCATGCTGACCAACCCGTGGTGCTTTTCTCCATCCTACATTGCCACTCAATGCCTATACTAATTCAGGCCCTCTGATTTACACCATCCCGTGATGTTTTTTTCACTCCTACTAGTGAATGGCCTGTTAGAAACCCTTACAATGCACCACCATGCGATCTTTTTCAGAAACCTATCCTACGTTGCCACTGGATGTTTCCTGACCACCCCATGCTGACCACCCCGTGGCGCTTTTCTCCATCCTACATTGCCACGCACTGCCTATCCTAATTCAGGCCCTCCGATTCACACAAACCCGTGATGTTTTTCTCACTGCTTCTAGTGCATGCCGTGTTAGAAACAATTAAAATGCCCCTCACCACGCGATGTTTTTCACAATACTATCCTACATTGCCACTGCATGTTTCATGACATCCCCATGCTGAGCACCCCGTGGCGCTTTTGTCCATCCTACATTGCCACTCACTGCCTATCCTAATTCAGGCCCTCCGATTCACAACACCTCGTGATTTTTTCTCACTCTTACTAGAGAATGGCATGTTAGAAACCCTTACAATGCGCACCACCCCACGATGTTTTTCAGAATCCTATCCTACATTGCCACAGCATGTTTCAAGACCTCCCCATGCTGACCACCCTATAGCTCTTTTCTCGATCCTACATTGCCTCTCACTGCCAATCCTAATTCAGGCCCTCCGATTCACACCACCCCGTGATGTTTTTCTCACTCCTAGTAGTGAATAGCCTCTTAGAAAGTCTTACAATGCGCACCACCCCGCGATGTTTTTCAGAAATCTATCCTACATTGCCACTGCATCTTTCCTGACCTCCCCATTCTGTCCACCCTGTGGCGCTTTTCTCTATCCTACATTGCCACTCACTGCCTAGCCTAATTCAGTCCCTCCGAATCACAACACCCCGTGATGTTTTTCTGACTCTTCCTAGTAAATGGGCTGTTAGAAACCCTTTCAATGCGCACCACCCCGCGAAGTTTTTCAGAAACCTATCCTACATTGCCACTGCATGTTTCCTAACCTCCACTTACTGACCACCCCGTGGCGATTTTCTCCATCCTACAGTGCCACTCACTGCCTATCCTAATTCAGACCCTCCGATTCACATCACCCCGTGATGTTTTTCTCAATCCTACTAGTGAATGGCCTGTTAGAAACCCTTAAAATGCGCACCACCCTGCGATGTTTTTCAGAAACCTATCCTACATTGCCACTGCATGTTTCCTAACCTACCCATGCTGACCACCCCATGGCGCTTTTCTCCATCCTACATTGCCACTCACTGCCTATACTAATTCAGGCCCTATGATTTACACCATTCCGTGATGTTTTTCTCACTCCTACTAGTGATTGGCCTGTTAGAAACCCTTACAATGCGCACCACCCCGCTATGTTTTTCAGAAACCTATCCTACATTGCCACAGCATGTTTCCTGACCTCCCCATGCTGACGACCCCGTTGCGCTTTTCTCCATCCTACATTGCCACTGACTGCCTATCCTAATTCAGACCCTCAGATTCACAACACCCCGTGATGTATTTTTCACTCCTACTAGTGAATGGCCTGTTAGAAACCCTTACAATGCACCACCACGTGATGTTTTTCAGAAACTTATCCTATATTGCCACTGCATGTTTCCTGACCACCCCATGCTGACAACCCCGTGGCGCTTTTCTCCATCCTACATTGCCACGCACTGCCTATCCTAATTCAGGCCGTCCGATTCACCAAACCCGTGATGTTTTTCTCACTGCTACTAGTGCATGGCGTGTTAGAAACAATTAAAATGCCCCTCACCCCAGATGTTTTTCAGAATACTATCCTACATTGCCACTGCATGTTTCCTGACCTCCCCATGCTGACCACCCCGTCGCGCTTTTCTCCATCCTACATTGCCACTCACTGCCTATCCCAATTCAGGCCCTCCAATTCACACCACCCCGTGATGGTTTTCTCACTCCTACTAGTGAATGGCGTTTTAGAAACCCTTACAATTCGCACGACCTCGTGATGTTTTTCAGAAAACTATCCTACATTGCGACTGCATGTTTCCTGACCTCCCCATGCTGACGAACCCGTGGACCTTTTCTCCATGGTATAGTGCCACTCACTGCCTATCCTAATTCAGGCCCTACGATTCACACCACCACGTGATGTTTTTTTTTTTTTTCACTCCTACTAGTGAATGGCCTGTTAGAAGCCCTTACAATGCGCACCACCCCGTGATGTTTTTCAGAAATCTATCCTACATTGCCACTGGATGTTTCCTGACCTCCCCATGCTGACCACACTGTGGCGCTTTTCTCGATCCTACAGTGCCACTCACTGCCTATCCTAATTCAGGCCCTATGATTCACCCCATCCTGTGATGTTTTTCTCACTCTAACTAGTAAATGGGCTGTTAGAATCCCTTACAATGCGCACCACCCCGCGATGTTTTTCAAAACCTATCCTACATTGCTAATGCATGTTTCCTGACCTCCCCATATAGACCACCCCGTGGCCCTTTTCTCCATCCTACATTGCCACTCACTGCCTATCCTAATTCAGGCCCTCCGATTCACACCACCCCGTGATGTTTTTCTCACTCCTACTAGTGAATGCCCTGTTAGAAATCCTTACAATGCGCACCACCCTGCGATGTTTTTCAGAAACCTAACCTACCTTGCCACTGCATGTTTCCTGACCTCCCCATGCTGACCACCCCGTGGCACTTTTCTCCATCCTACTATGCCACTCACTGCCTATACTAATTCAGGCCCTCCGATACACACCACCCCATGATGTATTTCTCACTCCTACTAGTGAATGGCCCTGTTAGAAACCCTTAAAATGTGCACCATCCCGGGATGTTTTTCAGAAACCTATCCTATACTGCCACTGCATGTTTCCTGACCTCCCCATGCTGACTACCCCATGGCGCTTTTCACCAACCTACATTGCCACTCTATGGCTATCCTAATTCAGACCCTCCGATTCACAACACCCCGTGATGATTTTTTCACTCCTACTAGTAAATGGCCTGTTAGAAATCCTTACAATGCACCACCACGCGATCTTTTTCAGAAACCTATGCTACATTGCCACTGCATGTTTCCTGACCACCCCATGCTGACCACCCCGTGGCGCTTTTCTCCATTCTACATTGCCTCTGACTGCCTATCCTTATTCAGGCCCTCCTATTCACACAAACCCGTGATGTTTTTCTCACTGCTACTAGTGCATGGCGTGTTAGAAATAAATAAAATGCGCACCACACCGCAATGTTTTTCAGAATACTATCCTACATTGCCACTGCATGTTTCCTGACCTCCCCATGCTGACCACCCCGTGACGCTTTTCTCCATCCTTCATTGCAACTCACTGCCTATCCTAATTCAGGACCTCCGATTCACACTACCCCATGATGTTTTTCTCACTCCTACTAGTGAATGACCTGTTAGAAACCCTTACAATGCGCACTATCCCGCGATGTTTTTCAGAAACCTATCCTACACTGCCACTGCATGTTTCCTGACCTCCCCATGCTGACCACAACGTGGCGCTTTTCTCCATCCACATTGCCACTCACTGCCTATACTAATTCAGGCCCTCTGATTCACACCACCCCATGATGTTTTTCTCACTCCTACTAGTGAATGGCCTGTTAGAAACCCTTACAATGCGGACCATCCCGGGATTTTTTTCAGAAACCTATCCTACATTGCCATTGCATGTTTCCTGACCTCTCCATGCTGACGACCCTGTTGCGCTTTGCTCCATCCTACATTGCCACTCACTGCCTACCTCAGTTCAGGCCCTCAGATTCACACCACCCCTTGATGTTTTTCTCACTCCTAGAAGTGAATTGCCTGTTAGAAACCCTTACAATGCGCACCACCCCGCAATGTTTTTCCGAAACCTATCCTACATTGCAACTGCATGTTTCCTCACCTCCCCATGCTGACCACCCCGTGGCGCTTTTCTCCATTCTACAGTGCCACTCACTGCCTATCCTAATTCAGGGCCTACGATTCACACCACCCCGTGATGTTTTTCTCACTCTTACTAGTAAATGGGCTGTTAGAAGCCCTTACAATGCGCACCACACCGCGATGTTTTTCAGAAAACTATCCTACATTGGCACTGCATGTTTCCTGACATCCCCATGCTAAATACCCCGTGGCGTTTTCTCCATCCTACATTGCCGCTCACTGCCTATCCTAATTTAGGCCCTCCGATTCACACCACCCCGTGATGTTTTTCTCACTCCTACTAGTGAATGGCCTGTTATAAACTGTTACAATGTGCCCCACACCGCTATGATTTTCAGAAACGTATCCTACTTTGCCACTGTATTTTTCCTGACCTCCCCATGCTGACCACCCCGTGGCGCTTTTCTCCATCCTACATTGCCACTCACTGCGTATCCTAATTCAGGCCCTCTGACTAACACCACCCAGTGATGTTTTTCTCACTCCTAGTAGTGAATAGCCTGTTAGAAACCCTTACAATGCGCAGCACCCCGCAATGTTTTTCAGAAACTTATCCTACATTGCCACTGCATGTTTCCTGACCTCGCCATGCTGACGACCCAGTTGCGCTTTTCTCCGTCCTACATTGCCACTCACTGCTTACCCCTGTTCAGGCCCTCCGATTCACACCACCCTGTGTTGTTTTTCTCACTCCGAGTAGTGAACAGCCTGTTATAAACACTTACAATGCGCACCACACTGCAATGTTTTTCAGAAACCTATACTACATTGCCACTGCATGTTTCCTGACCTCCCCATGCTGAACACCCTTGGCCCTTTTCTCCATCCTACCTAGCCACTCACTACCTATCCTAATTCAGGCCCTCGGATTCACACCATCCGGTGATGTTGTTCTCACACCAACTAGTGAATGGCCTTTTAGAAACCCTTACAAAGCGCACCACCCCGTGCTATTTTTCCGAAACCTATCCTACATTGCCACTGCATGTTTCGTGACCTCCTCATGCTGACCACCCCGTGGCCCTTTTCTCCATCCTACAGTGCCACTCACTGCCTATCCTAATTCAGGCCCTCCGATTCACAACACCCCGTGATGTTTTTCTCACTCTTACTAGTAAATGGGCTGTTTGAAAGCCTTACAATGCACACCACCCCGCGATGTTTTTCAGAAACCTATCATACATTGCCACTGCATGTTTCCTCACCTCCACTTACTGACCACCCCGTGGGGATTTTCTCCATCCTACAGTGCCACTCACTACCTATACTAATTCAGGCCCTCCGATTCACACCACCCCGTGATGTTTTTCTAACTCCTGCTAGTGAATGGCCTGTTAGAAACCCTTACAATGCACACCACCCCGCTATGTTTTTCAGAAACCTATCCTACATTGCCACAACATGTTTCCTGACCTCCCCATGCTGACGACCCCATTGCGGTTTTCTCCATCCTACATTGCCACTCACTACCTATCCTAATTCAGACCCTTCGATTCACAACACCCCGTGATGTTTTTTTCACTCCTACTAGTGAATGGCCTGTTCGAAACCCTTACAATGCACAACCACGCGATCTTTTTCAGAAACCTATCCTATATTGCCACTGCATGATTCCTGACCACCCCATGCTGACCACCCCGTGGCGCTTTTCTCCATCCTACATTGCCACTCACTGCCTATCCTAATTCAGGCCCTCCGATTCACCAAAACCGTGAGTTTTTCTCACTGCTAATAGTGCATGGCGTGTTAGAAACAATTAAAATGCCCCTCACCCCGGATGTTTTTCAGAATACTATCCTACATTGCCACAGCATGTTTCCTGACCTCCCCATGCTGACCACCCCATGGTGCTTTTCTCCATCCTACATTGCCACTCACTGCCTATCGCAATTCAGGCCCTCCGATTCACACCACCCCGTGATGGTTTTCTCACTCTTACTAGCGAATGGCATTTTAGAAACCCTTACAATTCGCACGACCCCGTGATGTTTTTCAGAAACCTATCCTACATTGCCACTGCATGTTTCCTGACCTCCCCATGCTGACCAACCCGTGGACCTTTTCTCCATCCTACTGTGCCACTCACTGCCTATCCTAATTCAGGCCCTATGATTCACACCACCCCGTGATGTTTTTCCCACTCCTACTAGTGAATGGCCTGTTAGAAACCCTTAAAATGCGCACCACCCTGCGATGTTTTTCAGAAACCTATCCTACATTGCCACTGCATGTTTCCTGATCTCCCCATGCTGACCACCCCGTGGCGCTATTCTCCATCCTACAGTGCCACTCACTGCCTATCCTAATTCAGGCCCTCCAATTAACAGAAACCCGAGATGTTTTTCTCACTGCTACTAGTGCATGGCGTGTTAGAAAAAATTAAAATGCGCAGCACCCTGCGATGTTTTTCAGAATCCTATCCTACATTGCCACTGCATGTTTCATGACCTCCCCATGCTGACCACCCCGTGCCGCTTTTCTCCATCCTACATTTCAACTCACTGCCTATCCGAATTCAGGCCCTCAGATTCACACCACCCCATCATTGTTTTCTCACTCCTACTAGTGCATGGCGTGTGAGAAACCCTTACAATTCGCATGACCCCGCGATGTTTTTCAGAAACCTATCCTACATTGCCCCTGCATGTTTCCTGACCTCACCATGCTGACCACCCCGTGGCACTTTTGTCCATCCTGCAGTGCCACTCACTGCCTATCCTAATTCACGCTCTATGATTCACACCACCACGTGATGTTTTTCTCACTCCTACTAGTGAATGGCCTGTTAGAAGCCCTTACAATGCACACCACACCGTGATGTTTTTTAGAAACCTATCCTACATTGCCACTGCATGTTTCCTGACCTCCCCATGCTGACCAACCCGTGGCGCTTTCCTCCATCCTACAGTGCCACTCACTGCCTATCCTAATTCAGGCCCTACGATTCACACAACCCCGTGATGTTTTTCTCACTCTTACTAGTAAATGGGCTGTTAGAAGCCCTTAGAATACGTACCACCCCGCGATGTTTTTCAAAAACCTATCCTATATTGCCACTGCATGTTTCCTGACCTCCCCATGCTGACCACCCCGTGACGCTTTTCTCCATCCTTCATTGCAACTCACTGCCTATCCTAATTCAGGACCTCCGATTCACACTACCCCGTGATGTTTTTCTCACTCCTACTAGTGAATGGCCTGTTAGAAACCCTTACAATGCGCACCATCCCGCGATGTTTTTCAGAAACCTATCCTACATTGCCACTGCATGTTTCCTGACATCACCATGCTGACCACCCCGTGGCGCTTTTCTCCATCCTATATTGCCACTCACTGCCTATCCCAATTCAGGCCCTCAGATTCACACCACCCCATGATGTTTTTCTCCATCCTACTTGTGAATAGCCTGTTAGAAACCCTTAAAATTCGCACAACCCCGCGATGTTTTTCAGAAACCTATCCTACATTGCCACTGCATGTTTCCTTACCTAACCATGCTGACCACCCCATGGCGCTTTTCTCCATCCTACATTGCCACTCACTGCTTATCCTAATTCACGCTCTATGATTCACACCACCACGTGATGTTTTTCTCACTCCTACTAGTGAATGGCCTGTTAGAAGCCCTTACAATGCACACCACACCGTGATGTTTTTTAGAAACCTATCCTACATTGCCACTGCATGTTTCCTGACCTCCCCATG
Source organism: Cavia porcellus (assembly GCF_034190915.1). Taxonomy (NCBI): domain Eukaryota; kingdom Metazoa; phylum Chordata; class Mammalia; order Rodentia; family Caviidae; genus Cavia; species Cavia porcellus. Next base: position 331,332 of record NW_026947632.1, read on the forward strand.
CTGACCAACCCGTGGCGCTTTCCTCCATCCTACAGTGCCACTCACTGCCTATCCTAATTCAGGCCCTACGATTCACACAACCCCGTGATGTTTTTCTCACTCTTACTAGTAAATGGGCTGTTAGAAGCCCTTAGAATACGTACCACCCCGCGATGTTTTTCAAAAACCTATCCTATATTGCCACTGCATGTTTCCTGACCTCCCCATGCTGACCACCCCGTGACGCTTTTCTCCATCCTTCATTGCAACTCACTGCCTATCCTAATTCAGGACCTCCGATTCACACTACCCCGTGATGTTTTTCTCACTCCTACTAGTGAATGGCCTGTTAGAAACCCTTACAATGCGCACCATCCCGCGATGTTTTTCAGAAACCTATCCTACACTGCCACTGCATGTTTCCTGACCTCACCATGCTGACCACAACGTGGCGCTTTTCTCCATCCACATTGCCACTCACTGCCTATACTAATTCAGGCCCTCTGATTCACACCACCCCATGATGTTTTTCTCACTCCTACTAGTGAATGGCCTGTTAGAAACCCTTACAATGCGCACCATCCCGGGATGTTTTTCAGAAACCTATCCTACATTGCCATTGCATGTTTCCTGACCTCTCCATGCTGACGACCCTGTTGCGCTTTGCTCCATCCTACATTGCCACTCACTGCCTACCTCAGTTCAAGCCCTCAGATTCACACCACCCCTTGATGTTTTTCTCACTCCTAGAAGTGAATTGCCTGTTAGAAACCCTTACAATGCGCACCACCCCGCAATGTTTTTCCGAAACCTATCCTACATTGCAACTGCATGTTTCCTCACCTCCCCATGCTGACCACCCCGTGGCGCTTTTCTCCATCCTACATTGCCACTCACTGCGTATCCTAATTCAGGCCCTCTGACTAACACCACCCAGTGATGTTTTTCTCACTCCTAGTAGTGAATAGCCTGTTAGAAACCCTTACAATGTGCAGCACCCCGCAATGTTTTTCAGAAACTTATCCTACATTGCCACTGCATGTTTCCTGACCTCGCCACGCTGACGACCCAGTTGCGCTTTTCTCCGTCCTACATTGCCACTCACTGCTTACCCCTGTTCAGGCCCTCCGATTCACACCACCCCGTGTTGTTTTTCTCACTCCGAGTAGTGAACAGCCTGTTATAAACACTTACAATGCGCACCACACTGCAATGTTTTTCAGAAACCTATACTACATTGCCACTGCATGTTTCCTGACCTCCCCATGCTGACCACCCTTGGCCCTTTTCTCCATCCTACCTAGCCACTCACTACCTATCCTAATTCAGGCCCTCGGATTCACACCATCCGGTGATGTTGTTCTCACACCAACTAGTGAATGGCCTTTTAGAAACCCTTACAAAGCGCACCACCCCGTGCTATTTTTCCGAAACCTATCCTACATTGCCACTGCATGTTTCGTGACCTCCTCATGCTGACCACCCCGTGGCCCTTTTCTCCATCCTACAGTGCCACTCACTGCCTATCCTAATTCAGGCCCTCCGATTCACAACACCCCGTGATGTTTTTCTCACTCTTACTAGTAAATGGGCTGTTTGAAAGCCTTACAATGCACACCACCCCGCGATGTTTTTCAGAAACCTATCATACATTGCCACTGCATGTTTCCTCACCTCCACTTACTGACCACCCCGTGGGGATTTTCTCCATCCTACAGTGCCACTCACTGCCTATACTAATTCAGGCCCTCCGATTCACACCACACCGTGATGTTTTTCTAACTCCTGCTAGTGAATGGCCTGTTAGAAACCCTTACAATGCACACCACCCCGCTATGTTTTTCAGAAACCTATCCTACATTGCCACTGTATGTTTCCTGACCTCCCCATGCTGACCACCCTTGGCCCTTTTCTCCATCCTACCTAGCCACTCACTACCTATCCTAATTCAGGCCCTCGGATTCACACCATCCGGTGATGTTGCTCTCACACCTATAGTGAATGGCCTTTTAGAAACCCTTACAAAGCGCACCACCCCGTGATGTTTTTCAGAAACCTATCCTACATTGCCACTGCATGTTTCGTGACCTCGTCATGCTGACCACCCCGTGGCCCTTTTCTCCATGCTACAGTGCCACTCACTGCCTATCCTAATTCAGTCCCTCCGATTCACAACACCCCGTGATGTTTTTTTCACTCCTACTAGTGAATGGCCTCTTAGAAACCCTTACAATGCACCACCACGCGATCTTTTTCAGAAACCTATCCTATATTGCCACTGCATGTTTCCTGACCACCCCATGCTGACCACCCCGTGGCGCTTTTCTCCATCCTACATTGCCACTCACTGCCTATCCTAATTCAGGCCTTCCGATTCACACAAACCCGTGATGTTTTTCTCAGTGCTACTAGTGCATGGCGTGCTAGAAACAATTAAAATGCCCCTCACCCCGGATGTTTTTCAGAATACTATCCTACATTGCCACTGCATGTTTCCTGACCTCCCCATGCTGACCACCCCGTGGCGCTTTTGTCCATCCTACATTGCCACTCACTACCTATCCCAATTCAGGCCTTCCGATTCACACCACCCCGTGATGGTTTTCTCACTCCTACTAGTGAATGGCATTTTAGAAACCCTTACAATTCGCACGACCCCGTGATGTTTTTCAGAAACCTATCCTAATTGCCACTGCATGTTTCCTGACCTCCCCATGCTGACCAACCAGTGGCCCTTTTCTCCATCCTACAGTGCCACTCACTGCCTATCCTAATTCAGGCCCTCTGATTCACACGAACCCGTGATGTTTTTCTCACTCTTACTAGTAAATGGGTTGTTAGAAACCCTTACAATGCGCACCACCCCGCGATGTTTTTCAGAAACCTATCCTACATTGCCACTGCATGTTTCCTCACCTCCCCTTGCTGACCACACCGTGGCGCTTTTCTCCATCCTACATTGCCACTCACTGCCTATCCTAATTCAGGCCCTTTGTTTCACACGAACCCGTGATGTTTTTCTCACTGCTACTAGTGCATGGCGTGTTAGTTACAATTAAAATGCGCACCACCCCGCGATGTTTTTCAGAAACTTATCCTACATTGCCACTGCATGTTTCCTGACCTCCCCAAGCTGAACACCCCGTGGCCCTTTTCTCCATCCTACAGTGCCACTCACTGCCTATCCTAATTCAGGCCCTCTGATTCACACGAACCCTTGATGTTTTTCTCACTGCTACTAGTGCATGGCGTGTAAGATACAATTAAAATGCGCACCACCCCGCGATGTTTTTCACAAACCTATCCTACATTGCCACTCACTGCCTACCCCTATTCAGGCCCTCCGATTCACACCACCCCGTGATGTTTTTCTCACTCCTAGTAGTGAACAGCCTGTTACAAACCCTTACAATGCGCACCACACTGCAATCTTTTTCAGAAACCTATACCACATTGCCACTGCATGTTTCCTGACCTCCCCATGCTGACCACCCTTGGCACTTTTCTCCATCCTACCTAGCCACTCAGTGCCTATCCTAATTCAGGCCCTCGGATTCACACCATCCCGTGATGTTGTTCTCACACCTATTAGTGAATGGCCTTTTAGAAACCCTTACAAAGCGCACCACCCCGCGATGTTTTTCCGAAACCTATCCTACATTGCCACTGCATGTTTCGTGACCTCCTCATGCTGACCACCCCATGGGCCTTTTCTCCATCCTACAGTGCCACTCACTGCCTATTCTAATTCAGTCCCTCCGATTCACAACACCCCGTGATGTTTTTCTGACTCTTACTAGTAAATGGGATGTTAGAAACCCTTACAATGCGCACCACACCGCGATGTTTTTCAGAAACCTATCCTGCATTGCCACTGCATGTTTCCTCACCTCCACTTACTGACCACCCCATGGCGATTTTCTACATCCTACAGTGCCATTCACTGCCTATCCTAATTCAGGCTTTCCGATTCACACCACCCCGTGATGTTTTTCTCACTCCTACTAGTGAATGGCCTGTTAGAAACCCTTACAATGCGCACCACCCCGCTATGTTTTTCAGAAACCTATCCTACATTGCCACAGCATGTTTCCTGACCTCCCCATGCTGACGACCCCGTTGCGCTTTTCTCTATCCTACATTGCCACTCACTGCCTATTCTAATTCAGTCCCTCCGATTCACAACACCCCGTGATGTTTTTCTGACTCTTACTAGTAAATGGGCTGCTAGAAACCCTTACAATGCGCACCACCCTGCGATGTTTTTCAGAAACGTATCCTACATTGCCACTGCATGTTTCCTGACCTCCCCATGCTGACCACCCCGTGGCGCTTTTCTCCATCCTACAGTGCCACTCACTGCCTTTCCTTATTTAGGCCCTCTGATTCACACCACCCCGTGGTGTTTTTCTCAATCCTACTAGAGAATGGCCTCTTAGAAACCCTTACAATGTGCACCACGCCGCGATGTTTTTCAGAAACCTATCCTACATGGCCACTGCATGTTTCCTGACCTCCCCATGCTGACGACCCCGTTGCGCTTTTCTCCATCCTACATTGCCACTCACTGCCTACCCCTGTTCAGGCCATCCGATTCACACCACCCCCTGATGTTTTTCTCACTCCTGGTAGTGAATAGCCTCTTAGAAACTCTTACAATGCGCACCACCCCGCGATGTTTTTCAGAAACCTATCCTACATTGCCACTGCATCTTTCCTGACCTCCCAATTCTGTCCACCCTGTGGCGCTTTTCTCTATCCTACATTGCCACTCACTGCCTATCCTAATTCTGTCCCTCCGATTCACAACACCCCGTGATGCTTTTCTGACTCTTACTAGTAAATGGGCTGTTAGAAACCCTTACAATGCGCACCACCCCGCGATGTTTTTCAGAAACCTATCCTACATTGCCATTGCACGTTTCCTCACCTCCACTTACTGACCACCCCGTGGCGATTTTCTCCATCCTACAGTGCCACTCACTGCCTATCCTAATTCAGGCTTTCCGATTCACACCACCCCGTGATATTTTTCTCACTCCTACTAGTGAATGGCCTGTTAGAAACCCTTAAAATGCGCACCACCCTGCGATGTTTTTCAGAAACCTATCTTATATTGCCACTGCATGTTTCCTAACCTACCCATGCTCACCACCCCATGGCGCTTTTCTCCATCCTACATTGCCACTCACTGCCTATACTAATTCAGGCCCTCTGATTTACACCACCCGTGATGTTTTTCTCACTCCTACTAGTGAATGGCCTGTTAGAAACCCTTACAATGCGCACCACCCCGCTATGTTTTTCAGAAACCTATCCTACATTGCCACAGCATGTTTCCTGACCTCCCCATGCTGACGACCCCGTTGCGCTTTTCTCCAACCTACATTGCCACTCACTGCCTATCCTAATTCAGACCCTCCGATTCACAACACCCCGTGATGTTTTTCTGACTCTTATTAGTAAATGGGCTGTTAGACACCCTTACAATGCGCACTACCTCGCGATGTTTTTCAGAAACCTATCATACATTGCCACTGCATGTTTTCTCACCTCCACTTACTGAACACCCCATGGCGATTTTCTCCATCCTACAGTGCCACTCACTGCCTATCCTAATTCAGGCCTTCCGGTTAACCCCACCCCATGATGTTTTTCTCACTCCTACTAGTGAATGGCCTTTTAGAAACCCTTAAAATGCGCACCACCCTGCGATGTTTTTCAGAAACCTATCCTACATTGCCACTGCATTTTTCCTGACCTACCCATGCTGACCACCCCGTGGCGTTTTTCTCCATCCGACATTGCGACTCACTGCCTATCGTAATTCAGGCCCTCTGATTCACAACACCCTGTGATGTTTTTCTCACTCCTACTAGTGAATGGCCTGTTAGAAACCCTTACAATGCGCACCACCCCACTATGTTTTTCAGAAACCTATCCTACATTGCCACAGCATGTTTCCTGACCTCCCCATGCTGAGGACCCCGTTGCGCTTTTCTCCATCCTACATTGCCACTCACTGCCTATCCTAATGCAGACCGTCCGATTCACAACACCCCGTGATATTTTTTTCACTCCTACTAGTGAATGGCCTGTTAGAAACACTTACAATGCACCACCACGCGATCTTTTTCAGAAACCTATCCTATATTGCCACTGCATGTTTCCTGACCACCCCATGCTGACCACCCCGTGGCGCTTTTCTCCATCCTACATTGCCACGCACAGCCTATCCTAATTCAGGCCCTCCGATTCACCAAACACGTGATGTTTTTCTCACTGCTACAAGCACATGGCGTGTTAGAAACAATAAAAATGCCCCTCACCCCGGATGTTTTTCAGAATACTATCCTACATTGCCACTGCATGTTTCCTGACCTCCCCATGCTGACCACCCCGTGGCGCTTTTCTCCATCCTACATTGCCACTCACTGCCTATCCTTGTTCAGACCCTCAGATTCACAACACGCCATGATGTTTTTTTCACTCCTACTAGTGAATGGCCTGTTAGAAACCCTTACAATGCACCAGCACGTGATCTTTTTCAGAAACCTATCCTATATTGCCACTGCATGTTTCCTGACCACACCATGCTGACCACCCCGTGGTGCTTTTATCCATCCTATATTGCCAAGCACTGCCTATCCTAATTCAGGCCCTCTGATTCACACAAACCCGTGATGTTTTTCTCACTGCTACTAGTGCATGGCGTGTTAGAGACAATTAAAATGCCCCTCACCACAGATGTTTTTCAGAATACTATCCTACATTGCCACTGCATGTTTCCTGACCTCCCCATGCTGACCACCCCATGGCCCTTTTCTCCATCGTACAGTGCCAGTCACTGCCGATCCTAATTCAGACCCTACGATTCACACCACCACGTGATGTTTTTTTTTTTTCACTCCTACTAGTGAATGGGCTGTTAGAAGCCCTTAAAATGCGCCCCACCCGTGATTTTTTTCAGAAATCTATCCTACATTTCCACTGCATGTTTCCTGACCTCCCCATGCTGACCACCCCGTGGCGCTTTCTCGATCCTACAGTGCCACTCACTGCCTATCCTAATTCAGACCCTCCGATTCACAACACCCCGTGATGATTTTTTCACTCCCACTAGTAAATGGCCTGTTAGAAATCCTTACAATGCAACACCACGCGATCTTTTTCAGAAACCTATCCTACATTGCCACTGCATGTATCCTGACCACCCCATGCTGACCACCCCGTGGCGCTTTTCTCCATCCTACATTGCCTCTGACTGCCTATCCTAATTCAGGCCCTCCGATTCACACAAACACGTGATGTTTTTCTCACTGCTACTAGTGCATGGCGTGTTAGAAACAAATAAAATGCGCAGCACAACGCAATGTTTTTCAGAATACTATCCGACATTGCCACTGAATGTTTCCTGACTTCCCCATGCTGACCACCCCATGGCGCTTTTCTTCATCCTACATTGCCACTCACTGCCTATTCTAATTCAGGCCCTCCGATTCACACCACCCCGTGATTTTTTCTCACTCTTACTAGTGAATGGCCTGTTAGAAACCCTTACAATGCGCACCACCCCGCGATGGTTTTCAGAATCCTATCCTACATTGCCACTGCATGTTATCTGACCTACCCATGCTGACCAACCCGTGGTGCTTTTCTCCATCCTACATTGCCACTCAATGCCTATACTAATTCAGGCCCTCTGATTTACACCATTCCGTGATGTTTTTTTCACTCCTACTAGTGAATGGCCTGTTAGAAACCCTTACAATGCACCACCATGCGATCTTTTTCAGAAACCTATCCTACGTTTCCACTGGATGTTTCCTGACCACCCCATGCTGACCACCCCGTGGCGCTTTTCTCCATCCTACATTGCCACGCACTGCCTATCCTAATTCAGGCCCTCCGATTCACACAAACCCGTGATGTTTTTCTCACTGCTTCTAGTGCATGCCGTGTTAGAAACAATTAAAATGCCCCTCACCACGCGATGTTTTTCACAATACTATCCTACATTGCCACTGCATGTTTCATGACATCCCCATGCTGAGCACCCCGTGGCGCTTTTGTCCATCCTACATTGCCACTCACTGCCTATCCTAATTCAGGCCCTCCGATTCACAACACCTCGTGATTTTTTCTCACTCTTACTAGAGAATGGCATGTTAGAAACCCTTACAATGCGCACCACCCCACGATGTTTTTCAGAATCCTATCCTACATTGCCACAGCATGTTTCAAGACCTCCCCATGCTGACCACCCTATAGCTCTTTTCTCGATCCTACATTGCCTCTCACTGCCAATCCTAATTCAGGCCCTCCGATTCACACCACCCCGTGATGTTTTTCTCACTCCTAGTAGTGAATAGCCTCTTAGAAAGTCTTACAATGCGCACCACCACGCGATGTTTTTCAGAAATCTATCCTACATTGCCACTGCATCTTTCCTGACCTCCCCATTCTGTCCACCCTGTGGCGCTTTTCTCTATCCTACATTGCCAATCACTGCCTAGCCTAATTCAGTCCCTCCGAATCACAACACCCCGTGATGTTTTTCTGACTCTTCCTAGTAAATGGGCTGTTAGAAACCCTTTCAATGCGCACCACCCCGCGAAGTTTTTCAGAAACCTATCCTACATTGCCACTGCATGTTTCCTAACCTCCACTTACTGACCACCCCGTGGCGATTTTCTCCATCCTACAGTGCCACTCACTGCCTATCCTAATTCAGACCCTCCGATTCACATCACCCCGTGATGTTTTTCTCACTCCTACTAGTGAATGGCCTGTTAGAAACCCTTAAAATGCGCACCACCCTGCGATGTTTTTCAGAAACCTATCCTACATTGCCACTGCATGTTTCCTAACCTACCCATGCTGACCACCCCATGGCGCTTTTCTCCATCCTACATTGCCACTCACTGCCTATACTAATTCAGGCCCTATGATTTACACCATTCCGTGATGTTTTTCTCACTCCTACTAGTGATTGGCCTGTTAGAAACCCTTACAATGCGCACCACCCCGCTATGTTTTTCAGAAACCTATCCTACATTGCCACAGCATGTTTCCTGACCTCCCCATGCTGACGACCCCGTTGCGCTTTTCTCCATCCTACATTGCCACTGACTGCCTATCCTAATTCAGACCCTCAGATTCACAACACCCCATGATGTATTTTTCACTCCTACTAGTGAATGGCCTGTTAGAAACCCTTACAATGCACCACCACGTGATGTTTTTCAGAAACTTATCCTATATTGCCACTGCATGTTTCCTGACCACCCCATGCTGACAACCCCGTGGCGCTTTTCTCCATCCTACATTGCCACGCACTGCCTATCCTAATTCAGGCCGTCCGATTCACCAAACCCGTGATGTTTTTCTCACTGCTACTAGTGCATGGCGTGTTAGAAACAATTAAAATGCCCCTCACCCCGGATGTTTTTCAGAATACTATCCTACATTGCCACTGCATGTTTCCTGACCTCCCCATGCTGACCACCCCGTCGCGCTTTTCTCCATCCTACATTGCCACTCACTGCCTATCCCAATTCAGGCCCTCCAATTCACACCACCCCGTGATGGTTTTCTCACTCCTACTAGTGAATGGCGTTTTAGAAACCCTTACAATTCGCACGACCTCGTGATGTTTTTCAGAAAACTATCCTACATTGCCACTGCATGTTTCCTGACCTCCCCATGCTGACGAACCCGTGGACCTTTTCTCCATGGTATAGTGCCACTCACTGCCTATCCTAATTCAGGCCCTACGATTCACACCACCACGTGATGTTTTTTTTTTTTCACTGCTACTAGTGAATGGCCTGTTAGAAGCCCTTACAATGCGCACCACCCCGTGATGTTTTTCAGAAATCTATCCTACATTGCCACTGGATGTTTCCTGACCTCCCCATGCTGGGCACACTGTGGCGCTTTTCTCGATCCTACAGTGCCACTCACTGCCTATCCTAATTCAGGCCCTATGATTCACCCCATCCTGTGATGTTTTTCTCACTCTAACTAGTAAATGGGCTGTTAGAATCCCTTACAATGCGCACCACCCCGCGATGTTTTTCAAAACCTATCCTACATTGCTAATGCATGTTTCCTGACCTCCCCATATAGACCACCCCGTGGCCCTTTTCTCCATTCTACATTGCCACTCACTGCCTATCCTAATTCAGGCCCTCCGATTCACACCACCCCGTGATGTTTTTCTCACTCCTACTAGTGAATGCCCTGTTAGAAATCCTTACAATGCGCACCACCCTGCGATGTTTTTCAGAAACCTAACCTACCTTGCCACTGCATGTTTCCTGACCTCCCCATGCTGACCACCCCGTGGCACTTTTCTCCATCCTACTATGCCACTCACTGCCTATACTAATTCAGGCCCTCCGATACACACCACCCCATGATGTATTTCTCACTCCTACTAGTGAATGGCCCTGTTAGAAACCCTTAAAATGTGCACCATCCCGGGATGTTTTTCAGAAACCTATCCTATACTGCCACTGCATGTTTCCTGACCTCCCCATGCTGACTACCCCATGGCGCTTTTCACCAACCTACATTGCCACTCTATGGCTATCCTAATTCAGACCCTCCGATTCACAACACCCCGTGATGATTTTTTCACTCCTACTAGTAAATGGCCTGTTAGAAATCCTTACAATGCACCACCACGCGATCTTTTTCAGAAACCTATGCTACATTGCCACTGCATGTTTCCTGACCACCCCATGCTGACCACCCCGTGGCGCTTTTCTCCATTCTACATTGCCTCTGACTGCCTATCCTTATTCAGGCCCTCCTATTCACACAAACCCGTGATGTTTTTCTCACTGCTACTAGTGCATGGCGTGTTAGAAATAAATAAAATGCGCACCACACCGCAATGTTTTTCAGAATACTATCCTACATTGCCACTGCATGTTTCCTGACCTCCCCATGCTGACCACCGCGTGGCGCTTTTCTTCATCCTACATTGCCACTCACTGCCTATTCTAATTCAGGCCCTCCGATTCACACTACCCCGTGATTTTTTCTCACTCTTACAAGTGAATGGCCTGTTAGAAAGTCTTATAATGCGCACGACCCCGTGATGTTTTTCAGAAACCTATCCTACATTGCCACTGCATGTTTCCTGACCTCCCCATGCTGACCACCCATTGGCCCTTTTCTCCATCCTACAGTGCCACTCACTGCCTATCTTAATTCAGGCCCTACTATTCACACCACCACGTGATGTTTTTTTTTTCACTCCTACTAGTGAATGGCCTGTTAGAAGCACTTACAATGCGCACCACCCCGTGATATTTTTCAGAAACCTATCCTACATTGCCACTGGATGTTTCCTGACCTCCCCATGCTGACAACCCTGTGGCGCTTTTCTCCATCCTACAGTGCCACTCACTGCCTACACTAATTATTGCCCTCTGATTTACACCATCCCGTGATGTTTTTCTCACTCCTACTAGTGAATGGCCTGTTAGAAACCCTTACAATGCACACCACCCCGCGATGTTTTTCAGAATACTATCCTACATTGCCACTGCATGTTTCCTGACCTCCACATGCTGGCCACACCATGGCGCTTTTGTTCATCCTACATTGCCACTCACTGCCTATCCTAATTCAGGCACTCCGATTCACACCACCCCGTGATTTTTTCTCACTCTTACTAGTGAATGGCCTATTAGAAACCATTACAATGCGGACCACACCGCGATGTTTTTCAGAATCCTATCCTACATTGCCACTGCATGTTTCCTGACCTCCCCATGCTGACGACCCTATGGCCCTTATCTCCATCCTACATTGCCACTCACTGCCAATCCTAATTGAGGCCCTCTGATTCACACCAACCTATGATTTTTTCTCACTCTTACTAGTGAATGGCCTATTAGAAACACTTACAATGTGCACCACCCTGCGATTTTTTTCAGAAACCTATCCTACTTTGCCGCTGCATGTTTCCTGACCTACCCATGCTGACCACCCAGTGGCGCTTTTCTCCATCCTACATTGCCATTCACTGCCTATCCTAATTCAGGCCCTCCGATTCACACCAACCCGTGATGTTATTGTCAATCCTACTAGTGAATGGCCTCTTAGAAACCCTTACAATGCGCACCACCCGGCGTTTTTTTTCAGAAACCTATCCTACATTGCCACTGCATGTTTCTTGACCTACCCATGCTGACCACCCAGTGCCACTTTTCTCCATACTACATTGCCACTCAAAGCCTATCCTAATTCAGGCCCTCCGACTCACACCACCCCGTGATGTTTTTATCACTCCTACAAGTGAATGGCCTGTTAGAAACCCTTACAATGCACCACCCTGCGATCTTTTTCAGAAACCTATCCTACATTGCCTCTGCATGTTTCCTGACCACGTGATGCTGACCACCCCGTGGCGCTTTTCTCCATCCTACAGTGCCACTCACCGCCTATCCTAATTCAGGCCCTCCAATTCACACCACCCCGTGATGTTTTTCTCACTGCTACTAGAGCATGGCATGTTAGAAACAAATAAAAGGCGCACCACCCCGCGATGTTTTTCAGAATCCTATCCTACATTGCCACTGCATGTTTCCTGACCTCCCCATGCTGACCACCCCGTGGCCCATTTCTCCATTCTACATTGCCACTCACTGCCTATCCTAATTCAGGCCCTCCGATTCACACCACCCCGTGATGTTATTCTCACTCCTACTAGTGAATGGCCTCTTAGAAACACTTACAATGCGCACCACCACGCAATGTTTTTCAGAAACCTATCCTACATTGCCACTGCATGTTTCCTGCCCTCCCCATTCTGTCGACCCCGTGGCCCTTTTCTCCATCCTACATTGCGAATCACTGCCAATCCTAATTCAGGCCCTCCGATTCACACCACCCTATGATTTTTTCTCACTCTTACTAGTGAATGGCCTATTAGAAACCCTTACAATGCGCACCACCCTGCGATTTTTTTCAGAAACCTATCCTACTTTGCCGCTGCATGTTTCCTGACCTACCCATGCTGACCACCCAGTGGCGCTTTTCTCCATTCTACATTGCAATTTACTGCCTATCCTAATTCAGGCCCTCCGATTCACACCAACCTGTGATGTTATTCTCACTCCTACTAGTGAATGGCCTCTTAGAAACCCTTACAATGCGCACCACCCCGCGATTTTTTTCAGAAAACTATCCTACATTGCCACTGCATGTTTCCTGACCTACCCATGCTGACCACCCAGTGGCACTTTTCTCCATACTACATTGCCACTCACAGACTATACTAATTCAGGCCCTCCGATTTACACCATCCTGTGATGTTTATCTAACTCCTACTAGTCATTGGCCTGTTAGAAACACTTACATTGCGCACCACCACGCAATGTTTTTCAGAAACCTATCCTATATTGCCAATGCATGTTTCCTGACCTCCCCATGCGGACCACCCCAAAGTGCTTTTCTCCGTCCTACATTGCCACTCACTGCCTATCCTAATTCAGGCACTCCGACTCACTCCACCCCGTGATGGTTTTCTCACTCCTACTAGTGAATGGCCAATTAGAAACCCTTACAATGCGCACAAACCCGTGATGTTTTTCTCAGTGCTACTAGAGCATGGCGTGTTAGAAACAATTAAAAGGCGCACCACCCAGCGATGTTTTTCAGAATCCTATCCTACATTGCCACTGCATGTTTCCTGACCTACCCATGTTGACCACCCTGTGGCGCTTTTCTCCATCCTACATTGCCACTCACTGCGTATAATAATTCAGGCCCTCCTATTCACTCCACCCCGTGATTTTTTCTCACTCTTACTAGTGAATGGCCTGTCAGAAACCCTTACAATGCGCACCACCCCGCCATGTTTTTCACAATCCTATCCTTCATTGCCACTGCATGTTATCTGACCTACCCATGCTGACCAACCCGTGGTGCTTTTCTCCATCCTACATTGCCACTCACTGCCTATACTAATTCAGGCCCTCTGATTTACACCATCCCGTGATGTTTTTTTCACTCCTACTAGTGAATGGCCTGTTAGAAACCCTTACAATGCACCACCATGCGATCTTTTTCAGAAACCTATCCTACATTGCAACTGCATGTTTCCTGACCACCCCTTGCTGACCACGCCGTGGCGCTTTTCTCCATCCTACATTGCCACGCACTGCCTATCCTAATTCAGGCCCTCCGATTCACACAAACCCGTGATGTTTTTCTCACTGCTTCTATTGTATGGCGTGTTAGAAACAATTAAAATGCCCCTCACAACGCGATGTTTTTCAGAATACTATCCTACATTGCCACTGCATGTTTCCTGACCTCCCCATGCTGACCACCCCGTGGCGCTTTTGTCCATCCTACATTGCCACTCACTGCCTATCCTAATTCAGGCCCTCCGATTCACACCACCCCGTGATTTTTTCTCACTCTTACTAGAGAATGCCCTATTAGAAACCCTTACAATGCGCACCACCCCGCGATGTTTTTCAGAATCCTATCCTACATTGCCACGGCATGTTTCCAGACCTCCCCATTCTGACCAACCCATGGCCCTTTTCTCGATCCTACATTGCCTCTCACTGCCAATCCTAATTCAGGCCCTCCGATTCACACCACCCCGTGATGTTTTTCTCACTCCTAGTAGTGAATGGCCTGTTAGAAACCCTTACAATGCGCACCACCCCGCGATGTTTTCTCGAAACGTATCCTACATTGCCACTGCATGTTTCCTGACCTCCCCATGCTGACCACCTCGTGGCGCTTTTCTCCATCCTACAGTGCCACTAACTGCCTATACTAATTCAGGGCCTACGATTCACACAACCCCGTGATGTTTTTCTCAATCTTACTAGTAAACGTGCTTTTAGAAGCCCTTACAATTCGCACCACCCCGCGATGTTTTTCAGAAACCTATCCTACATTGGTACTGCATGTTTCCTGACATCCCCATGCTGACCACCCCGTGACGCTTTTCTCCATCCTACAGTGCCACTCACTGCGTTTCCTAATTTAGGCCCTCCGATTCACACCACCCCGTGATGTTTTTCTCACTCCTACTAGTGAATGGCCTCTTAGAAACCCTTACAATGCGAACCACCCCGCGATGTTTTTCAGAAACCTATCCTACATTGCCACTGCATGTTTCCTGACCTCCCCATGCTGATGATCCCGTTGCGCTTTTCTCCATCCTACATTGCCACTCACTGCCTACACCTGTTCCGGCCCTCCGATTCACACCCCCCCTTGATGTTTTTCTCACTCCTAGTAGTGAATAGCCTGTTAGAAACTCTTACAATGTGCACCACCCCGCGATGTTTTTCAGAAACCTATCCTACATTGCCACTGCATCTTTCCTGACCTCCCCATTCTGTCCACCCTGTGGCGTTTTTCTCTATCCTACATTGCCACTCACTGCCTATCCTAATTCAGTCCCTCCGATTCACAACACCCCGTGATGTTTTTCTGACTCTTACTAGTAAATGGGCTGTTAGAAACCCTTACAATGCGCACCACCCCGCGATGTTTTTCAGAAACCTATCCTACATTGCCACTGCATGTTTCCTAACCTCCACTTACTGACCACCCCGTGGCGATTTTCTCCATCCTACAGTGCCACTCACTGCCTATCCTAATTCAGTCCCTCCGATTCACAACACCCCGTGATGTTTTTCTGACTCTTACTAGTAAATGGCCTGTTAGAAACCCTTAAAATGCGCACCACCCTGCGATGTTTTTCAGAAACGTATCCTACATTGCCCCTGCATGTTTCCTAACCTACCCATGCTGACCACCCAATGGCGCTTTTCTCCATCCTACATTGCCACTCACTGCCTATACTAATTCAGGCCCTATGATTTACACCATCCCGTGATGTTTTTCTCACTCCTACTAGTGATTGGCCTGTTATAAACCCTTACAATGCGCACCACCCCGCTATGTTTTTCAGAAACCTATCCTACATTGCCACAGCATGTTTCCTGACCTCCCCATGCTGACGACCCCGTTGGGCTTTTCTCCATCCTACATTGCCACTCACTGCCTATGCTAATTCAGACCCTCCGATTCACAACACCCCGTGATGTATTTTTCACTCCTACTAGTGAATGGCCTGTTAGAAGCCCTTACAATGCGCACCACACCGTGATGTTTTTCAGAAATCTATCCTACATTGCCACTGGATGTTTCCTGACCTCCCCATGCTGACCACACCGTGGCGCTTTTCTCCATCCTACATTGCCACTCACTGCCTACCCCTGTTCAGGCCCTCCGATTCACACAACCCCGTGATGTTTTTCTCACTCCTAGTAGTCAATAGCCTCTTAGAAACTCTTACAATGCGCACCCTCCGCGATGTTTTTCAGAAACCTATCCTACATTGCCACTGCATGTTTCCTGACCTCCCCATGCTGACCACCCCATGGCCCTTTTCTCCATCCTACATTGCCACGCACTGCCTATCCTAATTCAGGCCCTCCGATTCACCAAACCCGTGATGTTTTTCTCACTGCTAATAGTGCATGGCGTGTTAGAAACAATTAAAATGCCCCTCACCACGGATGTTTTTCAGAATACTATCCTACATTGCCACTGCATGTTTCCTGACCTCCCCATGCTGACCACCCCGTGGCGCTTTTCTCCATCCTACATTGCCACTCACTGCCTATCCCAATTCAGGCCCTCCGATTCACACCACCTAGTGATGGTTTTCTCACTCCTACTAGTGAATGGCGTTTTAGAAACCCTTACAATTCGCACGACCTCGTGATATTTTTTAGAAACCTATCCTACATTGCCACTGCATGTTTCCTGACCTCCCCATGCTGACCACCCCGTGGCGCTTTTCTTCATCCTACATTGCCACTCACTGCCTATTCTAATTCAGGCCCTCCGATTCACACTACCCCGTGATTTTTTCTCACTCTTACTAGTGAATGGCCTGTTAGAAACCCTTATAATACGCACCACCCTGTGATGTTTTTCAGAAACCTATCCTACATTGGCACTGCATGTTTCCTGACCTCCCCATGCTCACCACCCATTGGCCCTTTTCTCCATCCTACTGTGCCACTCACTGCCTATCCTAATTCAGGCCCTACTATTCACAACACCACGTGATGTTTTTTTTTTTTTCACTCCTACTAGTGAATGGCCTGTTAGAAGCCCTTACTATGCGCACCACCCGGTGATGTTTTTCAGAAACCTATCCTACACTGCCACTGCATGTTTCCTGACCTCCCTATGCTGACCACCCCGTGGCGCTTTTCTTCATCCTACATTGCCACTCACTGCCTATTCTAATTCAGGCCCTCCGATTCACACTACTCCATGATTTTTTCTCACTCTTACTAGTGAATGGCCTGTTAGAAACCCTTACAATGCACACCACCCCGCGATGTTTTTCAGAATCCTATTCTACATTGCCACTGCAGGTTTCCTGACCTACCCATGATGACCACCCCGTGGCGCTTTTCTCCATCCTACATTGCCACTCACTGCCTATCCTAATTCAGGCCCTCCAATACACACCACCCCGTGATTTTATCTCACTCTTACTAGTGAATGGCCTATTAGAAACCATTACAATGCGGACCACACCGCGATGTTTTTCAGAATCCTATCCTACATTGCCACTGCATGTTTCCTGACCTCCCCATGCTGACCACCCCATGGCCCTTTTCTCCATCCTACAATGCCACTGACTGCCAATCCTAATTCAGGCCCTCCGATTCACACCAACCTATGATTTTTTCTCACTCTTACTAGTGAATGGCATATTAGAAACCCTTACAATGCGCACCACCCTGCGATTTTTTCAGAAACCTATCCTACTTTGCCGCTGCATGTTTCTTGACCTACCCATGCTGACCAACCAGTGGCGCTTTTCTCCATCCTACATTGCCATTCACTGCCTATCCTAATTCAGGCCCTCCGATTCACACCAACCCGTGATGTTATTGTCAATCCTACTAGTGAATGGCCTCTTAGAAACCCTTACAATGCGCACCACCCGGCGATTTTTTTCAGAAACCTATCCTACATTGCCACTGCATGTTTCTTGACCTACCCATGCTGACCACCGAGTGGCACTTTTCTCCATACTACATTGCCACTCAAAGCCTGTACTAATTCAGGCCCTCCGATTTACACCATCCTGTGATGTTTATCTCACTCCTACTAGTCATTGGCCTGTTAGAAACACTTACAATGCGCACCACCACGCAATGTTTTTCAGAAATCTATCCTACATTGCCAATGCATGTTTCCTGACCTCCCCATGCTGACCACCCCAAAGCGCTTTTCTCCATCCTACATTGCCACTCAGTGCCTATCCTTATTCAGGCACTCCGACTCACACCACCCCGTGATGGTTTTCTCACTCCTACTAGTGAATGGCCTTTTAGAAACCCTTACAATGCGCACCACCCCGCGATGATTTTCAGAAACCCATCCTACATTGCTACTGCATGTTTCCTGACCTCCCCATGCTGACCACCCAGTGGCGCTTTTCTCCATCCTACTTTGCCACTCACTGCCTATACTAATTCAGGGCCTACGATTCACACAACCCCGTGATGTTTTTCTCACTCTTACTAGTAAATGTGCTTTTAGAAGCCCTTACAATGTGCACCACCCCGCGATGTTTTTCAGAAACCTATCCTACATTGGCACTGCACGTTTCCTGACCTCCCCATGCTGACCACCCCGTGGCGCTTTTCTCCATCCTACAGTGCCACTCATTACCTTTCCTAATTTAGGCCCTCCGATTCACACCACCCCGTGATGTTTTTCTCACTCCTACTAGTGAATGGCCTCTTAGAAACCCTTACAATGCGCACCACCCCGCGATGTTTTTCAGAAACCTATCCTACATTGCCACTGCATGTTTCCTGACCTCCCCATGCTGACGACCCCGTTGCGCTTTTCTCCATCCTACATTGCCACTCACTGCCTACCCCTGTTCAGGCCCTCCGATTCACACCACCCCGTGATGTTTTTCTCACTCCTAGTAGTGAATAGCCTGTTAGAAACTCTTACAATGCGCACCACCCCGCGATGTTTTTCAGAAACCTATCCTACATTGCCACTGCATCTTTCCTGACCTCCCCATTCTGTCCACCCTGTGGCGCTTTTCTCTATCCTACATTGCCACTCACTGCCTATCCTAATTCATTCCCTCTGATTCACAACACCCCGTGATGTTTTTCTGACTCTTACTAGTAAATGGGCTGTTAGAAACCCTTACAATGCGCACCACCCCGCGATGTTTTTCAGAAACCTATCCTATATTGCCACTGCACGTTTACTGACCACCCCATGCTGACCACCCCGTGGCCATTTTCTATATCCTACATTGCCTCTGACTGACTATCCTAATTCAGGCCCTCCGATTCACACAAACCCGTGACGTTTTTCTCATTGCTACTAGTGCATGGCGTGTTAGAAACAAATAAAATGCGCACCACACCGCAATGTTTTTCAGAATACTATACTACATTGCCACTGCATGTTTCCTGACCTCCCTATGCTGACCACCCCGTGGCGCTTTTCTTCGTCCTACATTGCCACTTACTGCCTATTCTAATTCAGGCCCTCCGATTCACACTACCCCGTGATTTTTTCTCACTCTTACTAGTGAATGGCCTGTTATAAACCCTTACAATGCACACCACCCCGAGATGTTTTTCAGAATCCTATTCTACATTGCCACTGGATGTTTCCTGACCTCCCCATGCTGACCACCCCGTGGTGCTTTTCTCCATCCTACATTGCCACTCACTGCCTATACTAATTCTTGCCCTCTGATTTACACCATCCCGTGATGATTTTGTCACTCCTACTAGTGAATGGCCAGCTAGAAACCCTTACAATGCACACCACCCCGCGATGTTTTTCAGAATACTATCCTACATTGCCACTGCATGTTTCCTGACCTCCCCATGCTGGCCACCCCGTGGCGCTTTTGTTCATCCTACATTGCCACTCACTGCCTATCCTAATTCAGGCCCTCCGATTCACACCACCCCGTGATTTTTTCTCACTCTTACTAGTGAATGGCCTATTAGAAACCATTACAATGCGGACCACACCGCGATGTTTTTCAGAATCCTATCCTACATTGCCACTGCATGTTTCCTGACCTCCCCATGCTGACCACCCCATGGCCATTTTCTCCATCCTACATTGCCACTCACTGCCAATCCTAATTGAGGCCCTCTGATTCACACCAACCTATGATTTTTTCTCACTCTTTCTACTGAATGGCCTATTAGAAACCCTTACAATTCGCACCACCCTGCGATTTTTTTCAGAAACCTATCCTACTTTGCCGCTGCATGTTTCCTGACCTACCCATGCTGACCACCCAGTGGCGCTTTTCTCCATCCTACATTGCCATTCACTGCCTATCCTAATTCAGGCCCTCCAATTCACACCAACCCTTGATGTTATTGTCAATCCTACTAGTGAATGGCCTCTTAGAAACCCTTACAATGCGCACCACCACGCAATGCTTTTCAGTAACCTACCCTACATTGCCAATGCATGTTTCCTGACCTCCCCATGCTGACCACCCCAAAGCGCTTTTCTCCATCCTACATTGCCACTCACTGCCTATCCTAATTCAGGCACTCCGACTCACACCACCCCGTGATGGTTTTCTCACTCCTACTAGTGAATGGCCTTTTAGAAACCCTTACAATGCGCACCACCCCGCGATGTTTTTCAGAATCCTATCCTACATTGCCACGGCATGTTTCCAGACCTCCCCATGCTGACCACCCCATGGCCCTTTTCTCGATCCTACATTGCCTCTCACTGCGAATCCTAATTCAGGCCCTGCAATTCATACCACCCCGTGATGTTTTTCTCACTCCTAGTAGTGAATGGCCTGTTAGAAACCCTTACAATGCGCACCACCCCGCGATGTTTTTCAGAAACGTATCCTACATTGCCACTGCATGTTTCCTGACCTCCCCATGCTGACCACCCCGTGGCGCTTTTCTCCATGCTACAGTGCCACTCACTGCCTATACTAATTCAGGGCCAACGATTCACACCACCCCTGTTGTTTTTCTCACTCTTACTGGTAAATGTGCTTTTAGAAGCCCTTACAATGCGCACCACCCCGCGATGTTTTTTAGAAACCTATCCTACATTGGCACTGCATGTTTCCTGACATCCCCATGCTGACCACCCCGTAGCGCTTTTCTCCATCCTACAGTACCCCTCACTGCCTTTCCTAATTTAGGCCCTCCGATTCACACCACCCCGTGATGTTTTTCTCACTCTTACTGGTAAATGTGCTTTTAGAAGCCCTTACAATGCGCACCACCCTCGATGTTTTTCAGAAACCTATCCTACATTGCCACAGCATCTTTCCTGACTTCGCCATTCTGTCCACCCTGTGGCGCTTTTCTCTATCCTACATTGCCACTCACTGCCTATCCTAATTCAGTCCCTCCGATTCACAACACCCCGTGATGTTTTTCTGACTCTTACTAGTAAATGGGCTGTTAGAAACCCTTACAATGCGCACCGCCCCGCGATGTTTTTCAGAAACCTATCCTACATTGCCAATGCATGTTTCCTAACCTCCACTTACTGACCACCCCGTGGCGATTTTCTCCATCCTACAGTGCCACTCACTGCCTATCCTAATTCAGGCTTTCCGATTCACATCACCCTGTGATGTTTTTCTCACTCCTACTAGTGAATGGCCTGTTAGAAACCTTTAAAATGCTCACCACCCTGCGATGTTTTTCAGAAACCTATCCTACATTGCCACTGCATGTTTCCTAACCTACCCATGCTGACCACCCCATGGCGCTTTTCTCCATCCTACATTGCCATTCACTGCCTATACTAATTCAGGCCCTATGATTTACACCATCCCGTGAAGTTTTTTCTCACTCCTACTAGTGATTGGCCTGTTAGAAACCCTTACAATGCACCACCACGCGATCTTTTTCAGAAACATATCCTATATTGCCACTGCATGTTTCCTGACCACCCCATGCTGACAACCCCATGGCGCTTTTCTCCATCCTACATTGCCACTCACTGCCTATCCCAATTCAGGCCCTCCGATTCACACCACCCCGTGATGGTTTTCTCACTCCTACTAGTGAATGGCGTTTTAGAAACCCTTACAATTCGCACGACCTCATGATGTTTTTCAGAAACCTATCCTACATTGCCACTGCATGTTTCCTGACCTCCCCATGCTAACCACACCGTGGCCCTTTTCTCCATCTTACAGTGCCACTCACTGCCTATCCTAATTCAGGCCCTACGATTCACACCGCCACGTGATGTTTTTTTTTTCACTCCTACTAGTGAATGGCCTGTTAGAAGCCCTTACAATGCGCACCACCCCGTGATGTTTTTCAGAAATCTATCCTACATTGCCACTGGATGTTTCCTGACCTCCCCATGCTGACCAACCCTTGGCGCTTTTCACCAACCTACATTGCCACTCTATGGCTATCCTAATTCAGACCCTCTGATTCACAACCCCGGGATGATTTTTTCACTCCTACTAGTAAATGGCCTGTTAGAAATCCTTACAATGCACCACCACGTGATCTTTTTCAGAAACCTAACCTACAATGCCACTGCATGTTTCCTGACCACCCCATGCTGACCACCCCGTGGCGCTTTTCTCCATCCTACATTGCCCCTGACTGCCTATCCTTATTCAGGCCCTCCAATTCACACAAACCCGTGATGTTTTTTTTCACTGCTACTAGTGCATGGCGTGTTAGAAATAAATAAAATGCACACCACACTACAATGTTTTTCAGAATACTATCCTACATTGCCACGGCATGTTTCCTGACCTCCCCATGCTGACCACCCCGTGGCGCTTTTCTTCATCCTACATTGCCACTCAATGCCTATTCTAATTCAGGACCTCCGATTCACACTACCCCGTGATTTTTCTCACTCTTACTAGTGAATGGCCTGTTAGAAACCCTTATAATGCGCACCACCCGTGATGTTTTTCAGAAACCTATCCTACATTGCCACTGCATGTTTCCTGACCTCCCCATGCTGACCACCCATTGGCCCTTTTCTCCATCCTACAGTGCCACTCACTGCCTATCCTAATTCAGGCCCTACTATTCACACCACAACGTGATGTTTTTTTTTTTTCACTCCTACTAGTGAATGGCCTGTTAGAAGCCCTTACAATGCGCACCACCCCGTGATGTTTTTCAGAAACCTATCCTACATTGCCACTGGATGTTTCCTGACCTCCCCATGCTGACAACACTGTGGCGCTTTTCTCCATCCTACAGTGCCACTCACTGCCTATCCTAATTCAGGCCCTATGATTCACACAACACTCTGATGTTTTTCTCACTCTTACTAGTAAATGGGCTGTTAGAAGCCCTTACAATGCGCACCACCCCGCGATGTTTTTCAAAAGCCTATCCTACATTGCCACTGCATGTTTCCTGACCTCCCCTTGCTGACCAGCCCGTGACGCTTTTCTCCATCATACATTGCCACTCACTGCCTATCCTAATTCAGGCCCTCCGATTCACACCACCACGTGATGTTTTTCTCACTCCTACTAGTGAATGGCCTGTTAGAAAACCTTACAATGCGCAACAGCCCGCGATGTTTTTCAGAAACCTAACCTACATGGCCACTGCATGTTTCCTGACCTCCCCATGCTGACCACCCCGTGGCGCTTTTCTCCATCCTACATTGCCCCTCACTGCCTATACTAATTCAGGCCCTCCGACTCACACCACCCCATGATGTTTTTCTCACTCCTACTAGTGAATGGCCTGTTAGAAACCCTTACACTGTGCACCATCCCTTGATGTTTTTCAGAAACCTATCCGACATTGCCACTGCATGTTTCCAGACCTCCCCATGCTGACCACCCCATGGCGCGTTTCACCAACCTACATTGCCACTCACTGCCTATCATAATTCAGACCCTCCGATTCACAACACCCCGTGATGATTTTTTCACTCCTACTAGTAAATGGCCAGTTAGAAATCCTTACAATGCACCACCACGCAATCTTTTTCAGAAACCTATCCTACATTGCCACTGCATGTTTCCTGACCACCACATGCTGACCAATCCGTGGCCATTTTCTACATCCTACATTGCCTCTGACTGCCTATCCTAATTCTGGCCCTCTGATTCACACAAACCCATGATGATTTTCTCACTGCTACTAGTGCATGGCGTGTTAGAAACAAATAAAATGCGCACCACACCGCAATGTTTTACAGAATACTATCCTACATTGCCACTGCATGTTTCCTGACCTCCCTATGCTGACCAACCCGTGGCGCTTTTCTTCATCCTACATTGCCACTTACTGCCTATTCTAATTCAGGCCCTCCAATTCACACTACCCCGTGATTTTTTCTCACTCTTACTAGTGAATGGCCTGTTAGAAACCATTACAATGCGGACCACACCGTGATGTTTTTCAGAATCCTATCCTACATTACCACTGCATGTTTTCTGACCTACCCATGCTGACCACCCCATGGCCCTTTTCTCCATCCTACATTGCCACTCACTGCCAATCCTAATTCAGGCCCTCCGATTCACACCAACCTATGATTTTTTCTCACTCTTACTAGTGAATGGCCTGTTAGACACCCTTACAATGCGCACCACCCTGCGATATTTTTCAGAAATCTATCCTACTTTGCCGCTGCATGTTTCCTGACCTACCCATGCTGACCACCCAGTGGCGCTTTTCTCCATCCTACATTGCCATTCACTGCCTATCCTAATTCAGGCCCTCCGATTCACACCAACCCGTGATGTTATTGTCAATCCTACTACTGAATGGCCTCTTAGAAACCCTTACAATGCGCACCACCCAGCGATTATTTTCAGAAACCTATCCTACATTGCCACTGCATGTTTCTTGACCTACCCATGCTGACCACCCAGTGGCACTTTTCTCCATACTACATTGCCACTCAAAGCCTGTACTAATTCAGGCCCTCCGATTTACACCATCCTGTGATGTTTATCTCACTCCTACTAGTCTTTGGCCTGTTAGAAACACTTACAATGCGCACCACCACGCAATGTTTTTCAGAAACCTATCCTACATTGCCAATGCATGTATCCTGACCTCCCCATGCTGACGATCCCAAAGCGCTTTTCTCCATCCTACATTGCCACTCACTGCCTATCCTAATTCAGGCACTCCGATTCACACCACCCCGTGATGGTTTTCTCACTCCTACTAGTGAATGGCCTTTTAGAAACCCTTACAATGTGCACCATCCTGGGATGTTTTTCAGAAACCTATTACACATTGCCACTGCATGTTTCCTGACCTCCCCATGCTGACCACACTGTGGCACTTTTATCCATCCTACCTTGCCACTCAGTGCCTATCCTAATTCAGGCCTTCCGACTAACACTATCCCGTGATGTTTTTATCACTCCTACTAGTGAATGGCCTGTTAGAAACCCTTACAATGCACCACCCCGCGATCTTTTTCAGAAACCTATCCTACATTGCCTCTGCATGTTTCCTGACCACCCGATGCTGACCACCCCGTGGCGCTTTTCTCCATCCTACAGTGCCACTCACCGCCTATGCTAATTCAGGCCCTCCGATTCACACCACTCCATGATGTTTTTCTCACTGCTACTAGAGCATGGCATGTTAGAAACAATTAAAAGGCGCACGACCCCGCGATGTTTTTCAGAATCCTATCCTACATTGCCACTGCATGTTTCCTGACCTCCCCATGCTGACCACTCTGTGGCGCTTTTCTCCATCCTACATTGCCACTCACTGCCTATCCTAGTTGAGGCCCTCCGATTCACACCACCCCGTGATTTTTTCTCACTCTTACTAGTGAATGGCCTGTTAGAAACCCTTACAATGCGCACCACCCCGCGAAGTTTTTCAGAATCCTATCCTACATTGCCACTGCATGTTTCCTGCCCTCCCCATTCTGTCCACCCCGTGGCGCTTTTCTCCATCTTATTGCCACTCACTGCCTATCCCAATTCAGACCCTCCGATTCACACCAAACCCGTGAGGGTTGTCTCACTCCTACTAATGAATGGCCTGTTAGAAACTCTTACAATTCGCACGACCCCGCGATGTTTTTCAGAAACCTATCCTACATTGCCACTGCATGTTTCCTGACCTCCCCATGCTGACCACCCCGTGGCGCTTTTCTCCATCCTACATTGCCACTCACTGCCTATCCTAATTCCAGGCCCTCCTATTCACACAACCTCGTGGTGTTATTCTCATGCCTACTAGTGAATGGTCTCTTAGAAACCCTTATAATGCTCACAACCCCACGATGTTTTTCAGAAACCTATCCTACATTGCCACTGCAGGTTTCCAGAACTCCCCATGCTGACCACCCCGTGGCGCTTTTCTCCATCCTACATTGACACTCACTGCCTATCCTAATTCAGGCCCTCCGACTCACAACACCCCGTTATGTTTTTCTCACTCCTACTAGTGAATGGCCTGGTAGAAACCCTTACAATGCGGACCACCTCGCGATGTTTTTCAGAATCCTATCCTACATTGCCACTGCATGTTTCCTGACCTCCCCATGCTGACCACCCCGTGGCCCTTTTCTCCATTCTACATTGCCACTTACTGCCTATCCTAATTCAGGCCCTCCGATTCACACAACCCCGTGATGTTATTCTCGCTCCTACTAGTGAATGGCCTCTTAGAAACCCTTACAATGCGCTCAACCCCACGATGTTTTTCACAAAACTGTCCTACATTGACATTGCATGTTTTCTGACCTCCCCATTGTGTCCACCCCATGGCGCTTTTCTCCATCCTACATTGCTACTCACTGCCTATCCCAATTCAGGCCCTCCGATTCACACCAACCCGTGATGTTATTCTCACTCCTAGTATTGAATGGCCTCTTAGAAACCCTTACAATGCGCACCACCCAGCGATTTTTTTTCAGAAACCTATCCTACATTGCCACTGCATGTTTCCTGACCTACCCATGCTGACCACCCCGTGGCGCTTTTCTCCATCCTACATTGCCACTCACAGCCTATACTAATTCAGGCCCTCCGATTTACACCATCCTGTGATGTTTTTCTCACTCCTACAAGTGAATGGCCTTTAGAAACCCTTACAATGCGCACAAACCCACGATGTTTTTCACAAAACTGTCCTACATTGCCAATGCATGTTTCCTGACTTCCCCATTGTGTCCACCCCGTGGCACTTTTCTCCATCCTACATTGCCACTCACTGCCTATCCCAATTCAGGCCCTCCGATTCACACAAACCCGTGATGTTTTTCTCAATGCTACTAGAGCATTGCGTGTTAGAAACAATTAAAATGCGCACCACCCCGCGATGAGTTTCAGAATCCTATCCTACAATGCCACGGCAGGTTTCCTGACCTACCCATGCTGACCACTCTGTGGCGCTTTTCTCCATCCTACATTGCCACTCACTGCCTATCCTAGTTCAGGCACTCCGATTCACACCACCCCGTGATTTTTTCTCACTGTTACTAGTGAATGGCCTCTTAGAAACCCTTACAATGCGCACAAACCCACGATGTTTTTCACAAACCATTCCTACATTGCCACTGCATGTTTCCTGCCCTCCCCATTCTGTCCACCCCGTGGCGCTTTTCTCCATCTTATGGCCACTCACTGCCTATCCCAATTCAGGCCCTCCGATTCACACCAAACCCGTGAGGGTTTTCTCACTCCTACTAGGGAATGGCCTGTTAGAAACTCTTACAATTCGCACGACCCCGCGATGTTTTTCAGAAACCTATCCTACATTGCCACTGCATGTTTCCTGACCTCCCCATGCTGACCACCCGTGGCGCTTTTCTCCATCCTACAGTGCCACTCACTTCCTATCCTAATTCAGGCCCTACGATTCACAACACCCCGTGATGTTTTTCTCACTCTGACTAGTAAATGGGCTATTAGAATCCCTTACAATGCGCAACACCCCGCGATGTTTTTCAGAAACCTATCCTCCATTGCCACTGCATGTTTCATGACCTACCCAGGCTGACCACCCCGTGGTGCTTTCTCCATACTACATTTTCACTCACCGCCTATCCTAATTCAGGCCCTCCGATTCACACCACCCCGTGATGTTTTTCTCACTCCTACTAGTGAATGGCCTATTTGAAACCCTTAAAATGCGCACCACCCCGCGATGTTTTTCAGAAACCTATCCTACATTGCCACTGCATGTTTCCTGACCTCCCCATGCTGACCACCCCGTGGCGCTTTTCTCCATCCTACATTGACACTCACTGCCTATACTAATTCAGGCCCTCCGATTCCCACCACCGCGTGATGTTTTTTTCACTCCTACTAGTGAATGGTCTGTTAGAAACACTTACAATGCGCACCACCCCGCGATGTTTTTCAGAAACCTATCCTACATTGCCACAGCATGTTTCCTGACGTCCCCATGCTGACCACCCAGTGGCGCTTTTCTCCATCTTCTAGCCACTCACTGCCTATCCCAATTCAGGCCCTCCGATTCACACCAAACCCGTGAGGGTTTTCTGACTCCTACTAGTGAATGGCCTGTTAGAAACTCTTACAATTCGCACGACCCCGCGATGTTTTTCAGAAACCTATCCTACATTGCCACTGCATGTTTCCTGACCTCCCCATGCTGACCACCCCGTGGCGCTTTTCTCCATCCTACATTGCCACTCACTGCCTATCCTAATTCAGGCCCTCCGACTCACACCACCCCGTTATGTTTTTTCTCACTCTTACTAGTAAATGGGCTATTAGAATCCCTTACAATGCGCACCATCCCGCGATGTTTTTCAGAAACCTATCCTACATTGCCACTGCATGTTTCCTGACCTCCCCATGCTGACCACCCCGTGGTGCTTTTCTCCATCCTACAGTGCCACTCACTGCTTATCCTAATTCAGGCGCTACGATTCACAACACCCCGTGATGTTTTTCTCACTCTTACTAGTAAGTGGGCTATTAGAATCCCTTACAATGCGCACCACCCCGCGATGTTTTTCAGAAACCTATCCTACATTGCCACTGAAGGTTTCCAGAACTTCCCATGCTGACCACCCCGTGGCGCTTTTCTCCATACTACATTGCCAAACACTGCCTATCTCAATTCAGGTCCTCTGATTCACACCACCCCGTGATGGTGTTCTCACTCCTACTAGTGAATGGCGTGTTAGAAAACGTTACAATTCGCCGACCCCGCTATGTTTTTCAGAAACCTATCCTACATTGCCCCTGCATGTTTCTTGACCTCACCATGTTGACCACCCCGTGGTGCTTTTCTCCATCGTATAGCGCCACTCACTGCCTATACTAATTAAGGCCCTAGGATTCACACCACCCCGTGATGTTTTTCTCACTCTTACTAATAAATGGGGAGTTAGAAGCCCTTACAATGCACACCACCCCGCGATGTTTTTCAGAAACCTATCCTACATTGCCACTGCATGTTTCCTGACATCCCCATGCTGACCATCCCGTGGCGCTTTTCTCCATCCTACATTTTCAATCACAGCCTATCCTAATTCAGGCCCTCCGATTCACACCACCCCGTGATGTTTTTCTCACTCCTACTAGTGAATGGCCTAGTTGAAAGCCTTAAAATGCGCACCACCCCGCGATGTTTTTCAGAAACCTATCCTACATTGCCACTGCATGTTTCCTGACCTCCCCATGCTGACCACCCCGTGGCGCTTTTCTCCATCCTACATTGACACTCACTGCCTATACTAATTCAGGCCCTCCGATTCACACCACCGCGTGATGTTTTTCTCACACCTACTAGTGAATGGTCTGTTAGAAACACTTACAATGCGCACCACCCCGCGATGTTTTTCAGAAACCTATCCTACATTGCCACTGCATGTTTCCTGCCCTCGCCATTCTGTCCACCCCGTGGCGATTTTCTCCATCCTACATTGCCATTCATTGCCTATCCTAATTCAGGCCGTCCGATTCACACAAACCCGTGATGTTTTTCTCACTGCTACTAGAGCATGGCGTGTTAGAAACAGTTAAAATGCGCACCACCCCGCGATGTTTTTCAGAATCCTATCCTACATTGCCACTGCATGTTTCCTGACCTCCCCATGCTGACCACCACGTGGCGCTTTTCTCGATCCTACATTGCCACTCACTGCCTATCCTAATTCAGGCTCTCCGACTCACAACACCCCGTTATGTTTTTCTCACTCCTCCTAGTGAATGGCCTGGTAGAAACCCTTACAATGCGCACCACCCCGCGATGTTTTTCAGAATCCTATCCTACATTGCCACTGCATGTTTCCTGACCTCCCCATGCTGACCACCCCGTGGTCCTTTTCTCCATTCTACATTGCCACTTACTGCCTATCCTAATTCAGGCCCTCCGATTCACACAACCCCGTGATGTTATTCTCACTCCTACTAGTGAATGGCCTCTTAGAAACCCTTACAATGCGCTCAACCCCACGATATTTTTCACAAAACTGTCCTACATTGACACTGCATGTTTCCTGACCTCCCCATTGTGTCCACCCCATGGCGCTTTTCTCCATCCTACTTTGCTACTCACTGCCTATCCCAATTCAGGCCCTCCGATTCACACCAACCCGTGATGTTATTCTCACTCCTAGTATTGAATGGCCTCTTAGAAACCATTACAATGCGCACCACCCTGCGATTTTTTTTCAGAAACCTATCCTACATTGCCACTGCATGTTTCCTGACCTACCCATGCTGACCACCCCGTGGCGCTTTTCTCCATCCTACATTGCCACTCACAGCCTATACTAATTCAGGCCCTCCGATTTACACCATCCTGTGATGTTTTTCTCACTCCTACTAGTGAATGGCCTGTTAGAAACCCTTACAATGCGCACAAACCCACGATGTTTTTCACAAAACTGTCCTACATTGCCACTGCATGTTTCCTGACCTCCCCATTGTGTCCACCCCGTGGCGCTTTTCTCCAGCGTACATTGCCACTCACTGCCCATACTTATTAAGACCCTCCGATTCACACCACCCCGTGATGTTTTTCTCACTCCTACTAGTTAATAGCCTGTTAGAAACCCTTACAATATGCCCCACCCCGCTATCTTTTTCAGAAACCTATCCTACATTGCCACTGCATGTTTCCTGACCTCCCCATGCTGACCAACCCGTGGCGCTTTTCTCCATCCTACATTGCCACTCACTGCCTATCCTAATTCAGGCCCTCCGATTCACACCATCCCGTTATGTTTTTTCTCACTCATAGTAGTGAATAGCCTGTTAGAAACCCTTACAATGCGCACCATCTCGCAATGTTTTTCAGAAACCTATCCTACAGTGCCACTGCATGTTTCCTGACCTCCCCATGCTGACCACCCCATTGCGCTTTTCTCCATCCTACATTGCGCCTCACTGCCTACCCCAGTTCAGGCCATCCGATTCACACCAACCCGTGTTGTTTTTTTCCCTCCCACTAGGGAATGGCCTGTTAGAAAACCTTACAATGCGCAACACCCCGCAATGTTTTTCAGAAACCTATTCTACATTGCCACTGAATGTTTCCTGACCTACCCATGCTGACCACCCCGTGGTGCTCTTTTTTATCCTACATTGCAACTCACTGCCTATACTAATTCAGGCTCTCCGATTCACACCACCCCATGATGTTTTTCTCATTCCTAGTAGTGAATGGTCTGTTAGAAGCCCTTACAATGCGCACCACCCTGCGATGTTTTTCAGAGACCTATCCTACATTGCCACTGCATGTTTCCTGCCCTCCACATTCTGTCCACCCCGTGGCGCTTTTCTCCATCCTACATTGCCAGTCACTGCCTATCCTAATTCAGGCCCTCGGATTCACACAAACCCGTGATGTTTTTCTCACTGCTACTAGTGCATGGCGTGTTAGAAACAATTAAAATGCGCAGCACCACGCGATGTTTTTCAGAATACGAGCCTACATTGCCACTACATGTTTCCTGGCCTCGTCGTGCTGACCACCCGTGGCGCTTTTCTCCATCATACATTGCCACTCACTGGCTATCCGAATTCAGGCCCTCCGATTCACCCCACCCCGTGATTTTTTCTCACTCTTACTAGTGAATGGCCTGTTAGAAACCCTTACAATGCGCACCACCCCGCGATGTTTTTCAGAATCCTATCCTACATTGCCACTGCATGTTTCCTGACCTCCCCATGCTGACAACCCCGTGGCGCTTTTCTCCATCCTACGTTGCCACTCACTGCCTATCCTAATTCAGGCCTTCCGACTCACACCACCCCGTGATGTTTTTCTCACTCCTACTAGTGAATGGGCTGTTAGAAACCCTTACAATGCGCACCATCCCGGGATGTTTTTCAGAACCCTATTATACATTGCCACTGCATGTTTCCTGACATCCCCATGCTGACCACACCGTGGCACTTTTCTCCATCCTACCTTGCCATTCACTGCCTATCCTAATTCAGGCTCTCCGATTCACACCATCCCGTGATGTTTTTCTCACACCTACTAGTGAATGGCCTTTTAGAAAATCTTACAATGCGCACCACACCGCGATGTTTTTCAGAAACCTATCCTACATTGCCACTGCATGTTTCCTGACCTCCCCATGCTGACCACCCCGTGGTGCTTTTCTCCATCGTATAGTGCCACTCACTGCCTATGCTAATTCAGGCCCTATGATTCACACCACCCCATGATGTTTTTCTCACTATTACTATTAAATGAGGTGTTAGAAGCCCTTACAATGCACACCACCCCGCGATGTTTTTCAGAAACCTATCATACATTGCCACTGCATGTTTCCTGACCTCCCCATGCGGACCACCCCGTGGCGCTTTTCTCCATCCTACATTGTCACTCACTGCCTGTCCCAATTCAGGCCTTCTGATTCACACAAACCTGTGATGTTTTTCTCACTGCTACTAGAGCATGGCGTGTTAGAAACAATTAAAATGCGCACCGCCCCGCGATGAGTTTCAGAATCCTGTCCTACATTGCCACTGCAGGTTTCCTGACCTACCCATGCTGACCACTCTGTGGCGCTTTTCTCCATCCTACATTGCCACTCACTGCCTATCCTAGTTGAGGCCCTCCGATTCACACCACCCCGTGATTTTTTCTCACTCTTACTAGTGAATGGCCTGTTAGAAACCCTTACAATGCGCACCACCCCGCGATGTTTTTCAGAATCCTATCCTACATTGCCACTGCATGTTTCCTGCCCTCCCCATTCTGTCCAGCCCGTGGCGCTTTTCTCCATCTTATTGCCACTCACTGCCTATCCCAATTCAGACCCTCCGATTCACACCAAACCCGTGAGGGTTTTCTCACTCCTACTAATGAATGGCCTGTTAGAAACTCTTACAATTCGCACGACCCCGCGATGTTTTTCAGAAACCTATCCTACATTGCCACTGCATGTTTCCTGACCTCCCCATGCTGACCACCCCGTGGCGCTTTTCTCCATCCTACATTGCCACTCACTGCCTATCCTAATTCCAGGCCCTCCTATTCACAAAACCTCGTGGTGTTATTCTCACGCCTACTAGTGAATGGTCTCTTAGAAACCCTTATAATGCTCACAACCCCACGATGTTTTTCAGAAACCTATCCTACATTGCCACTGCAGGTTTCCAGAACTCCCCATGCTGACCACCCCGTGGCGCTTTTCTCCATACTACATTGCCAAACACTGCCTATCCTAATTCAGGTCCTCCGATTCACAACACCACGTGATGGTGTTCTCTCTCCTACTAGTGAATGGCGTGTTAGAAAACCTTACAATTCGCACGACCCCGCTATGTTTTTCAGAAACCTATCCTACATTGCCATTGCATGTTTCCGGACCTCCCCATGCTGACTACCCCGTGGCGCTTTTCTCCATCCTACAGTGCCACTCACTGCCTATCCTAATTCAGGCCCTATGATTCACAACACCCCGTGATGTTTTTCTCACTCTGACTAGTAAATGGGCTATTAGAATCCCTTACAATGCGCACCACCCCGCGATGTTTTTCAGAAACCTATCCTCCATTGCCACTGCATGTTTCATGACCTACCCATGCTGACCACTCCGTGGTGCTTTCTCCATCCTACATTGCCACTCACTGCCTATCCTAAATCAGGCCCTCCGATTCACACCACCCCGTGATGATTTTCTCACTCCTAATAGTGATTGGCCTGTTAGAAACCCTCACAATACGCACTACCCCGCGATGTTTTTCAGAAACCTATCCTACATTGCCAATGCATGTTATCTGACCTCCCCATGCTGACCACCCCGTGGCGCTTTTCTCCAGCGTACATTGCCACTCACTGCCTATACTTATTAAGGCCCTCCGATTCACACCACCCAGTGATGTTTTTCTCACTCCTACTAGTTAATAGCCTGTTAGAAACCCTTACAATATGCCCCACCCCGCTATCTTTTTCAGAAACCTATCCTACATTGCCACTGCATGTTTCCTGACATCCCCATGCTGACCACACCGTTGCACTTTTCTCCATCCTACCTTGCCATTCACTGCCTATCCTAATTCAGGCTCTCCGATTCACACCATCCCGTGATGTTTTTCTCACACCTACTAGTGAATGGCCTTTTAGAAAATCTTACAATGCGCACCACACCGCGATGTTTTTCAGAAACCTATCCTACATTTTCACTGCATGTTTCCTGACCTCCCCATGCTGACCACCCCGTGGTGCTTTTCTTCATCGTATAGTGCCACTCACTGCCTATGCTAATTCAGGCCCTATGATTCACACCACCCCATGATGTTTTTCTCACTATTACTATTAAATGAGGTGTTAGAAGCCCTTACAATGCACACCACCCCGCGATGTTTTTCAGAAACCTATCATACATTGCCACTGCATGTTTCCTGACCTCCCCATGCTGACCACCCCGTGGCGCTTTTCTCCATCCTACATTGCCACTCACTGCCTGTCCCAATTCAGGCCTTCTGATTCACACAAACCTGTGATGTTTTTCTCACTGCTACTAGAGCATGGCGTGTTAGAAACAATTAAAATGCGCACCACCCCGCGATGAGTTTCAGAATCCTGTCCTACATTGCCACTGCAGGTTTCCTGACCTACCCATGATGACCACTCTGTGGCGCTTTTCTCCATCCTACATTGCCACTCACTGCCTATCCTAGTTGAGGCCCTCCGATTCACACCACCCCGTGATTTTTTCTCACTCTTACTAGTGAATGGCCTGTTAGAAACCCTTACAATGCGCACCACCCCGCGATGTTTTTCAGAATCCTATCCTACATTGCCACTGCATGTTTCCTGCCCTCCCCATGCTGACCACCCCGTGGCGCTTTTCTCCATCCTACATTGCCACTCACTGCCTATCCTAATTCAGGCCCTCCTATTCACACAAACTCGTAATGTTATTCTCACGCCTACTAGTGAATGGTCTCTTAGAAACCCTTACAATGCTCACAAACCCACGATGTTTTTCAGAAACCTATCCTACATTGCCACTGCAGGTATCCAGAACTTCCCATGCTGACCACCCCGTGGCGCTTTTCTCCATACTACATTGCCAAACACTGCCTACCCCAATTCACGTCCTCCGATTCACACCACCCCGTGATGGTGTTCTCACTCCTACTAGTGAATGGCGTGTTAGAAAACCTTACAATTCGCCGACCCCGCTATGTTTTTCAGAAACCTATCCTACATAGCCCCTGCATGTTTCTTGACCTCCCCATGCTGACCACCCCGTGGTGCTTTTCTCCATCGTATAGCGCCACTCACTGCCTATAATAATTCAGGCCCTAGGATTCACACCACCCCGTGATGTTTTTCTCACTCTTACTAATAAATGGGGAGTCAGAAGCCCTTACAATGCACACCACCCCGCGATGTTTTTCAGAAACCTATCCTACATTGCCACTGCATGTTTCCTGACATCCCCATGCTGACCACCCCGTGGCGCTTTTCTCCATCCTACATTTTCACTCACAGCCTATCCTAATTCAGGCCCTCCGATTCACACCACCCCGTGATGTTTTTCTCACTCCTACTAGTGAATGGCCTAGTTGAAAACCTTAAAATGCGCACCACCCCGCGATGTTTTTCAGAAACCTATCCTACATTGCCACTGCATGTTTCCTGACCTCCCCATGCTGAGCACCCCGTGGCGCTTTTCTCCATCCTACATTGACACTCACTGCCTATACTAATTCAGGCCCTCCGATTCACACCACCGCGTGATGTTTTTCTCACTCCTACTAGTGAATCGTCTGTTAGAAACACTTACAATGCGCACCACCCCGCGATGTTTTTCAGAAACCTATCCTACATTGCCACTGCATGTTTCCTGCCCTCACCATTCTGTCCACCCCGTGGCGCTTTTCTCCATCCTACATTGCCATTCATTGCCTATCCTAATTCAGGCCGTCCGATTCACACAAACCCGTGATGTTTTTCTCACTGCTACTAGAGCATGGCGTGTTAGAAACAATTAAAATGCGCCCCACCCCGCGATGTTTTTCAAAATCCTATCCTACATTGCCACTGCATGTTTCCTGACCTCCCCATGCTGACGACCACGTGGCGCTTTTCTCCATCCTACATTGCCACTCACTGCCTATCCTAATTCAGGCCCTCCGACTCACAACACCCCGTTATGTTTTTCTCACTACTACTAGTGAATGGCCTGGTAGAAACCCTTACAATGCGGACCACCCCGCGATGTTTTTCAGAATCCTATCCTACATTGCCACTGCATGTTTCCTGACCTCCCCATGCTGACCACCCCATGCCCCTTTTCTCCATTCTACATTGCCACTTACTGCCTATCCTAATTCAGGCCCTCCGATTCACACAACCCCGTGATGTTATTCTCACTCCTACTAGTGAATGGCCTCTTAGAAACCCTTACAATGCGCTCAACCCCACGATGTTTTTCACAAAACTGTTCTACATTGACACTGCATGTTTCCTGACCTCCCCATTTTGTCCACCCCATGGCGCTTTTCTCCATCCTACTTTGCTATTCACTGCCTATCCCAATTCAGGCCCTCCGATTCACACCAACCCGTGATGTTATTCTCACTCCTAGTATTGAATGGCCTCTTAGAAACCCTTACAATGCGCACCACCCAGCGATTTTTTTTCAGAAACCTATCCTACATTGCCACTGCATGTTTCCTGACCTACCCATGCTGACCAACCCGTGGCGTTTTCTCCATCCTACATTGCCACTAACAGCCTATACTATTTCAGGCCCTCCGATTTACACCATCCTGTGATGTTTTTCTCACTCCTACTAGTGAATGGCCTCTTAGAAACCCTTACAATGCGCACAAACCCACGATGTTCTTCACAAAACTGTCCTACATTGCCACTACATGTTTCCTGACCTCCCCATTGTGTCCACCCCGTGGCGCTTTTCTCCATCCTACATTACCACTCACTGCCTATCCCAATTCAGGCCCTCCGATTCACACAATCCCGTGATGTTTTTCTCAATGCTACTAGAGCATGGCGTGTTAGAAACAATTAAAATGCGCACCACCACACGATGAGTTTCAGAATCCTATCCTACATTGCCACGGCAGGTTTCCTGACCTACCCATGCTGACCACTCTGTGGCGCTTTTCTCCATCCTACATTGCCACTCACTGCCTATCCTAGTTCACGCCCTCCGATTCACACCACCCCGTGATTTTTTCTCACTCTTACTAGTGAATGGCCTGTTAGAAACCCTTACAATGCGCACCATCCCGCGATGTTTTTCAGAATCCTATCCTACATTGCCACTGCATGTTTCCTGCCCTTCCCATGCTGACCACCCCATGGCCCATTTCTCCATGCTACATTGCCAATTACTGCCTATGCTAATTCTGGCCCTCCGATTCACACCACCCCGTGATGTTATTCTCACTCCTACTAGTGAATGGCCTCTTAGAAACCCTTACAATGCGCACAAACCCACGATGTTTTTCACAAACCATTCCTACATTGCCACTGCATGTTTCCTGCCCTCCCCATTCTGTCCACCCCGTGGCGCTTTTCTCCATCTTATTGCCACTCACTGCCTATCCCAATTCTGGCCCTCGGATTCACACCAAACCCGTGAGGGTTTTCTCACTCCTACTAGTGAATGGCCTGTTAGAAACTCTTACATTTCGCACGACCCCGCGATGTTTTTCAGAAACCTATCCTACATTGCCACTGCATGTTTCCTGACCTCCCCATGCTGACCACCCCGTGACGCTTTTCTCCATCCTAGAGTGCCACTCACTGCCTATCCTAATTCAGGCCCTACGATTCACAACACCCCGTGATGTTTTTCTCACTCTGACTAGTAAATGGGCTATTAGAATCCCTTACAATGCGCACCATCCCGCGATGTTTTTCAGAAACCTGTCCTCCATTGCCACTGCATGTTTCATGACCTACCCATGCTGACCACCCCGTGGTGCTTTCTCCATCCTACATTGCCACTCACTGCCTATCCTAATTCAGGCCCTCCGATTCACACCACCCCGTGATGATTTTCTCACTCCTACTAGTGAATGGCCTGTTAGAAACCCTTACAATACGCACTACCCCGCGATGTTTTTCAGAAACCTATCCTACATTGCCACTGCATGTTACCTGACCTCCCCATGCTGACCACCCCGTGGCGCTTTTCTCCAGCGTACAGTGCCACTCACTGCCCATACTTATTAAGGCCCTCCGATTCACACCACCCCGTGATGTTTTTCTCACTCCTACTAGTTAATAGCCTGTTAGAAACCCTTACAATATGCCCCACCCCGCTATCTTTTTCAGAAACCTATCCTACATTGCCACTGCATGTTTCCTGACTTCCCCATGCTGACCACCCCGTGGCGCTTTTCTCCATCCTACATTGCCACTCACTGCCTATCCTAATTCAGGCCCTCTGACTCACACCACCCCGTTATGGTTTTTCTCACTCCTAGTAGTGAATAGCCTGTTAGAAACCCTTACAATGCGCACCATCTCGCAATGTTTTTCAGAAACCTATCCTACAGTGCCACTGCATGTTTCCTGTCCTACCCAAGCTGACCACACCGTGGCGCTTTTCTGCATCCTACATTGCCACTCACTGCCTATACAAATTCAGGCCCTCCGATTCAAACCACTCCGTGATGTTTTTCTCACTCCTACTAGTGAATGGCTTGTTAGAAACCCTTACAATGCGCACCATCTCGCAATGTTTTTCAGAAACCTATCCTACAGTGCCACTGCATGTTTCCTGACCTCCCCATGCTGACCACCCCATTGCGCTTTTCTCCATCCTACATTGCGACTCACTGCCTACCCCAGTTCAGGCCATCCGATTCACACCACCCCGTGTTGTTTTTTTCACTCCCACTAGGGAATGGCCTGTTAGAAAACCTTACAATGCGCAACACCCCGCAATGTTTTTCAGAAACCTATTCTCCATTGCCACTGAATGTTTCCTGACCTACCCATGCTGACCACCCCGTGGTGCTCTTTTTCATCCTACATTGCAACTCACTGCCTATACTAATTCAGGCTATCCGATTCACACCACCCCATAATGTTTTTCTCATTCCTACTAGTGAATGGTCTGTTAGAAGCCCTTACAATGCGCACCACCCTGCGATGTTTTTCAGAGACCTATCCTACATTGCCACTGCATGTTTCCTGCCCTCCACATTCTGTCCACCCCTTGGCGCTTTTCTCCATCCTACATTGCCAGTCACTGCCTATCCTAATTCAGGCCCTCGGATTCACACAAACCCGTGATGTTTTTCTCACTGCTACTAGTGCATGGCGTGTTAGAAACAATTAAAATGCGCAGCACCCCGCGATGTTTTTCAGAATACGAGCCTACATTGCCACTACATGTTTCCTGACCTCCCCATGCTGACCACCCCGTGGCGCTTTTCTCCGTCATACATTGCCACTCACTGGCTATCCTAATTCAGGCCCTCCGATTCACCCCACCCCGTGATTTTTTCTCACTCTTACTAGTGAATGGTCTGTTAGAAACCCTTACAATGCGCACCACCCCGCGATGTTTTTCAGAATCCTATCCTACATTGCCACTGCATGTTTCATGACCTACCCATGCTGACCACCCCGTTGTGCTTTCTCCATCCTACATTGCCACTCACTGCCTATCCTAATTCAGGCCCTCCGATTCACACCACCCCGTGATGATTTTCTCACTCCTACTAGTGAATGGCCTGTTAGAAACCCTTACAACACGCACTATCCCGCGATGTTTTTCAGAAACCTATCCTACATTGCCACTGCATGTTATCTGACCTCCCCATGCTGACCACCCCGTGGCGCTTTTCTCCAGCGTACATTGCCACTCACTGCCTATACTTATTAAGGCCCTCCGATTCACACCACCCAGTGATGTTTTTCTCACTCCTACTAGTTAATAGCCTGTTAGAAACCCTTACAATATGCCCCACCCCGCTATCTTTTTCAGAAACCTATCCTACATTGCCACTGCGTGTTTCCTGACCTCCCCATGCTGACCACCCCGTGGCGCTTTTCTCCATCCTACATTTCCACTAACTGCCTATCCTAATTCAGGCCCTCCGACTCACACCACCCCGTTATGTTTTTTCTCACTCCTAGTAGTGAATAGACTGTTAGAAACCCTTACAATGCGCACCACCTCGCAATGTTTTTCAGAAACCTATCCTACATTGCCACTGCATTTTTCCTGTCCTACCCAAGCTGACCACACCGTGGCGCTTTTCTCCATCCTACATTGCCACTCACTGCCTATACTAATTCAGGCCCTCCGATTCACACCACCCCGTGATGTTTTTCTCACTCCTACTAGTGAATGGCCTGTTAGAAACCCTTACAATTCGCACCATCTCGCGATGTTTTTCAGAAAACTATCCTACATTGCCATTGCATGTTTCCTGACCTCCCCATGCTGACCACCCCATTGCCCTTTTCTCCATCCTACATTGCGACTCACTGCCTACCCCAGTTCAGGCCATCCGATTCACACCACCCCGTGTTGTTTTTTTCACTCCCACTAGTGAATGGCCTGTTAGAAAACCTTACAATGCGCAACACCCCGCAATGTTTTTCAGAAACCTATTCTACATTGTCACTGAATATTTCCTTACCTACCCATGCTGACCACCCCGTGGCGCTCTTTTCCATCCTACATTGCAACTCACTGCCTATACTAATTCAGGCTCTCCAATTAACACCACCCCATGATGTTTTTCTCATTCCTACTAGTGAATGGTCTGTTAGAAGACCTTACAATGCGCACCACCCTGCGATGTTTTTCAGAGACCTATCCTACATTGCCACTGCATGTTTCCTGCCCTCCGCATTCTGTCCACCCCGTGGCGCTTTTCTCCATCCTACATTGCCACTCACTGCCTATCCCAATTCAGGCCCTCCGATTCACACCAACCCGTGAGGGTTTTCTCACTCCTACTAGTGAATGCCCTGTTAGAAACCCTTACAGTTCGCACGACCCCATGATGTTTTTCAGAAACCTATCCTACATTGCCACTGCAGGTTTCCTGACCTCCCCATGCTGACCACCCCATGGCGCTTTTCTCCATCCTACATTGCCACTCACTGCCTACACCAGTTCAGG
This sequence comes from Cavia porcellus, assembly GCF_034190915.1. Taxonomy (NCBI): domain Eukaryota; kingdom Metazoa; phylum Chordata; class Mammalia; order Rodentia; family Caviidae; genus Cavia; species Cavia porcellus. Next base: position 372,942 of record NW_026947632.1, read on the forward strand.
CCCTCCGATTCACACCACCCCGTGATGTTTTTCTCACTCCTAGTAGTGAGTAGCCTGTTAGAACCCCTAGCAATGTGCACCACCCCGCGATGTTTTTAGAAACCTATCCTACATTGCCACTGCATGTTTCCTGACCTGCACATGCTGACCACCCCGTAGCGCTTTTCTACATCCTAGGTTGCCACTCACTGCCTATCATAATTCATGGCCTCCGAATCACACCACCCCGTGATGTTTTTCTCACTCCTACTAGTGAATGGCCTGTTAGAAACCCTAACAATGCGCACCATCCCGGGATATTTTTCAGAACCCTATTATACATTGCCACTGCATGTTTCCTGACCTCCCTATGCTGACCACCCCGTGGCGCATTTCTCCATCCTACATTACCACTCACTGGCTATCCTAATTCAGGCCCTCCGATTTACCCCACCCCGTGATTTTTTCTGACTCTTACTAGTGGATGGCCTGTTAGAAACCCTTACAATGCGCACCACCCCGCGATGTTTTTCAGAATCCTATCCTACATTGCCACTGCATGTGTCCTGACCTCCCCATGCTGACCACCCCGTGGCGCTTTTCTCCATCCTAGGTAGCCACTCACTGCCTATCCTAATTCAGGCCCTCTGACTCACAGCACCCCGTGATGTTTTTCTCACTCCTACTAGTGAATGGCCTGTTAGAAACCCTTTCAATGCGCACCACCCCGTGATGTTTTTCAGAATCCTATCCTACATTGCCACTGCATGTTTCCTGACCTCCCCATGCTGACCAGCCCGTGGCCCTTTTCTCCATCCTACATCGCCACTTACTGTCTATCCTAATTCAGGCCCTCCGATTCACACAACCCCGTGATGTTATTCTCACTCCTACTAGTGAATGGCCTCTTAGAAACCCTTACAATGCGCTCAGCCCCACGATGTTTTTCACAAAACTATCCTACATTGCCACTGCATGTTTCCTGACCTCCCCATTGTGTCCACCCCATGGCGCTTTTCTCCATCCTACTTTGCCACTCACTGCCTATCCCATTTTAGGCCCTCAGATACACACCAACCCGTGATGTTATTATCACTCCTACTAGTGAATGGCCTCTTAGAATCCCTTACAATGCGCACCACCCTGCGATTTTTTTTCAGAAACCTATCCTACATTGCCACTGCATGTTTCCTGACCTACACATGCTGACCACCCAGTGGCGCTTTTCTCCATCCTACATTGCCACTCACAGCCTATACTAATTCAGGCCCTCGGATTTACAGCATCCTGTGATGTTGTCCTCACTCCTACTAGTGATTGGCCTGTTACAAACCCTTACAATGCGCACCACCCCGCGATGTTTATCAGAAACCTATCCTACATGGTCACGGCATGTTTCCTGACCTCCCCATGTTGACCACCCCGTGGCGCTTTTCTCCATCCTACATTGCCACTCACTGCCTATCCTAATTCAGGCCCTCCGATTTACCCCACCCCGTGATTTTTTCTCACTCTTACTAGTGAATGCCCTGTTAGAAACCCATACAATGCGCACCACCCCGCAATGTTTTTCAGAATCCTATCCTACATTGCCACTGCATGTTTCCTGACCTCCCCATGCTGACCACCCCGTGGCCCTTTTCTCCATCCTACGTTGCCACTCACTGCCTATCCTAATTCAGGCCCTCCGACTCACACCACCCCGTGATGTTTTTCTCACTCCTACTAGTGAATGGCCTGTTAGAAACCCTTACAATGCGCACCATCCCGGGATGTTTTTCAGAACCCTATTATACATTGCCACTGCATGTTTTCTGATCTCCCCATGCTGACGACCCCGTTGCGCTTTTCTCCATCCTGCGTTGCCACTCACTGCCTACACCAGTTCAGGCACTCCGATTCAGACCACCCCGTGATGTTTTTCGCACTCCTAGTAGTGAGTAGCCTGTTAGAAACCCTTGCAAAGAGCACCACCCCGCAATGTTTTTCAGAAACCTATCCTACATTGCCACTGCATGTTTCCTGACCTCCCCATGCTGACCACACCGTGGCACTTTTCTCCATCCTACCTTGCCACTCACTGCCTATCCTAATTCAGGCTCTCCGATTCACACCACAACGTGATGTTTTCTCACACCTACTTGTGAATGCCCTGTTAGAAACCTTTACAATGCGCACCACCCCGCGATGTTTTTCAGAAACTTATCCTACATTGCCACTGCATGTTTCCTGACCTCCCCTTGCTGATCACACCGTGGCGCTTTTCTCCATCCTACATTGACACTCACTGCCTATACTATTTCAGGCCCTCCGATTCACACCACCCAGTGATGTTTTTCACACTCCTACTAGTGAATGGCCAGTCAGAAACCCTTACAATGCGCATCACCCTGCGATGTTTTTCAGAAACCTATCCTACATTGCCACAGCATGTTTCCTGACCTCCCTATGCTGACCACCCAGTGGCACTTTTCCCCAACCTACATTGCCACTCACTGCCTATCCTATTTCAGACCCTCCGATTCACAAAGCCCCGTGATGTTTTTTTCACTCCTACTAGTGAATCGCCTGTTAGAATCCCTTACAATGCACCACCCCGTGATCTTTTTCAGAAACCTATCCTACATTACCACTGCATGTTTCATGACCACCTGATGCTGACCACCACGTGGCGCTTTTCTCCATCCTACAGTGCCACTCACTGCCTATCCTAATTCAGGCCCTCTGATTCACACAAACCCGTAATGTTTTTCTTACTGCTACTAGAGCATGGCGTGTTAGAAACAATTAAAATGCGCACCTCCCCGCGATGTTTTTCAGAATCCTATCCCAAATAGTCACTGCATGTTTCCTGACCTCCCCATGCTGACCACCCTGTGGCGCTTTTCTCCATCCTACATTGCCACTCACTGCCTATCCTAATTCAGGCCCTCCGATTCAAAACACCCCGTGATTTTTTCTCACTCTTACTAATCAATGGCCTGTTAGAAACCCTTACAATGCGCACCACCCCGCGATGTTTTTCAGAATCTCATCCTACTTTGCCACTGCATGTTGCCTGAACTCCCCATGCTGACCACCCCGTGGCCCATTCCTCCATCCTACATTGCCACTCACTGCCTATCCTAATTCAGGCCTTCCGATTCACACAACCAGGTGATGTTATTCTCACTCCTATTAGTGAATGGCCTCTTAGAAACCCTTACAATGCGCACAACCCCGTGATGTTTTTCACAAACCTATCCAACATTGCCACTGCATGTTTCCTGCCCTCCCCATTCTGTCCACCCCATGGTGCTTTTCTCCATCCTACATTGCCATTCACGGCCTATCCTAATTCAGTCCGTCTGATTCACAAAAACCCGTGATGTTTTTCTCACTGCTACTAGAGCATGGCGTGTTAGAAACAATTAAAATGCGCACCACCCCGTGATGTTTTTCAGAATCCTATCCTACATTGCCACTGCAGGTTTCCTGACCTCCCCATGCTGATCACCCCATGGCGCTTTTCTCCATCCTACATTGCCACTCACTGCCTATTCTTATTCAGGCCCTCCGACTCACACCACCCCGTTATGTTTTTCTCACTCCTACCAGAGAATGGCCTGGTAGAAACCCTTACAATGCGCACCACCCCGCGATGTTTTTCAGAATCCTATCCTACATTGCCACTGCATGTTTCCTGACCTCCCCATGCTTACCACCCCGTGGCCCTTTCTCCATCCTACATTGCCACTTACTGCCTATCCTAATTCAGGCCTTCCGATTCACACAACCCCGTGATGTTATTCTCAATTCTACTAGTGAATGGCCTCTTAGAAACCCTTACAATGCGCTCAACCCCACTATGTTTTTCACAAAACTATCCTACATTGCGACTGCATGTTTCCTGACCTCCCCATTGTGTCCACCCCATGGCACTTTTCTCCATCCTAGTTTGCCACTCACTGCGTATCCCAATTCAGGCCCTCCGATTCATACCAACCAGTGATGTTATTCTCACTCCTACTAGTGATTGGCCTGTTAGAAACCCTTACAATGCGCACCATCCCGGAATGTTTTTGAGAAACCTATCCTACATTGCCACAGCATGTTTCCTAACTTCCCCATGCTGACCACGCCGTGGCGCTTTTCTCCATCTTACATTGCCACTCACTGCCTATCCTAATTCAGGCCCTCGGATTCACACAAACCCGTGATGTTTTTCTCACTCTTACTAGTGAATGGCCAGTTAGAAACCGTTACAATTCGCGCAACCCCGCGATGTTTTTCAGAATCCTATCCTACATTGCCACTGCATGTTTCCTGACCTCCCCATGCTGACCACCCCGTGGCGCTTTTCTCCGTCCTACGTTGCCACTCACTGCCTATCCTAATTCAGGCCCTCCGATTCACACAAACCCGTGATGTTTTTCTCACTGTTACTAGAGAATGGTGTGTTAGAAACAATTAAAATGCGCACCACCACGCGATGAGTTTCAGAATCCTATCCTACATTGCCACTGCAGATTTCATGACCTACCCATGCTGACCACTCTGTGGCGCTTTTCTCCATCCTACATTGCCACTCACTGCCTATCCTAGTTCAGGCCCTCCGATTCACACTACCCCGTGATGTTATTCTCACTCTTACTAGTGAATGGCCTGTTAGAAATCCTTACAATGCGGACCACCCCACGATGTTTTTCATAATCCTATCCTACATTGTCACTGCATGTTTCCTGCCCTCCCCATATTGACTACCCCATGGCCCATTTCTCCATTCTACATTGCCAGTCACTGCCTATCCTAATTCAGGCCCTCCGATTCACACCACCCCGTGATGTTATTCTCACTCCTACTAGTGAATGGCCTCTTAGAAACCCTTACAATGCGCACAAACCCGCGATGTTTTTCACAAACCTATCCTACATTGCCACCGCATGTTTCCTGCCCTCCCCATTCTGTCCACCCCGTGGCGCTTTTCTCCATCCTACATTGCCAGTCACTGACTATCCCAATTCAGGCCCTCCGGTTGACACCAAACCCGTGAGGGTTTTCTCACTCCTACTAGTGAATGGCCTGTTAGAAACTCTTACAATTCGCACGACCCCGCGATGTTTTTCAGAAACCTATCCTACATTGCCACTGCATGTTTCCTGACCTCCCCATGTTGACCATCCCGTGGCGCTTTTCTCCATCCTACATTGCAACTCACTGCCTATCCTAATTCAGGCCCTCCTATTCACACAACCTCGTGATGTTATTCTCACTCCTACTAGTGAATGGTCTCTCAGAAACCCTTACAATGCTCACAACCCCACGATGTTTTTCAGAAACCTATCCTACATTGCCACTGCAGGTTTCCAGACCTCCCCATGCTGACCACCCCGTGGCGCTTTTCTCCATCCTACATTGCCAAACACTGCCTATCCCAATTCAGGTCCTCCAATTCACACCACCCCGTGATGGTTTTCTCACTCCTACTAGTGAATGACGAGTTAGAAAACCTTACAATTCGCACGACCCCGCTATGTTTTTTAGAAACATATCCTAAATTGCCACTGCATGTTTCCTGACCTCCCCATGCTGACCACCCCGTGGCGCTTTTCTCCATCCTACAGTGCCACTCACTGCCTATCCTAATTCAGGCCCTACGATTCACAACACCCCGTGATGGTTTTCTCACTCTTACTAGTAAATGGGCTATTAGAATCCCTTACAATGCGCACCACCCCGCGATGTTTTTCAGAAACCTATCCTCCATTGCTACTGCATGTTTCATGACCTACCCATGCTGACCACCCCGTGGCGCTTTCTCCATCCTACATTGCCACTCACTGCCTATCCTAATTCAGGCGCTCCGATTCACACCACCCCGTGATGATTTTTTCACTCCAACTAGTGAATGGCCTGTTAGAAACCCTTACAATACGCACTACCCCGCGATGTTTTTCAGAAACCTATCCTACATTGCCACTGCATGTTACCTGACTTTCCCATGCTGACCACCCCGTGGCGCTTTCTCCATCCTACATTGCCACTCACTGCCTAACCTAATTCAGGCTCTCCGATTTACACCACAACGTGATGTTTTCCTCTCTCCTACTAGTGAATGGCCTGTCATAAACCCTAACAATGCACACCACCCCGAGATGTTTTACAGAAACCTATCCTACATTGCCACTGCATGTTTCCTGACCTCACCATGCTTACCACCTCGTGGCGCTTTTCTCCATCCTACATTGCCACTCAATGCCTATCCTAATGCAGGCCTTCCGATTCACAATACCCCGTGATGATTTTCTCACTCCTACTAGTGAATGTCCTGTTAGAAACCCTCACAATGCAAAACACCCGGCGATGTTTTTCAGAAAGCTATCCTACATTGACACTGCATGTTTCCTGACCTCCCCATGGTGAACACACCTTGTCGCTTTTCTCCATCCTACATTGCTACTCACTGCCTTTCCTAATTCAGGCCCTCCTATTCACACCAACCCGTGATGTTTTTCTCATTCCTCCTAGTGAATGGCCTGTTAGAAACCCTTACAATGCGCACCACACCGCGTTGTTTTTCAGAAACCTATCCTACATAGGCACTGCATGTTTCCTGACCTCCCCATGCTGACCACCCCGTTGCGCTTCTCTCCATCCTACATTGCCAATCACTGCCTATCCCAATTCAGGCCCTCCGATTCACACCTTTCCGTGATGTTCTTCTCACTCCTACTAGTGAATGGCGTGTTAGAAACCCTTACAATGCGCACCAGCCCGTGATGTTTTTCAGAAACCTATCCTACATTGCCACAGCATGTTTCCTGAGCTCTCCATGCTGACTACCCCATGGTGCTTTTCACCATCCTACATAGCCACTCACTCCCTATCCTTATTCACACCCTCCCTTTCACAAAACCCCGTGATATTTTTTTCACTCCTACTAGTGAATGGCGTGTTAGAAACCCTTACAATGCACCACCCTGCGATCTTTTTCAGAAACCTATCCTATATTGCCACTCATGTTTCCTGACCACACCATGCTGACCACCCCGTGGCGCTTTTCTCCATTCTTCATTGCCACTCACTGGCTATCCTAATTCAGGCCCTCCGATTCACACCACCCCGTGATTTTTTCTCACTCTTACTAGTGAATGGCCTGTTAGAAACCCTTACAATGCGCACCACCCCGCGATGTTTTACAGAATCCTATCCTACATTGCCAATGCATGTTTCCTGACCTCCCCATATAGACCACCCCGTGGCCCTTTTCTCCATCCTACATTGCCACTCACTGCCTATCCTAATTCAGGCCCTCCGATTCACACCACCCCGTGATGTTTTTCTCGCTCCTACTAGTCAATGGCCTCTTAGAAACCCTTACAATGCGCACAACCCCGCGATTTTTTTCACAAACCTATCGTACATTGCCACTTCATGCTTCCTGACCTCCCCATTCTGTCCGCCCCTTGGCGCTTTTCTCCATCCTACATTGCCAATCACTGCCTATCCCAATTCAGGCCCTCCAATTCACACGACCCCGTGATGTTTATCTCACTCCTACTAGTGAATGGCCTGTTAGAAACCCTTAAAATGCGAACCACCCTGCGATGTTTTTCAGAAAACTAACCTACATTGCCATTGCATGTTTCCTGACCTCTCCATGCTGACCACCCCGTGAAGCTTTTCTCCATCCTACATTGCCACTCACTGCCTATCCCAATTCAAGACCTCCGATTCACACCACCCCGTGATGGTTTTCTCACTCCTACTAGTGAATGGCGTGTTAGAAAGCCTTACAATTCACACGACCCCGCGATGTTTTTCAGAAACCTATCCTACATTGCCACTGCATGTTTCCTGACTTCCCCATTCTGACCACCCCGTGGCCATTTTCTCCATCCTACAGTGCCACTCACTGCCTATCCTAATTCAGGCCCTACGATTCACACCACCCCGTGATGTTTTTCTCACTCTTACTAGTAAATGGGCCTTTAGAAGCCCTTACAATTCGCACCACACCGCAATGTTCTTCAGAAAGCTATCCTTCATTGCCACTGCATGTTTCCTGACCTCCCCATGCTGAGCACCCCGTGGCGCTTTTCTCCCTCCTACATTGCCACTCACTGCCTATCCTAATTCAGGCCCTCCGATTTACACCACCCCATGATGATATTCTCACTCCTACTAGTGAATGTCCTGTTAGAAACCCTTACAATGCACAACACCCGGCGAAGTTTTTCAGAAACCTATCCTACATTGACACTGCATGTTTCCTGACCTCCCCATGGTGAACACCCCTTGTCGCTTTTCTCCATCCTACATTGCCACTCACTGCCTTTCCTAATTCAGGCCCTCCTATTCACACCACCACGTGATGTTTTTCTCATTCCTCCTAGTGAATGGCCTGTTAGAAACCCTTACAATGCGCAGCCCCCCGAGATGTTTTTCAGAAACCTATCCTACATAGCCACTGCATGTTTCCTGACCTCCCCATGCTGACCACCCCGTGGCGCTTTTCTCCATCCTACATTGCCAATCACTGGCTATCCCAATTCAGGCCCTCCGATTCACACGACCCCGTGATGTTTATCTCACTCCTACTAGTGAATGGCCTGTTAGAAACCCTTAAAATTCAAACCACCCTGCGATGTTTTCAGAAAACTATCCTACATTGCCACTGCATGTGTCCTGACCTCCCCATGCTGACCACCCCATGGCGCTTTTGTCCATACCACATTGCCACTCACTGCCTATACCAATTCAGGACCTCCGATTCACACCACCCCGTGATGGTTTTCTCACTCCTACTAGTGAATGGCGTGTTAGAAAGCCTTACAATTCACACAACCCCGCGATGTTTTTCAGAAACCTATCCTACATTGCCACTGCATGTTTCCTGACTTCCCCATTCTGACCACCCCGTGGGCATTTTCTCCATCCTACAGTGCCACTCACTGCCTGTCCTAATTCAGGCCCTCCGATTCACACCTTCCCTTGATGTTCTTCTCACTCAAACTAGTGAATGGCGTGTTAGAAACCCTTACAATGCGCACCACCCCGTGATGTTTTTCAGAAACTTATCCTACATTGCCACAGCATGTTTCCTGACCTCCATATGCTGACCACCCCGTGGCGCTTTTCACCATCCTACATAGCCACTCACTCCCTATCCTTATTCACACCCTCCCATTCACAAAACCCCGTGATATTTTTTTCACACCTACTAGTGAATGGCGTGTTAGAAACCCTTACAATGCACCACACCGCGATCTTTTTCAGAAACCTATCCTATATTGCCACTGCATGTTTCCTGACCACACCATGCTGACCACCCGGTGGCGCTTTTCACCATCCTACATTGCCACTCACAGCCTCCTATCATTATTCACACCCTCCGATTCACAACACCCCATAAAGATTTTCTCACTCCTTCTAGTGAATGGCCTGTTAGAAACCCTTACAATGCGAACCACCCCGCGATGTTTTTCAGAAACCTATCCTACATTGTCACTGCATGTTTCCTGACCTCCCCATTCTGTCCACCCTGTGGCGCTTTTCTGCATCCTTCATTGCAACTCACTGCCTATCCCAATTCAGGCCCTTTGATTCACAGCACCCCGTGATGCTTTTCTCACTCGTACTAGTGAATGGCCTGTTACAAACCCTTACAATGCGCACCACCCCGCGATGTTTTTCAGAAACCTATCCTACATTGCCACTGCATGTGTCCTGACCTCCCCATGCTGACCACCCCATGGCGCTTTTGTCCATACCACATTGACACTCAATGCCTTTCCTAATTCAGGCCCTCCAATTCACACCACCCCATGAAGTTTTTCTCACTCCTTCTAGTGAATGGCCTGTTAGAAACCCTTACAATGCGCACCACCCCGCGATGTTTTTCAGAAACCTATCCTACATTGCCACTGCATGTTTCCTGACCTCCCGATGCTGACCAGCCCGTGGCGCTTTTGTCCGTCCTACATTGCCACTCACTGCCTATCCTAATTCAGGCCCTCCGCTTCACACCACCCCGTGATTTTTTCTCACTCCTACTAGAGAATGGCGTATTTGAAACCCTTAAAATGCGCACCACCCCGCGATGTTTTTCAGAAATCTATCCTACATTGACACTGCATGTTTCCTGAACTCCACATGCTGACCACCCCGTGGCGATTTTGTCCGTCCTACATTGCCACTCACTGCCTATCCTAATTCAGGCCCTCCGATTCACACAAACCCGTGATGTTTTTCTCACTGTTAACAGAGCATGGCGTGTTAGAAACAATTAAAATGCGCACCACCCCGCGATGTTTTTCAGAATCCTATCCTACATTGCCACTGCAGGTTTCCTGACCTACCCATGCTGACCACCCCGTGACGCTTTTCTCCATCCTACGTAGCCACTCACTGCGTATCCTAATTCAGGCCCTCCGATTCACACCACCCCGTGATTTTTTCTCACTCTTACTAGTGAATGGCCTGTTAGAAACCCTTACAATGCGCTCCACACCGCGATGTTTTTCAGAATCATATCCTACATTGCCACTGCATGATTCCTGCCCTCCCCATGCTGACCACCCCGTGGCCCATTTCTCCATCCTACATTGCCACTCACTCCCTATCCTAATACAGGCCATCTGATTCACACCACCCCTTGATGTTATTCTCACTCCTACTAGAGAATGGCCTTTAGAAACCCTTACTATGCGCACAAACCCGCGATGTTTTTCACAAACCTATCCTACATTGCCACTGCATGTTTCCTGACCTCCGCATTCTGTCCACCCTGTGGCGCTTTTCTGCATCCTTCATTGCCACTCACTGCCTATCCCAATTCAGCCCCTCCTATTCACACCACCCCGTGATGTTTTTCTCACTCTTACTAATAAATGGGGTGTTAGAAGCCTTTACAATGCACACCACCCCGCAATGTTTTTCAGAAACCTATCCTACATTGCCACAGCATGTTTCCTGACATCCCCATGCTGACCACCCTGTGGCGCTTTTCTCCATCCTACATTGCCACTCACTGCCTATCCTAATTGAGTCCTTCCCATTCACAACACCCCGTGATTTTTTCTCACTCTTACTAGTCAATGGCCTATGGGAAACACTTACAATGCGCACCACCTCGCGATGTTTTTCAGAATCTTATCCTACTTTACCACTGCATGTTTCCTGACCTCCCCATGCTGACCACCCCGTGGCCCATTCCTCCATCCTACATTGCCACTCACTGCCTATCCTAATTCAGGCCCTCCGATTCACACCACCCCGTGATGTTATTCTCGCTCCTAGTAGTGAATGGCCTCTTAGAAACCCTTACAATGCGCACAACCCCGTGATGTTTTTCAGAATCCTATCCTACATTGCCACTGCATGTTTCCTGACCTCCCCATGTTGACCACCCCATGGCGCTTTTCTCCATCCTACATTGCCACTCACTGCCTATACTAATTCAGGCCCTCCGACTCACACCAACGCGGTATGTTTTTCTCACTCCTACTAGTGAATGGCCTGGTAGAAACCCTTACAATGCGCACCACCCCGCGATGTTTTTCAGAATCCTATCCTACATTGCCACTGCATGTTTTCTGACCTCCCCATGCTGACCACCCCGTGGCCCTTTTCTCCATCCTACATTGCCACTTACTGCCTATCCTAATTCAGGCCCTCCGATTTACACAACCCCGTGATGTTATTCTCACTCCTACTAGTGAATGGCCTCTTGGAAACCCTTACAATGCTCTCAACCCCATGATGTTTTTCACAAAACTATCCTACATTGCCACTGCATGTTTCCTGACCTCCCCATTGTGTCCACCCCATGGTGCTTTTCTCCATCCTACTTTGCCACTCACTGCCTATCCCAATTCAGGCCCTCTGATTCACAGCAACCCGTGATGTTATTCTCACTCCTACTAGTGAATGGCCTCTTAGAAACCCTTACAATGCGCACCACCCTGCGATTTTTTTCAGAAACCTATCCTACATTGCCACTGCATGTTTCCTGACCTACCCATGCTGACCACCCAGTGGCACTTTTCTCCATCCTACATTGCCACTCACAGCCTATACTAATTCAGGCCCTCCGATTTACACCATCCTGTGATGTTTTTCTCACTCCTACTAGTAATTGGCCTGTTAGAAACCCTTACAATGCGCACCACCCCGGAATGTTTTTCAGAAACCTATCCCACATTGCCACAGGATGTTTCCTGACCTCCCCATGCTGACCACCCGGTGGCGCTTTTCTCCATCCTACATTGCCACTCACTGCCTATTCTAATTCAGGCCCTCGGATTCACACAAACCCGTGATGTTTTCTCAGTGCTACTAGTGCATGGCGTGTTAGAAACAATTAAAATGCGCAGCACCCCGCGATGTTTTTCAGAATACTATCCTACATTGCCACTGCATGTTTCCTGACCTACCTATGCTGACCACCCCGTGGCGCATTTCTCCATCCTACATTGCCACTCTCTGGCTATCTTAATTCAGGCCCTCCGATTTACCGCACCCCGTGAATTTTTCTCACTCTTACTAGTGAATGGCCTGTTAGAAACCCTTACAATGCCCACCACCCCGCGATGTTTATCAAAATCCTATCCTACATTGCCACTGCATGTTTCCTGACCTCCCCATTCTGACCAACCCCGGCGCTTTTCTCCATCCTACGTTTCGACTCACGGCCTATCCTAATTCAGGCCCTCCGACTCACACCACCCCGTGATACTTTTCTCACTCCTACTAGTGAATGGCCTGTTAGAAACACTTACAATGCCCACCACCCCGCGATGTTTTTCAGAATCCTATCCTACATTGCCACTGCATGATTCCTGACCTCCCCATGCTGACGACCCTGTTGCGCTTTTCTCCATCCTACATTGCCACTCACTGCCTACACCAGTTCAGGCCCTCCGAATCACACCACCCCGTGATGTTTTTCTCACTCCTAGTAGTGAGTAGCCTGTTAGAAACCCTTGCAATGCGCACCACCCCGCAGTGATTTTCAGAAACCTATCCTACATTGCCACTGCATGTTTTCTGACCTCCCCATGCTGACCACACCGTGGCACTTTTCTCCATCCTACCTTGCGACTCACTGCCTATCCTAATACAGGCTCTCCGATTCACACCATCCCGTGATGTTTTTCTCACTCCTACTAGGGAATAGCTTGTTAGAAACCCTTACAATATGCCCCACCCCGCTATCTTTTTCAGAAACCTATCCTACATTGCCACTGCATGTTTCCTGACATCCCCATGCTGACCACCCCGTGGCGCTTTTCTCCACCCTACATTGCCACTCACTGCCTATCCTAATTCAGGCCCTCCGATTCACACCACAACGTGATGTTTTTCTCATTCCTCCTAGTGAATGGCCTGTCATAAACCCTAACAATGCGCACCACCCTGAGATGTTTTACAGAAACCTATCCTACATAGCCACTGCATGTTTCCTGACCTCCCCATGCTGACCACCCCATTGAGCTTTTCTCCATCCTATATTACCACTCACTGCCTAACCCAGTTCAGGCCCTCCGATTCAAACCACCCCGTGATGTTTTTCTCACTCCTAGCAGTGAATAGCCTTTTAGAAACCTTTACAATGCGCACCACCCCGCAATGATTTTGAGAAACCTATCCTACATTGCCACTGCATGTTTCATGACCTCCACATGCTGACCACCCCGTGGCGCTTTTCTCCATCCTACATTGCCAATCACTGCCTATCCCTATTCAGGCCCTCCGATTCACATGACCCCGTGATGTTTATCTCACTCCTACTAGTGAATGGCCTGTTAGAAACCCTTAAAATTCAAACCACCCTGCGATGTTTTTCAGAAAACTATCCTACATTGCCACTGCATGTGTCCTGACCTCCCCATGCTGACCACCCCATGGCGCTTTTGTCCATACCACATTGCCACTCACTGCCTATACCAATTCAGGACCTCCGATTCACACCACCCCGTGATGATTTTCTCACTCCTACTAGTGAATGGCGTGTTAGAAAGCCTTACAATTCACACGACCCCGCGATGTTTTTCAGAAACCTATCCTACATTGCCACTGCATGTTTCCTGACTTCCCCATTCTGACCACCCCGTGGCCATTTTCTCCATCCTACAGTGCCACTCACTGCCTGTCCTAATTCAGGCCCTCCATTTCACACCTTCCCTTGATGTTCTTCTCACTCAAACTAGTGAATGGCATGTTAGAAACCCTTACAATGCGCACCACCCCGTGATATTTTTCAGAAACCTATCCTACATTGCCACAGCATGTTTCCTGACCTCCATATGCTGACCACCCCGTGGCGCTTTTCACAATCCTACATAGCCACTCACTCCCTATTCTTATTCACACCCTCCCTTTCACAACACCCCGTGATATTTTTTTCACACCTACTAGTGACTGGCGTGTTAGAAACCCTTACAATGCACCACACCGCGATCTTTTTCAGAAACCTATCCTATATTGCCACTGCATGTTTCCTGACCACACCATGCTGACCACCCGGTGGCGCTTTTCACCATCCTACATTGCCACTCACAGCCTTCTATCATTATTCACACCCTCCGATTCACAACACCCCATAAAGATTTTCTCACTCCTTCTAGTGAATGGCCTGTTAGAAACCCTTACAATGCGAACCACCCCGCGATGTTTTTCAGAAACCTATCCTACATTGTCACTGCATGTTTCCTGACCTCCCCATTCTGTCCACCCTGTGGCGCTTTTCTGCATCCTTCATTGCAACTCACTGCCTATCCCAATTCAGGCCCTTTGATTCACAGCACCCCGTGATGCTTTTCTCTCTCCTACTAGTGAATGGCCTGTTAGAAACCCTTAAAATGCGAACCACCCCGCGATGTTTTTCAGAAATCTATCCTACATTGCCCTGCATGTTTCCTGACCTCCCCATTCTGACCACCCCGTGACGCTTTTCTCCATCCTACATTGCCACTTACTGCCTTTCCTAATTCAGGCCCTCCTATTAACACCACCCGTGATGTTTTTTTCATTCCTGTTAGTGAATGGCCTGTTACAAACCCTTACAATGCGCACCACCCCGCGATGTTTTTCAGAAACCTATCCTACATTGCCACTGCATGTGTCCTGACCTCCCCATGCTGACCACCCCATGGCGCTTTTGTCCATACCACATTGACACTCAATGCCTTTCCTAATTCAGGCCCTCCAATTCACACCACCCCATGAAGTTTTTCTCACTCCTTCTAGTGAATGGCCTGTTAGAAACCCTTACAATGCGCACCACCCCGCGATGTTTTTCAGAAACCTATCCTACATTGCCACTGCATGTTTCCTGACCTCCCGATGCTGACCAGCCCGTGGCGCTTTTGTCCGTCCTACATTGTCACTCACTGCCTATCCTAATTCAGGCCCTCCGCTTCACACCACCCCGTGATTTTTTTCTCACTCCTACTAGAGAATGGCGTATTTGAAACCCTTAAAATGCGCACCACCCCGCGATGTTTTTCAGAAATCTATCCTACATTGACACTGCATGTTTCCTGAACTCCACATGCTGACCACCCCGTGGCGATTTTGTCCGTCCTACATTGCCACTCACTGCCTATCCTAATTCAGGCCCTCCGATTCACACAAACCCGTGATGATTTTCTCACTGTTAACAGAGCATGGCGTGTTAGAAACAATTAAAATGCGCACCACCCCGCGATGTTTTTCAGAATCCTATCCTACATTGCCACTGCAGGTTTCCTGACCTACCCATGCTGACCACCCCGTGACGCTTTTCTCCATCCTACATAGCCACTCACTGCGTATCCTAATTCAGGCCCTCCGATTCACACCACCCCGTGATTTTTTCTCACTCTTACTAGTGAATGGCCTGTTAGAAACCCTTACAATGCGCACCACCCCGGAATGTTTTTCAGAAACCTATCCCACATTGCCACAGGATGTTTCCTGACCTCCCCATGCTGACCACCCCGTGGCGCTTTTCTCCATCCTACATTGCCACTCACTGCCTATTCTAATTCAGGCCCTCGGATTCACACAAACCCATGATGTTTTCTCACTGCTACTAGTGCATGACGTGTTAGAAACAATTAAAATGCGCAGCACCCCGCGATGTTTTTCAGAATACTATCCTACATTGCCACTGCATGTTTCCTGACCTACCTATGCTGACCACCCCGTGGCGCATTTCTCCATCCTACATTGCCACTCTCTGGCTATCTTAATTCAGGCCCTCCGATTTACCGCACCCCGTGATTTTTTCTCACTCTTACTAGTGAATGGCCTGTTAGAAACCCTTACAATGCCCACCACCCCGCGATGTTTTTCAGAATCCTATCCTACATTGCCACTGCATGTTTCCTGACCTCCCCATGCTGACCAACCCCGGCGCTTTTCTCCATCCTACGTTGCCACTCACGGCCTATCCTAATTCAGGCCCTCCGACTCACACCACCCCGTGATGTTTTTCTCACTCCTACTAGTGAATGGCCTGTTAGAAACCCTTACAATGCCCACCACCCCGCGATGTTTTTCAGAATCCTATCCTACATTGCCACTGCATGATTCCTGACCTCCCCATGCTGACGACCCTGTTGCGCTTTTCTCCATCCTACATTGGCACTCACTGCCTACACCAGTTCAGGCCCTCCGAATCACACCACCCCGTGATGTTTTTCTCACTCCTAGTAGTGAGTAGCCTGTTAGAAAACCTTGCAATGCGCACCACCCCGCAGTGTTTTTCAGAAACCTATCCTACATTGCCACTGCATGTTTTCTGACCTCCCCATGCTGACCACACCGTGGCACTTTTCTCCATCCTACCTTGCGACTCACTGCCTATCCTAATACAGGCTCTCCGATTCACACCATCCCGTGATGTTTTTCTCACTCCTACTAGGGAATAGCTTGTTAGAAACCCTTACAATATGCCCCACCCCGTTATCTTTTTCAGAAACCTATCCTACATTGCCACTGCATGTTTCCTGACATCCCCATGCTGACCACCCCGTGGCGCTTTTCTCCACCCTACATTGCCACTCACTGCCTATCCTAATTCAGGCCCTCCGATTCACACCACAACGTGATGTTTTTCTCACTCCTACTAGTGAATGGCCTGTCATAAACCCTAACAATGCACACCAACCTGAGATGTTTTACAGAAACCTATCCTACATAGCCACTGCATGTTTCCTGACCTCCCCATGCTGACCACCCCATTGAGCTTTTCTCCATCCTATATTACCACTCACTGCCTAACCCTGTTCAGGCCCTCCGATTCAAACCACCCCGTGATGTTTTTCTCACTCCTAGCAGTGAATAGCCTTTTAGAAAACTTTACAATGCGCACCACCCCACAATGATTTTGAGAAACCTATCCTACATTGCCACTGCATGTTTCCTGACCTCCCATGCTGACCACCCGGTGGCGCTTTTCTCCATCCTACATTGCCAATCACTGTCTATCCCAATTCAGGCCCTCCAATTCACACCTTCCCGTGATGTTCTTCTCAGTCCTACTAGTGAATGGCGTGTTAGAAACCCTTACAATGCGCACCACCCCGTGATGTTTTTCAGAAAACTATCCTACATTGCCACAGCATGTTTCCTGACCTCCCCATGCTGACCACCCCGTGGCGCTTTTCACCATCCTACATTGCCACTCACTGCCTATCCTTATTCACACCGTCCTATTCACAACACCCCGTGATATTTTTTTCACTCCTACTAGTGAATGGCGTGTTAGAAACCCTTACAATGCACCACCCCGCGATCTTTTTCAGAAACCTATCCTATATTGCCACTGCATGTTTCCTGACCACACCATGCTGACCACCCCGTGGCGCTTTTCTCCATCCTACATTGCCACTCACTGCCTATCCTAATTCAGGCCCTACGATTCACACCACCCCGTGATGTTTTTCTCACTCTTACTAGTAAATGGGCCTTTAGAAGCCCTTACAATGCGCACCACACCGCGATGTTCTTCAGAAAGCTATCCTTCATTGCCACTGCATGTTTCCTGACCTCCCCAAGCTGACCACCCCGTGGCGCTTTTCTCCATCGTACATTGCCACTCACTGCCTATCCTAATTCAGGCCCTCCGATTCACACCATCCCGTGATGTTTTTCTCATTCCTTCTATTGAATGCTGTGTTAGAAACCCTTACATTGCGCACCACCCAACGATGTTTTTCAGAAACATACCCTACATTGCCACTGCATGTTTCCTGACCTCCCCATGGTGACCACCCAGTGGCGCTTTTCTCCATCCTACATTGCCACGCACTGCTTATCCTAATTCAGGCCCTCCGATTCACACCACCCCATGATGTTTTTCTCACTCCTACTAGTTAATGGACTGTTAGAAACCCTTACAATGCGCACCACCCCGCGATGTTTTTCAGAAACCTATCCTAAATTGCCACTGCATGTTTCCTGACCTCCCCATTGTGTCCACCCCATGGCGCTTTTCTCCATCCTTCTTTGTCACTCACTGCCTATACCAATTCAGGCCCTCAGATTCACACCACCCCGTGATGTTATTCTCACTCCTACTAGTGAATGGCCTCTTAGAAACACTTACACTGCGCACAAACCCGCGATTTTTTTCACAAACCTATCCTACATTGCCACTTCATGTTTTCTGACCTCCCCATTCTGTCCACCCCGTGGCGCTTTTCTCCATCCTACATTGCCAATCACTGCCTATCCCAATTCAGGCCCTCCGATTCACACCACCCCTTGATGTTTTTCTCACTCCTACTAGTGAATGGCCTGTTAGAAACCCTTACAATGCGCACCACCCCGCGATGTTTTTCAGAAACCTATCCTACATTGCCACTGCATGTTTCCTGACCTCCCCATGCTGACGACCCTGTTGCGCTTTTCTCCATCCTACAGTGCCACTCACTGCCTATCCTAATTCAGGCCCTATGATTCACACCACCCCGTGATGTTTTTCTCACTCTTACTAGTAAATGGGCCTTTAGAAGCCCTTACAATGCGCACCACACCGCAGTGTTCTTCAGAAAGCTATCCTTCATTGCCACTGCATGTTTCCTGACCTCCCCATGCTGAGCACCCCGTGGCACTTTTCTCCCTCCTACATTGCCACTCACTGCCTATCCTAATTCAGGCCCTCCGATTTACACCACCCCATGATGATATTCTCACTCCTACTAGTGAATGTCCTGTTAGAAACCCTTACAATGCACAACACCCGGCGAAGTTTTTCAGAAACCTATCCTACATTGACACTGCATGTTTCCTGACCTCCCCATGGTGAACACCCCGTGTCGCTTTTCTCCATCCTACATTGCCACTCACTGCCTTTCCTAATTCAGGCCCTCCTATTCACACCACTACGTGATGTTTTTCTCATTCCTCCTAGTGAATGGCCTGTTAGAAACCCTTACAATGCGCACCCCCCCGAGATGTTTTTCAGAAACCTATCCTACATAGCCACTGCATGTTTCCTGACCTCCCCATGCTGACCACCCCGTGGCGCTTTTCTCCATCCTACATTGCCAATCACTGCCTATCCCAATTCAGGCCCTCCGATTCACACGACCCCGTGATGTTTATCTCACTCCTACTAGTGAATGGCCTGTTAGAAACCCTTAAAATTCAAACCACCCTGCGATGTTTTCAGAAAACTATCCTACATTGCCACTGCATGTGTCCTGACCTCCCCATGCTGACCACCCCATGGCGCTTTTGTCCATACCACATTGCCACTCACTGCCTATACCAATTCAGGACCTCCGATTCACACCACCCCGTGATGGTTTTCTCACTCCTACTAGTGAATGGCGTGTTAGAAAGCCTTACAATTCACACAACCCCGCGATGTTTTTCAGAAACCTAGCCTACATTGCCACTGCATGTTTCCTGACTTCCCCATTCTGACCACCCCGTGGGCATTTTCTCCATCCTACAGTGCCCCTCACTGCCTGTCCTAATTCAGGCCCTCCGATTCACACCTTCCCTTGATGTTCTTCTCACTCAAACTAGTGAATGGCGTGTTAGAAACCCTTACAATGCGCACCACCCCGTGATGTTTTTCAGAAACCTATCCTACATTGCCACAGCATGTTTCCTGACCTCCATATGCTGACCACCCCGTGGCGCTTTTCACCATCCTACATAGCCACTCACTCCCTATCCTTATTCACACCCTCCCATTCACAAAACCCCGTGATATTTTTTTCACACCTACTAGTGAATGGCGTGTTAGAAACCCTTACAATGCACCACACCGCGATCTTTTTCAGAAACCTATCCTATATTGCCACTGCATGTTTCCTGACCACACCATGCTGACCACCCCGTGGCGCTTTTCTCCATTCTTCATTGCCACTCACTGGCTATCCTAATTCAGGCCCTCCGATTCACACCACCCCGTGATTTTTTCTCACTCTTACTAGTGAATGGCCTGTTAGAAACCCTTACAATGCGCACCACCCCGCGATGTTTTACAGAATCCTATCCTACATTGCCAATGCATGTTTCCTGACCTCCCCATATAGACCACCCCGTGGCCCTTTTCTCCATCCTACATTGCCACTCACTGCCTATCCTAATTCAGGCCCTCCGATTCACACCACCCCGTGATGTTTTTCTCGCTCCTACTAGTCAATGGCCTCTTAGAAACCCTTACAATGCGCACAACCCCGCGATTTTTTTCACAAACCTATCGTACATTGCCACTTCATGCTTCCTGACCTCCCCATTCTGTCCGCCCCTTGGCGCTTTTCTCCATCCTACATTGCCAATCACTGCCTATCCCAATTCAGGCCCTCCAATTCACACGACCCCGTGATGTTTATCTCACTCCTACTAGTGAATGGCCTGTTAGAAACCCTTAAAATGCGAACCACCCTGCGATGTTTTTCAGAAAACTAACCTACATTGCCATTGCATGTTTCCTGACCTCTCCATGCTGACCACCCCGTGAAGCTTTTCTCCATCCTACATTGCCACTCACTGCCTATCCCAATTCAAGACCTCCGATTCACACCACCCCGTGATGGTTTTCTCACTCCTACTAGTGAATGGCGTGTTAGAAAGCCTTACAATTCACACGACCCCGCGATGTTTTTCAGAAACCTATCCTACATTGCCACTGCATGTTTCCTGACTTCCCCATTCTGACCACCCCGTGGCCATTTTCTCCATCCTACAGTGCCACTCACTGCCTATCCTAATTCAGGCCCTACGATTCACACCACCCCGTGATGTTTTTCTCACTCTTACTAGTAAATGGGCCTTTAGAAGCCCTTACAATGCGCACCACACCGCAATGTTCTTCAGAAAGCTATCCTTCATTGCCACTGCATGTTTCCTGACCTCCCCATGCTGAGCACCCCGTGGCGCTGTTCTCCCTCCTACATTGCCACTCACTGCCTATCCTAATTCAGGCCCTCCGATTTACACCACCCCATGATGATATTCTCACTCCTACTAGTGAATGTCCTGTTAGAAACCCTTACAATGCACAACACCCGGCGAAGTTTTTCAGAAACCTATCCTACAAGGACACTGCATGTTTCCTGACCTCCCCATGGTGAACACCCCTTGTCGCTTTTCTCCATCCTACATTGCCACTCACTGCCTTTCCTAATTCAGGCCCTCCTATTCACACCACCACGTGATGTTTTTCTCATTCCTCCTAGTGAATGGCCTGTTAGAAACCCTTACAATGCGCACCCCCCCGAGATGTTTTTCAGAAACCTATCCTACATAGCCACTGCATGTTTCCTGACCTCCCCATGCTGACCACCCCGTGGCGCTTTTCTCCATCCTACATTGCCAATCACTGCCTATCCCAATTCAGGCCCTCCGATTCACACGACCCCGTGATGTTTATCTCACTCCTACTAGTGAATGGCCTGTTAGAAACCCTTAAAATTCAAACCACCCTGCGATGTTTTCAGAAAACTATCCTACATTGCCACTGCATGTGTCCTGACCTCCCCATGCTGACCACCCCATGGCGCTTTTGTCCATACCACATTGCCACTCACTGCCTATACCAATTCAGGACCTCCGATTCACACCACCCCGTGATGGTTTTCTCACTCCTACTAGTGAATGGCGTGTTAGAAAGCCTTACAATTCACACAACCCCGCGATGTTTTTCAGAAACCTATCCTACATTGCCACTGCATGTTTCCTGACTTCCCCATTCTGACCACCCCGTGGGCATTTTCTCCATCCTACAGTGCCACTCACTGCCTGTCCTAATTCAGGCCCTCCGATTCACACCTTCCCTTGATGTTCTTCTCACTCAAACTAGTGAATGGCGTGTTAGAAACCCTTACAATGCGCACCACCCCGTGATGTTTTTCAGAAACTTATCCTACATTGCCACAGCATGTTTCCTGACCTCCATATGCTGACCACCCCGTGGCGCTTTTCACCATCCTACATAGCCACTCACTCCCTATCCTTATTCACACCCTCCCATTCACAAAACCCCGTGATATTTTTTTCACACCTACTAGTGAATGGCGTGTTAGAAACCCTTACAATGCACCACACCGCGATCTTTTTCAGAAACCTATCCTATATTGCCACTGCATGTTTCCTGACCACACCATGCTGACCAC
The DNA here is from genome assembly GCF_034190915.1 of Cavia porcellus. NCBI lineage: Eukaryota > Metazoa > Chordata > Mammalia > Rodentia > Caviidae > Cavia > Cavia porcellus. Next base: position 395,525 of record NW_026947632.1, read on the forward strand.
CCGGTGGCGCTTTTCACCATCCTACATTGCCACTCACAGCCTCCTATCATTATTCACACCCTCCGATTCACAACACCCCATAAAGATTTTCTCACTCCTTCTAGTGAATGGCCTGTTAGAAACCCTTACAATGCGAACCACCCCGCGATGTTTTTCAGAAACCTATCCTACATTGTCACTGCATGTTTCCTGACCTCCCCATTCTGTCCACCCTGTGGCGCTTTTCTGCATCCTTCATTGCAACTCACTGCCTATCCCAATTCAGGCCCTTTGATTCACAGCACCCCGTGATGCTTTTCTCACTCCTACTAGTGAATGGCCTGTTACAAACCCTTACAATGCGCACCACCCCGCGATGTTTTTCAGAAACCTATCCTACATTGCCACTGCATGTGTCCTGACCTCCACATGCTGACCACCCCATGGCGCTTTTGTCCATACCACATTGACACTCAATGCCTTTCCTAATTCAGGCCCTCCAATTCACACCACCCCATGAAGTTTTTCTCACTCCTTCTAGTGAATGGCCTGTTAGAAACCCTTACAATGCGCACCACCCCGCGATGTTTTTCAGAAACCTATCCTACATTGCCACTGCATGTTTCCTGACCTCCCGATGCTGACCAGCCCGTGGCGCTTTTGTCCGTCCTACATTGCCACTCACTGCCTATCCTAATTCAGGCCCTCCGCTTCACACCACCCCGTGATTTTTTTCTCACTCCTACTAGAGAATGGCGTATTTGAAACCCTTAAAATGCGCACCACCCCGCGATGTTTTTCAGAAATCTATCCTACATTGACACTGCATGTTTCCTGAACTCCACATGCTGACCACCGCGTGGCGATTTTGTCCGTCCTACATTGCCACTCACTGCCTATCCTAATTCAGGCCCTCCGATTCACACAAACCCGTGATGTTTTTCTCACTGTTAACAGAGCATGGCGTGTTAGAAACAATTAAAATGCGCACCACCCCGCGATGTTTTTCAGAATCCTATCCTACATTGCCACTGCAGGTTTCCTGACCTACCCATGCTGACCACCCCGTGACGCTTTTCTCCATCCTACGTAGCCACTCACTGCGTATCCTAATTCAGGCCCTCCGATTCACACCACCCCGTGATTTTTTCTCACTCTTACTAGTGAATGGCCTGTTAGAAACCCTTACAATGCGCTCCACACCGCGATGTTTTTCAGAATCATATCCTACATTGCCACTGCATGATTCCTGCCCTCCCCATGCTGACCACCCCGTGGCCCATTTCTCCATCCTACATTGCCACTCACTCCCTATCCTAATACAGGCCATCTGATTCACACCACCCCTTGATGTTATTCTCACTCCTACTAGAGAATGGCCTTTAGAAACCCTTACTATGTGCACAAACCCGCGATGTTTTTCACAAACCTATCCTACATTGCCACTGCATGTTTCCTGACCTCCGCATTCTGTCCACCCTGTGGCGCTTTTCTGCATCCTTCATTGCCACTCACTGCCTATCCCAATTCAGCCCCTCCGATTCACACCACCCCGTGATGTTTTTCTCACTCTTACTAATAAATGGGGTGTTAGAAGCCTTTACAATGCACACCACCCCGCAATGTTTTTCAGAAACCTATCCTACATTGCCACAGCATGTTTCCTGACATCCCCATGCTGACCACCCTGTGGCACTTTTCTCCATCCTACATTGCCACTCACTGCCTATCCTAATTGAGTCCTTCCCATTCACAACACCCCGTGATTTTTTCTCACTCTTACTAGTCAATGGCCTATGGGAAACACTTACAATGCGCACCACCTCGCGATGTTTTTCAGAATCTTATCCTACTTTACCACTGCATGTTTCCTGACCTCCCCATGCTGACCACCCCGTGGCCCATTCCTCCATCCTACATTGCCACTCACTGCCTATCCTAATTCAGGCCCTCCGATTCACACCACCCCGTGATGTTATTCTCGCTCCTAGTAGTGAATGGCCTCTTAGAAACCCTTACAATGCGCACAACCCCGTGATGTTTTTCAGAATCCTATCCTACATTGCCACTGCATGTTTCCTGACCTCCCCATGTTGACCACCCCATGGCGCTTTTCTCCATCCTACATTGCCACTTACTGCCTATCCTAATTCAGGCCCTCCGATTTACACAACCCCGTGATGTTATTCTCACTCCTACTAGTGAATGGCCTCTTGGAAACCCTTACAATGCTCTCAACCCCATGATGTTTTTCACAAAACTATCCTACATTGCCACTGCATGTTTCCTGACCTCCCCATTGTGTCCACCCCATGGTGCTTTTCTCCATCCTACTTTGCCACTCACTGCCTATCCCAATTCAGGCCCTCTGATTCACAGCAACCCGTGATGTTATTCTCACTCCTACTAGTGAATGGCCTCTTAGAAACCCTTACAATGCGCACCACCCTGCGATTTTTTTCAGAAACCTATCCTACATTGCCACTGCATGTTTTCTGACCTACCCATGCTGACCACCCGGTGGCGCTTTTCACCATCCTACATTGCCACTCACAGCCTCCTATCATTATTCACACCCTCCGATTCACAAAACCCCATAAAGATTTTCTCACTCCTTCTAGTGAATGGCCTGTTAGAAACCCTTACAATGCGAACCACCCCGCGATGTTTTTCAGAAACCTATCCTACATTGTCACTGCATGTTTCCTGACCTCCCCATTCTGTCCACCCTGTGGCGCTTTTCTGCATCCTTCATTGCAACTCACTGCCTATCCCAATTCAGGCCCTTTGATTCACAGCACCCCGTGATGCTTTTCTCCCTCCTACTAGTGAATGGCCTGTTAGAAACCCTTAAAATGCGAACCACCCCGCGATGTTTTTCAGAAATCTATCCTACATTGCCCTGCATGTTTCCTGACCTCCCCATTCTGACCACCCCGTGACGCTTTTCTCCATCCTACATTGCCACTTACTGCCTTTCCTAATTCAGGCCCTCCTATTAACACCACCCGTGATGTTTTTTTCATTCCTGTTAGTGAATGGCCTGTTACAAACCCTTACAATGCGCACCACCCCGCGATGTTTTTCAGAAACCTATCCTACATTGCCACTGCATGTGTCCTGACCTCCCCATGCTGACCACCCCATGGCGCTTTTGTCCATACCACATTGACACTCAATGCCTTTCCTAATTCAGGCCCTCCAATTCACACCACCCCATGAAGTTTTTCTCACTCCTTCTAGTGAATGGCCTGTTAGAAACCCTTACAATGCGCACCACCCCGCGATGTTTTTCAGAAACCTATCCTACATTGCCACTGCATGTTTCCTGACCTCCCGATGCTGACCAGCCCGTGGCGCTTTTGTCCGTCCTACATTGTCACTAACTGCCTATCCTAATTCAGGCCCTCCGCTTCACACCACCCCGTGATTTTTTTCTCACTCCTACTAGAGAATGGCGTATTTGAAACCCTTAAAATGCGCACCACCCCGCGATGTTTTTCAGAAATCTATCCTACATTGACACTGCATGTTTCCTGAACTCCACATGCTGACCACCCCGTGGCGATTTTGTCCGTCCTACATTGCCACTCACTGCCTATCCTAATTCAGGCCCTCCGATTCACACAAACCCGTGATGTTTTTCTCACTGTTACAAGAGCATGGCGTGTTAGAAACAATTAAAATGCGCACCACCCCGCGATGTTTTTCAGAATCCTATCCTACATTGCCACTGCAGGTTTCCTGACCTACCCATGCTGACCACCCCGTGACGCTTTTCTCCATCCTACATAGCCACTCACTGCGTATCCTAATTCAGGCCCTCCGATTCACACCACCCCGTGATTTTTTCTCACTCTTACTAGTGAATGGCCTGTTAGAAACCCTTACAATGCGCACCACCCCGGAATGTTTTTCAGAAACCTATCCCACATTGCCAAAGGATGTTTCCTGACCTCCCCATGCTGACCACCCCGTGGCGCTTTTCTCCATCCTACATTGCCACTCACTGCCTATTCTAATTCAGGCCCTCGGATTCACACAAACCCGTGATGTTTTCTCACTGCTACTAGTGCATGGCGTGTTAGAAACAATTAAAATGTGCAGCACCCCGCGATGTTTTTCAGAATACTATCCTACATTGCCACTGCATGTTTCCTGACCTACCTATGCTGACCACCCCGTGGCGCATTTCTCCATCCTACATTGCCACTCGCTGGCTATCTTAATTCAGGCCCTCCGATTTACCGCACCCCGTGATTTTTTCTCACTCTTACTAGTGAATGGCCTGTTAGAAACCCTTACAATGCCCACCACCCCGCGATGTTTATCAAAATCCTATCCTACATTGCCACTGCATGTTTCCTGACCTCCCCATTCTGACCAACCCCGGCGCTTTTCTCCATCCTACGTTGCCACTCACGGCCTATCCTAATTCAGGCCCTCCGACTCACACCACCCCGTGATATTTTTCTCACTCCTACTAGTGAATGGCCTGTTAGAAACACTTACAATGCCCACCACCCCGCGATGTTTTTCAGAATCCTATCCTACATTGCCACTGCATGATTCCTGACCTCCCCATGCTGACGACCCTGTTGCGCTTTTCTCCATCCTACATTGCCACTCACTGCCTACACCTGTTCAGGCCCTCCGAATCACACCACCCCGTGATGTTTTTCTCACTCCTAGTAGTGAGTAGCCTGTTAGAAACCCTTGCAATGCGCACTACCCCGCAGTGTTTTTCAGAAACCTATCCTACATTGCCACTGCATGTTTTCTGACCTCCCCATGCTGACCACACCGTGGCACTTTTCTCCATCCTACCTTGCGACTCACTGCCTATCCTAATACAGGCTCTCCGATTCACACCATCCCGTGATGTTTTTCTCACTCCTACTAGGGAATAGCTTGTTAGAAACCCTTACAATATGCCCCACCCCGCTATCTTTTTCAGAAACCTATCCTACATTGCCACTGCATGTTTCCTGACATCCCCATGCTGACCACCCCGTGGCGCTTTTCTCCACCCTACATTGCCACTCACTGCCTATCCTAATTCAGGCCCTCCGATTCACACCACAACGTGATGTTTTTCTCACTCCTACTAGTGAATGGCCTGTCATAAACCCTAACAATGCGCACCACCCTGAGATGTTTTACAGAAACCTATCCTACATAGCCACTGCATGTTTCCTGACCTCCCCATGCTGACCACCCCATTGAGCTTTTCTCCATCCTATATTACCACTCACTGCCTAACCCAGTTCAGGCCCTCCGATTCAAACCACCCCGTGATGTTTTTCTCACTCCTAGCAGTGAATAGCCTTTTAGAAACCTTTACAATGCGCACCACCCCGCAATGATTTTGAGAAACCTATCCTTCATTGCCACTGCATGTTTCATGACCTCCCCATGCTGACCACCCCGTGGTGCTTTTCTCCATCCTACATTGCCAATCACTGCCTATCCCAATTCAGGCCCTCCGATTCACACCTTCCCGTGATGTTCTTCTCACTCCTACTAGTGAATGGCGTGTTAGAAACCCTTACAATGCGCACCACCCCGTGATGTTTTTCAGAAAACTATCCTACATTGCCACAGCATGTTTCCTGACCTCCCCATGCTGACCACCCCGTGGCGCTTTTCACCATCCTACATTGCCACTCACTGCCTATCCTTATTCACACCGTCCTATTCACAACACCCCGTGATATTTTTTTCACTCCTACTAGTGAATGGCGTGTTATAAACCCTTACAATGAACCACCCCACGATCTTTTTCAGAAACCTATCCTATATTGCCACTGCATGTTTCCTGACCACACCATGCTGACCACCCCGTGACGCTTTTCTCCATTCTTCATTGCCACTCACTGCCTATCCTACTTCAGGACCTCTGATTCACACCACCCCGTGATTTTTTCTCACTCTTACTAGTGAAAGGCCTGTTAGAAACCCTTACAATGCGCACCATCCCGCGATGTTTTACAGAATCCTATCCTACATTGCCACTGCATGTTTCCTGACCCCGTGGCCCTTTTCTCCATACTACATTGCCACTCACTGCCTATCCTAATTCAGGCCCTCTGATTCACACCACCCTGTGATGTTATTCTCACTCCTACTAGTGAATGGCCTCTTAGAAACACTTACAATGCGCACAAACCCGCGATTTTTTTCACAAACCTATCCTACATGGCCACTTCATGTTTCCTGACCTCCCCATTCTGTCCACCCCGTGGCGCTTTTCTCCATCCTACATTGCGAATCACTGCCTATCCCAGTTCAGGCCCTCTGATTCACACGACCCCGTGATGTTTATCTCACTCCTACTAGTGAATGGCCTGTTAGAAACCCTTAAAATGCGAACCACCCTGCGATGTTTTCCAGAAAACTATCCTACATTGCCATTGCATGTTTCCTGACCTCCCCATGCTGACGACCCCGTGACGCTTTTCTCCATTCTACATTGCCACTCACTGCCTATCCCAATTCAGGACCTCCGATTCACACCACCCCGTGATGGTTTTCTCACTCCTACTAGAGAATGGCGTGTTAGAAAGCCTTACAATTCACACGACCCTGCGATGTTTTTCAGAAACCTATCCTACATTGCCACTGCATGTTTCCTGACTTCCCCATTCTGACCACCCCGTGGCCATTTTCTCCATGCTACAGTGCCACTCACTGCCTTTCCTAATTCAGGCCCTACGATTCACACCACCCCGTGATGTTTTTCTCACTCTTACTAGTAAATGGGCCTTTAGAAGCCCTTACAATGCGCACCACACCGCGATGTTCTTCAGAAAGCTATCCTTCATTGCCACTGCATGTTTCCTGACCTCCCCAAGCTGACCACCCCGTGGCGCTTTTCTCCATCGTACATTGCCACACACTGCCTATCCAAATTCAGGCCCTCCGATTCACACCATCCCGTGATGTTTTTATCATTCCTTCTATTGTATGCTGTGTTAGAAAACCTTACATTGCGCACCACCCAACGATGTTTTTCAGAAACATACCCTACATTGCCACTGCATGTTTCCTGACCTCCCCATGGTGACCACCCCGTGGCGCTTTTCTCCATCCTACATTGCCACGCACTGCTTATCCTAATTCAGGCCCTCCGATTCACACCACCCCATGATGTTTTTCTCACTCCTACTAGTGAATGGACTGTTAGAAACCCTTACAATGCGCACCACCCCACGATGTTTTTCAGAAACCTATCCTACATTGCCACAGCATGTTTCCTGACATCCCCATGCTGACCACCCTGTGGCGCTTTTCTCCATCCTACATTGCCACTCACTGCCTATCCTAATTCAGGCCTTCCGATTCACAACACCCCGTGATTTTTTCTCACTCTTACTAGTCAATGGCCTGTGTGAAACCCTTACAATGCGCACCACCTCGCGATGTTTTTCAGAATCTTATCCTACTTTACCACTGCATGTTTCCTGACCTCCCCATGCTGACCACCCCGTGGCCCATTCCTCCTTCCTACATTGCCACTCACTGCCAATCCTAATTCAGGCCCTCCGATTCACACCACCCCGTGATGTTATTCTCACTCCTACTAGTGAATGGCCTCTTAGAAACCCTTACAATGCGCACAACCCCGTGATGATTTCAGAATCCTATCCTACATTGCCACTGCATGTTTCCTGACCTCCCCATGTTGACCACCCCATGGCGCTTTTCTCCATCCTACATTGCCACTCACTGCCTATCCTAATTCAGGCCCTCCGACTCACACCAACGCGGTATGTTTTTCTCACTCCTACTAGTGAATGGCCTGGTAGAAACCCTTACAATGCGCACCACCCCGCGATGTTTTTCAGAATCCTATCCTACATTGCCACTGCATGTTTCCTAACCTCCCCATGCTGACCACCCCGTGGCCCTTTCTCCATCCTACATTGCCACTTACTGCCTATCCTAATTCAGGCCCTCCGATTTACACAACCCCGTGATGTTATTCTCACTCCTACTAGTGAATGGCCTCTTGGAAACCCTTACAATGCTCTCAACCCCACGATGTTTTTCACAAAACTATCCTACATTGCCACTGCATGTTTCCTGACCTCCCCATTGTGTCCACCTCATGGCGCTTTTCTCCATCCTACTTTGCCACTCACTGCCTATCCCAATTCAGGCCCTCCGATTCACAGCAAACCGTGATGTTATTCTCACTCCTACTAGTGAATGGCCTCTTAGAAACCCTTACAATGCGCACCACCCTGCGATTTTTTTCAGAAACCTATCCTACATTGCCACTGCATGTTTCCTGACCTACCCATGCTGACCACCCAGTGGCACTTTTCTCCATCCTACATTGCCACTCACAGCCTATACTAATTCAGGCCCTCCGATTTACACCATCCTGTGATGTTTTTCTCACTCCTACTAGTGATTGGCCTGTTAGAAACCCTTACAATGCGCACCACCCCGGAATGTTTTTCAGAAACCTATCCCACATTGCCACAGGATGTTTCCTGACCTCCCCATGCTGACCAACCCCGGCGCTTTTCTCCATCCTACGTTGCCACTCACGGCCTATCCTAATTCAGGCCCTCCGACTCACACCACCCCGTGATGTTTTTCTCACTCCTACTAGTGAATGGCCTGTTAGAAACCCTTACAATGCCCACCACCCCGCGATGTTTTTCAGAATCCTATCCTACATTGCCACTGCATGATTCCTGACCTCCCCATGCTGACCACACCGTGGCACTTTTCTCCATCCTACCTTGCGACTCACTGCCTATCCTAATACAGGCTCTCCGATTCACACCATCCCGTGATGTTTTTCTCACTCCTACTAGGGAATAGCTTGTTAGAAACCCTTACAATATGCCCCACCCCGTTATCTTTTTCAGAAACCTATCCTACATTGCCACTGCATGTTTCCTGACATCCCCATGCTGACCACCCCGTGGCGCTTTTCTCCACCCTACATTGCCACTCACTGCCTATCCTAATTCAGGCCCTCCGATTCACACCACAACGTGATGTTTTTCTCACTCCTACTAGTGAATGGCCTGTCATAAACCCTAACAATGCGCACCAACCTGAGATGTTTTACAGAAACCTATCCTACATAGCCACTGCATGTTTCCTGACCTCCCCATGCTGACCACCCCATTGAGCTTTTCTCCATCCTATATTACCACTCACTGCCTAACCCTGTTCAGGCCCTCCGATTCAAACCACCCCGTGATGTTTTTCTCACTCCTACTAGTGAATGGCCTGTTAGAAACCCTTACAATGCGCACCACCCCGCGATGTTTTTCAGAAACCTATCCTACATTGCCACTGCATGTTTCCTGACCTCCCCATGCTGACCACCCGGTGGCGCTTTTCTCCATCCTACATTGCCAATCACTGCCTATCCCAATTCAGGCCCTCCGATTCACACCTTCCCGTGATGTTCTTCTCACTCAAACTAGTGAATGGCGTGTTAGAAACCCTTACAATGCGCACCACCCTGCAATGTTTTTCAGAAACCAATCCTACATTGCCACAGCATGTTTCCTGACCTCCCCATGCTGACGACCCCATGGCGCTTTTCACCATCCTACATTGCCACTCACAGCCTATCATTATTCATAACCTCCGATGCACAACACCCCATGAAGTTTTTCTCACTCCTTCTAGTGAATGGCCTGTTATAAACCCTTACAATGTGTACCACCCCGCGATGTTTTTCAGAAACCTATCCTACATTGCCACTGCATGTTTCCTGACCTCCCCATTCTGTCCACCCTGTGGCGCTTTTCTGCATCCTTCATTGCCACTCACTGCCTATCCCAATTCAGGCCCTCCGATTCACACCACCCCGTGATGTTTTTCTCACTCCTACTAGTGAATGGCCTATTTGAAACCCTTAAAATGCGCACCACCCCGCGATGTTTTTCAGAAACCTATCCTACATTGCCACTGCATGTTTCCTGAACTCCCCATGCTGACCACCCCGTGGCGCTTTTCTCCATCCTACATTTCCACTCACTGCCTATGCTAATTCAGACCCTCCGATACACAACACCCCGTGATGTTTTTTTCACTCCTACTAGTGAATGGCCTGTTAGAAACCCTTACAATGCACAACCACGTGATCATTTACAGAAACCTATCCTACATTGCCACTGCATGTTTCCTGACCACCCGATGCTGACCACCCCGTGGCGCTTTTCCCAATCCTACATTGCCACTCACTGCCTATTCTAATTCAGGCCCTCCGATTCACACAAACCTGGGATGTTATTCTCACTTTTCTACAAGAGGCAATGTAGCATGGCGTGTTAGAAACAATTAAAATGCGCACCACCCCGCGATGTTTTTGAGAATCCTATCCTACATTGCCACTGCAGGTTTCCTGACCTACCCATGCTGACCACCCCATGACGCTTTTCTCCATCCTACATTGCCACTCACTGCCTATCCTAATTCAGGCCCTCCGATTCACACCACCCCGTGATTTTTTCTCACTCTTTCTAGTGAATGGCCTGTTAGAAACCCTTACAATGCGCACCACCCCTGATGTTTTTCAGAATCCTATCCTACATTGCCACTGCATGATTCCTGCCCTCCCCATGCTGACCTCCCCGTGGCCCATTTCTCCATCCTACATTGCCACTTACTGCCTATCCTAATTCAGGCTCTCCGATTCACACCACACCGTGATGTTATTCTCACTCCTACTAGTGAATGGCCTCTTAGAAACCCTTACTATGCACACAAACACGCGATGTTTTTCACAAACCTATCCTACATTGCCACTGCATGTTTCCTGACCTCCCCATTCTGTCCACCCTGTGGCGCTTTTCTGCATCCTTCATTGCCAATCACTGCCTATCCCAATTCAGGCCCTCCGATTCACACCACCCCATGATGTTTTTCTCACTCCTACTAGTGAATCGCCTGTAGGAAACCCTTAAAATGTGAACCACCCCACGATGTTTTTTCACAAATCTATCCTACATTGCCCTGCATGTTTCCTGACCTCCCCATGCTGACCACTCCGTGACGCTTTTCTCCATCTTACATTGCCACTTACTGCCTTTCCTAATTCAGGCCCTCCTATTAACACCACCCCGTGATGTTTTTTTGATTCCTGCTAGTGAATGGCCTGTTAGAAACCCTTACAATGCGCACCACTCCGCGATGTTTTTCAGAAACCTATCCTACATTGCCACTGCATGTGTCCTGACCTCCCCATGCTGACCACACCATGGCGCTTTTGTCCATACCACATTGCCACTCAATGCCTTTTCTAATTCAGGCCCTACGATTCACACCACCCCATGAAATTTTTCTCACTCCTTCTAGTGAATGGCCTGTTAGAAACCCTTACAATCCGCACCACCCCGCGATGTTTTTCAGAAACCTATCCTACATTGCCACTGCATGTTTCCTGACCTCCGCATGCTGACCACCCCGTGGCCGTTTTCTCCATCCTACATTGCCACTCACTGCCTATCCTAATCCAGGCCCTCCGATTAACACCACTCCATGATGTTTTTCTCACCCCTACTAGTGAATGGCCTGTTAAAAACCCTTACAATGCACACTACCCCGCGATGTTTTTCAGAAACCTGTCCTACATTGCCACTGCATGTTTCCTGACCTCCCCAAGCTGACCACCCAATGGCGCTTTTCTCCATCCTACATTGCCACTCACTGCCTATCCTAATTCAGGCCCTCCGATTCACACCACACGGTGCTGTTTTTCTCACGGCTACTAGTGCATGGCGTGTAAGTAACAATTACAATGTGCAACACCCTGCAATGTTTTTCAGAAACCTATCCTACATTGCTACTGCATGTTTCCTGACCTCCCGATGCTGACCAGCCCGTGGCGCTTTTGTCCGTCCTACATTGCCACTCACTGCCTAACATAATTCAGGTCCTCTGATTCACACCACCCCGTGATGTTTTTCTCACTCCTACTAGTGAATGGCCTGTTAGAAACACTTACAATGCACCACCCCGCGATCATTTACAGAAACCTATCCTACATTGCCACTGCATGTTTCCTGACCACCCGATGCTGACCACCCCGTGGTGCTTTTCCCAATCCTACATTGCCACTCACTGCCTATTCTAATTCAGGCCCTCCGCTTCACACAAACCCGTGATGTTATTCTCACTTTTCTACAAGAGCATGGCGTGTTAGAAACAGTTAAAATGCGCACCACCCCGCGATGTTTTTCAGAATCCTATCCAACATTGCCACTGCAGGTTTCCTGACCTACCCATGCTGACCACCCCGTGACGCTTTTCTCCATCCTACATTGCCACTCACTGCTTATCCTAATTCAGGCCCTCCGATTCACACCACCCCGTGATTTTTTCTCACTCTTACTAGTGAATGGCCTGTTAGAAACCCTTACAATGCGCACCACCCCGCGATGTTTTTCAGAATCCTATCCTACATTGCCACTGCATGATTCCTGCCCTCCCCATGCTGACCACCCCGTGGCCCATTTCTCCATCCTACATTACCACTTACTGCCTATCCTAATTCAGGCTCTCCGATTCACACCACCCCGTGATGTTATTCTCACTCCTACTAGCGAATGTTCTCTTAGAAACACTTACTATGCGCACAAACACGCGATGTTTTTCGCAAACCTATCCTACATTGCCACTGCATGTTTCCTGACCTCCCCATTCTGTCCACCCTGTGGCGCTTTTCTGCATCCTTCATTGCCACTCACTGCCTATTCCAATTCAGGCCCTCCGAATCACACCACACCATGATGTTTTTCTCACTCCTACTAGTGAATGGCCTGTTAGAAACCCTTAAAATGCGAACCACCCCGCGATGTTTTTCAGAATCCTATCCTACATTGCCACTGCATGATTCCTGACCTCCCCATGCTGACGACCCTGTTGCGCTTTTCTCCATCCTACATTGCCACTCACTGCCTACACCAGTTCAGGCCCTCCGAATCACACCACCCCGTGATGTTTTTCTCACTCCTAGTAGTGAGTAGCCTGTTAGAAAACCTTGCAATGCGCACCACCCCGCAGTGTTTTTCAGAAACCTATCCTACATTGCCACTGCATGTTTTCTGACCTCCCCATGCTGACCACACCGTGGCACTTTTCTCCATCCTACCTTGCGACTCACTGCCTATCCTAATACAGGCTCTCCGATTCACACCATCCCGTGATGTTTTTCTCACTCCTACTAGGGAATAGCTTGTTAGAAACCCTTACAATATGCCCCACCCCGTTATCTTTTTCAGAAACCTATCCTACATTGCCACTGCATGTTTCCTGACATCCCCATGCTGACCACCCCGTGGCGCTTTTCTCCACCCTACATTGCCACTCACTGCCTATCCTAATTCAGGCCCTCCGATTCACACCACAACGTGATGTTTTTCTCACTCCTACTAGTGAATGGCCTGTCATAAACCCTAACAATGCGCACCAACCTGAGATGTTTTACAGAAACCTATCCTACATAGCCACTGCATGTTTCCAGACCTCCCCATGCTGACCACCCCATTGAGCTTTTCTCCATCCTATATTACCACTCACTGCCTAACCCTGTTCAGGCCCTCCGATTCAAACCACCCCGTGATGTTTTTCTCACTCCTTTCAGTGAATAGCCTTTTAGAAAACTTTACAATGCGCACCACCCCGCAATGATTTTGAGAAACCTATCCTACATTGCCACTGCATGTTTCCTGACCTCCCCATGCTGACCACCCGGTGGCGCTTTTCTCCATCCTACATTGCCAATCACTGTCTATCCCAATTCAGGCCCTCCAATTCACACCTTCCCGTGATGTTCTTCTCAGTCCTACTAGTGAATGGCGTGTTAGAAACCCTTACAATGCGCACCACCCCGTGATGTTTTTCAGAAAACTATCCTACATTGCCACAGCATGTTTCCTGACCTCCCCATGCTGACCACCCCGTGGCGCTTTTCACCATCCTACATTGCCACTCACTGCCTATCCTTATTCACACCGTCCTATTCACAACACCCCGTGATATTTTTTTCACTCCTACTAGTGAATGGCGTGTTAGAAACCCTTACAATGCACCACCCCGCGATCTTTTCCAGAAACCTATCCTATATTGCCACTGCATGTTTCCTGACCACACCATGCTGACCACCCCGTGGCGCTTTTCTCCATCCTACATTGCCACTCACTGCCTATCCTAATTCAGGCCCTACGATTCACACCACCCCGTGATGTTTTTCTCACTCTTACTAGTAAATGGGTCTTTAGAAGCCCTTACAATGCGCACCACACCGCGATGTTCTTCAGAAAGCTATCCTTCATTGCCACTGCATGTTTCCTGACCTCCCCAAGCTGACCACCCCGTGGCGCTTTTCTCCATCGTACATTGCCACTCACTGCCTATCCTAATTCAGGCCCTCCGATTCACACCATCCCGTGATATTTTTCTCATTCCTTCTATTGAATGCTGTGTTAGAAACCCTTACATTGCGCACCACCCAACGATGTTTTTCAGAAACATACCCTACATTGCCACTGCATGTTTCCTGACCTCCCCATGGTGACCACCCGGTGGCGCTTTTCTCCATCCTACATTGCCACGCACTGCTTATCCTAATTCAGGCCCTCCGATTCACACCACCCCATGATGTTTTTCTCACTCCTACTAGTTAATGGACTGTTAGAAACCCTTACAATGCGCACCACCCCGCGATGTTTTTCAGAAACCTATCCTAAATTGCCACTGCATGTTTCCTGACCTCCCCATTGTGTCCACCCCATGGCGCTTTTCTCCATCCTTCTTTGTCACTCACTGCCTATACCAATTCAGGCCCTCAGATTCACACCACCCCGTGATGTTATTCTCACTCCTACTAGTAAATGGCCTCTTAGAAACACTTACACTGCGCACAAACCCGCGATTTTTTTCACAAACCTATCCTACATTGCCACTTCATGTTTTCTGACCTCCCCATTCTGTCCACCCCGTGGCGCTTTTCTCCATCCTACATTGCCAATCACTGCCTATCCCAATTCAGGCCCTCCGATTCACACCACCCCTTGATGTTTTTCTCACTCCTACTAGTGAATGGCCTGTTAGAAACCCTTACAATGCGCACCACCCCGCGATGTTTTTCAGAAACCTATCCTACATTGCCACTGCATGTTTACTGACCTCCCCATGCTGACCACCCGGTGGCGCTTTTCTCCATCCTACATTGCCAATCACTGCCTATCCCAATTCAGGCCCTTCGATTCACACCTTCCCGTGATGTTCTTCTCACTCAAACTAGTGAATGGCGTGTTAGAAACCCTTACAATGCGCACCACCCTGCAATGTTTTTCAGAAACCAATCCTACATTGCCACAGCATGTTTCCTGACCTCCCCATGCTGACCACCCCATGGCGCTTTTCACCATCCTACATTGCCACTCACAGCCTATCATTATTCACAACCTCCGATTCACAACACCCCATGATGTTTTTCTCACTCCTTCTAGTGAATGGCCTGTTATAAACCCTTACAATGTGTACCACCCCGCGATGTTTTTCAGAAACCTATCTTACATTGCCACTGCATGTTTCCTGACCTCCCCATTCTGTCCACCCTGTGGCGCTTTTCTGCATCCTTCATTGCCACTCACTGCCTATCCCAATTCAGGCCCTCCGATTCACACCACCCCGTGATGTTTTTCCCACTCCTTCTAGTGAATGGCCTGTTATAAACCCTTACAATGTGTACCACCCCGCGATGTTTTTCAGAAACCTATCCTACATTGCCACTGCATGTTTCCTGAACTCCCCATGCTGACCACCCCGTGGCGCTTTTCTCCATCCTACATTTCCACTCACTGCCTATGCTAATTCAGACCCTCCGATACACAACACCCCGTGATGTTTTTTTTACTCCTACTAGTGAATGGCCTGTTAGAAACCCTTACAATGCACCACCACGTGATCATTTACAGAAACCTATCCTACATTGCCACAGCATGTTTCCTGACATCCCCATGCTGACCACCCTGTGGCGCTTTTCTCCATCCTACATTGCCACTCACTGCCTATCCTAATTCAGGCCTTCCGATTCACAACACCCCGTGATTTTTTCTCAATCTTACTAGTCAATGGCCTGTGGGAAACCCTTACAATGCGCACCACCTCGCGATGTTTTTCAGAATCTTATCCTACTTTACCACTGCATGTTTCCTGACCTCCCCATGCTGACCACCCCGTGGCCCATTCCTCCTTCCTACATTGCCACTCACTGCCAATCCTAATTCAGGCCCTCCGATTCACACCACCCCGTGATGTTATTCTCACTCCTACTAGTGAATGGCCTCTTAGAAACCCTTACAATGCGCACAACCCCGTGATGTTTTTCAGAATCCTATCCTACATTGCCACTGCATGTTTCCTGACCTCCCCATGTTGACCACCCCATGGCGCTTTTCTCCATCCTACATTGCCACTCACTGCCTATCCTAATTCAGGCCCTCCGACTCACACCAACGCGGTATGTTTTTCTCACTCCTACTAGTGAATGGCCTGGTAGAAACCCTTACAATGCGCACCACCCCGCGATGTTTTTCAGAATCCTATCCTACATTGCCACTGCATGTTTCCTAACCTCCCCATGCTGACCACCCCGTGGCCCTTTCTCCATCCTACATTGCCACTTACTGCCTATCCTAATTCAGGCCCTCCGATTTACACAACCCCGTGATGTTATTCTCACTCCTACTAGTGAATGGCCTCTTGGAAACCCTTACAATGCTCTCAACCCCACGATGTTTTTCACAAAACTATCCTACATTGCCACTGCATGTTTCCTGACCTCCCCATTGTGTCCACCTCATGGCGCTTTTCTCCATCCTACTTTGCCACTCACTGCCTATCCCAATTCAGGCCCTCCGATTCACAGCAAACCGTGATGTTATTCTCACTCCTACTAGTGAATGGCCTCTTAGAAACCCTTACAATGCGCACCACCCTGCGATTTTTTTCAGAAACCTATCCTACATTGCCACTGCATGTTTCCTGACCTACCCATGCTGACCACCCAGTGGCACTTTTCTCCATCCTACATTGCCACTCACAGCCTATACTAATTCAGGCCCTCCGATTTACACCATCCTGTGATGTTTTTCTCACTCCTACTAGTGATTGGCCTGTTAGAAACCCTTACAATGCGCACCACCCCGGAATGTTTTTCAGAAACCTATCCCACATTGCCACAGGATGTTTCCTGACCTCCCCAAGCTGACCACCCCGTGGCGCTTTTCTCCATCCTACATTGCCACTCACTGCCTATTCTAATTCAGGCCCTCGGATTCACACAAACCCATGATGTTTTCTCACTGCTACTAGTGCATGACGTGTTAGAAACAATTAAAATGCGCAGCACCCCGCGATGTTTTTCAGAATACTATCCTACATTGCCACTGCATGTTTCCTGACCTACCTATGCTGACCACCCTGTGGCGCATTTCTCCATCCTACATTGCCACTCTCTGGCTATCTTAATTCAGGCCCTCCGATTTACCGCACCCCGTGATTTTTTCTCACTCTTACTAGTGAATGGCCTGTTAGAAACCCTTACAATGCCCACCACCCCGCGATGTTTTTCAGAATCCTATCCTACATTGCCACTGCATGTTTCCTGACCTCCCCATGCTGACCAACCCCGGCGCTTTTCTCCATCCTACGTTGCCACTCACGGCCTATCCTAATTAAGGCCCTCCGACTCACACCACCCCGTGATGTTTTTCTCACTCCTACTAGTGAATGGCCTGTTAGAAACCCTTACAATGCCCACCACCCCGCGATGTTTTTCAGAATCCTATCCTACATTGCCACTGCATGATTCCTGACCTCCCCATGCTGACGACCCTGTTGCGCTTTTCTCCATCCTACATTGGCACTCACTGCCTACACCAGTTCAGGCCCTCCGAATCACACCACCCCGTGATGTTTTTCTCACTCCTAGTAGTGAGTAGCCTGTTAGAAAACCTTGCAATGCGCACCACCCCGCAGTGTTTTTCAGAAACCTATCCTACATTGCCACTGCATGTTTTCTGACCTCCCCATGCTGACCACACCGTGGCACTTTTCTCCATCCTACCTTGCGACTCACTGCCTATCCTAATACAGGCTCTCCGATTCACACCATCCCGTGATGTTTTTCTCACTCCTACTAGGGAATAGCTTGTTAGAAACCCTTACAATATGCCCCACCCCGTTATCTTTTTCAGAAACCTATCCTACATTGCCACTGCATGTTTCCTGACATCCCCATGCTGACCACCCCGTGGCGCTTTTCTCCACCCTACATTGCCACTCACTGCCTATCCTAATTCAGGCCTTCCGATTCACAACACCCCGTGATTTTTTCTCACTCTTACTAGTCAATGGCCTGTGGGAAACCCTTACAATGCGCACCACCTCGCGATGTTTTTCAGAATCTTATCCTACTTTACCACTGCATGTTTCCTGACCTCCCCATGCTGACCACCCCGTGGCCCATTCCTCCTTCCTACATTGCCACTCACTGCCAATCCTAATTCAGGCCCTCCGATTCACACCACCCCGTGATGTTATTCTCACTCCTACTAGTGAATGGCCTCTTAGAAACCCTTACAATGCGCACAACCCCGTGATATTTTTCAGAATCCTATCCTACATTGCCACTGCATGTTTCCTGACCTCCCCATGTTGACCACCCCATGGCGCTTTTCTCCATCCTACATTGCCACTCACTGCCTATCCTAATTCAGGCCCTCCGACTCACACCAACGCGGTATGTTTTTCTCACTCCTACTAGTGAATGGCCTGGTAGAAACCCTTACAATGCGCACCACCCCGCGATGTTTTTCAGAATCCTATCCTACATTGCCACTGCATGTTTCCTAACCTCCCCATGCTGACCACCCCGTGGCCCTTTCTCCATCCTACATTGCCACTTACTGCCTATCCTAATTCAGGCCCTCCGATTTACACAACCCCGTGATGTTATTCTCACTCCTACTAGTGAATGGCCTCTTGGAAACCCTTACAATGCTCTCAACCCCACGATGTTTTTCACAAAACTATCCTACATTGCCACTGCATGTTTCCTGACCTCCCCATTGTGTCCACCTCATGGCGCTTTTCTCCATCCTACTTTGCCACTCACTGCCTATCCCAATTCAGGCCCTCCGATTCACAGCAAACCGTGATGTTATTCTCACTCCTACTAGTGAATGGCCTCTTAGAAACCCTTACAATGCGCACCACCCTGCGATTTTTTTCAGAAACCTATCCTACATTGCCACTGCATGTTTCCTGACCTACCCATGCTGACCACCCAGTGGCACTTTTCTCCATCCTACATTGCCACTCACAGCCTATACTAATTCAGGCCCTCCGATTTACACCATCCTGTGATGTTTTTCTCACTCCTACTAGTGATTGGCCTGTTAGAAACCCTTACAATGCGCACCACCCCGGAATGTTTTTCAGAAACCTATCCCACATTGCCACAGGATGTTTCCTGACCTCCCCAAGCTGACCACCCCGTGGCGCTTTTCTCCATCCTACATTGCCACTCACTGCCTATTCTAATTCAGGCCCTCGGATTCACACAAACCCATGATGTTTTCTCACTGCTACTAGTGCATGACGTGTTAGAAACAATTAAAATGCGCAGCACCCCGCGATGTTTTTCAGAATACTATCCTACATTGCCACTGCATGTTTCCTGACCTACCTATGCTGACCACCCTGTGGCGCATTTCTCCATCCTACATTGCCACTCTCTGGCTATCTTAATTCAGGCCCTCCGATTTACCGCACCCCGTGATTTTTTCTCACTCTTACTAGTGAATGGCCTGTTAGAAACCCTTACAATGCCCACCACCCCGCGATGTTTTTCAGAATCCTATCCTACATTGCCACTGCATGTTTCCTGACCTCCCCATGCTGACCAACCCCGGCGCTTTTCTCCATCCTACGTTGCCACTCACGGCCTATCCTAATTAAGGCCCTCCGACTCACACCACCCCGTGATGTTTTTCTCACTCCTACTAGTGAATGGCCTGTTAGAAACCCTTACAATGCCCACCACCCCGCGATGTTTTTCAGAATCCTATCCTACATTGCCACTGCATGATTCCTGACCTCCCCATGCTGACGACCCTGTTGCGCTTTTCTCCATCCTACATTGGCACTCACTGCCTACACCAGTTCAGGCCCTCCGAATCACACCACCCCGTGATGTTTTTCTCACTCCTAGTAGTGAGTAGCCTGTTAGAAAACCTTGCAATGCGCACCACCCCGCAGTGTTTTTCAGAAACCTATCCTACATTGCCACTGCATGTTTTCTGACCTCCCCATGCTGACCACACCGTGGCACTTTTCTCCATCCTACCTTGCGACTCACTGCCTATCCTAATACAGGCTCTCCGATTCACACCATCCCGTGATGTTTTTCTCACTCCTACTAGGGAATAGCTTGTTAGAAACCCTTACAATATGCCCCACCCCGTTATCTTTTTCAGAAACCTATCCTACATTGCCACTGCATGTTTCCTGACATCCCCATGCTGACCACCCCGTGGCGCTTTTCTCCACCCTACATTGCCACTCACTGCCTATCCTAATTCAGGCCCTCCGATTCACACCACAACGTGATGTTTTTCTCACTCCTACTAGTGAATGGCCTGTCATAAACCCTAACAATGCGCACCAACCTGAGATGTTTTACAGAAACCTATCCTACATAGCCACTGCATGTTTCCTGACCTCCCCATGCTGACCACCCCATTGAGCTTTTCTCCATCCTATATTACCACTCACTGCCTAACCCTGTTCAGGCCCTCCGATTCAAACCACCCCGTGATGTTTTTCTCACTCCTAGCAGTGAATAGCCTTTTAGAAAACTTTACAATGCGCACCACCCCGCAATGATTTTGAGAAACCTATCCTACATTGCCACTGCATGTTTCCTGACCTCCCCATGCTGACCACCCGGTGGCGCTTTTCTCCATCCTACATTGCCAATCACTGTCTATCCCAATTCAGGCCCTCCAATTCACACCTTCCCGTGATGTTCTTCTCAGTCCTACTAGTGAATGGCGTGTTAGAAACCCTTACAATGCGCACCACCCCGTGATGTTTTTCAGAAAACTATCCTACATTGCCACAGCATGTTTCCTGACCTCCCCATGCTGACCACCCCGTGGCGCTTTTCACCATCCTACATTGCCACTCACTGCCTATCCTTATTCACACCGT
This sequence comes from Cavia porcellus, assembly GCF_034190915.1. Lineage (NCBI taxonomy): Eukaryota > Metazoa > Chordata > Mammalia > Rodentia > Caviidae > Cavia > Cavia porcellus. Next base: position 416,765 of record NW_026947632.1, read on the forward strand.
CCTATTCACAACACCCCGTGATATTTTTTTCACTCCTACTAGTGAACGGCGTGTTAGAAACCCTTACAATGCACCACCCCGCGATCTTTTTCAGAAACCTATCCTATATTGCCACTGCATGTTTCCTGACCACACCATGCTGACCACCCCGTGGCGCTTTTCTCCATCCTACATTGCCACTCACTGCCTATCCTAATTCAGGCCCTACGATTCACACCACCCCGTGATGTTTTTCTCACTCTTACTAGTAAATGGGCCTTTAGAAGCCCTTACAATGCGCACCACACCGCGATGTTCTTCAGAAAGCTATCCTTCATTGCCACTGCATGTTTCCTGACCTCCCCAAGCTGACCACCCCGTGGCGCTTTTCTCCATCGTACATTGCCACTCACTGCCTATCCTAATTCAGGCCCTCCGATTCACACCATCCCGTGATGTTTTTCTCATTCCTTCTATTGAATGCTGTGTTAGAAACCCTTACATTGCGCACCACCCAACGATGTTTTTCAGAAACATACCCTACATTGCCACTGCATGTTTCCTGACCTCCCCATGGTGACCACCCGGTGGCGCTTTTCTCCATCCTACATTGCCACGCACTGCTTATCCTAATTCAGGCCCTCCGATTCACACCACCCCATGATGTTTTTCTCACTCCTACTAGTTAATGGACTGTTAGAAACCCTTACAATGCGCACCACCCCGCGATGTTTTTCAGAAACCTATCCTAAATTGCCACTGCATGTTTCCTGACCTCCCCATTGTGTCCACCCCATGGCGCTTTTCTCCATCCTTCTTTGTCACTCACTGCCTATACCAATTCAGGCCCTCAGATTCACACCACCCCGTGATGTTATTCTCACTCCTACTAGTGAATGGCCTCTTAGAAACACTTACACTGCGCACAAACCCGCGATTTTTTTCACAAACCTATCCTACATTGCCACTTCATGTTTTCTGACCTCCCCATTCTGTCCACCCCGTGGCGCTTTTCTCCATCCTACATTGCCAATCACTGCCTATCCCAATTCAGGCCCTCCGATTCACACCACCCCTTGATGTTTTTCTCACTCCTACTAGTGAATGGCCTGTTAGAAACCCTTACAATGCGCACCACCCCGCGATGTTTTTCAGAAACCTATCCTACATTGCCACTGAATGTTTCCTGACCTCCCCATGCTGACCACCCGGTGGCGCTTTTCTCCATCCTACATTGCCAATCACTGCCTATCCCAATTCAGGCCCTCCGATTCACACCTTCCCGTGATGTTCTTCTCACTCAAACTAGTGAATGGCGTGTTAGAAACCCTTACAATGCGCACCACCCTGCAATGTTTTTCAGAAACCAATCCTACATTGCCACAGCATGTTTCCTGACCTCCCCATGCTGACCACCCCATGGCGCTTTTCACCATCCTACATTGCCACTCACAGCCTATCATTATTCACAACCTCCGATGCACAACACCCCATGAAGTTTTTCTCACTCCTTCTAGTGAATGGCCTGTTATAAACCCTTACAATGTGTACCACCCCGCGATGTTTTTCAGAAACCTATCCTACATTGCCACTGCATGTTTCCTGACCTCCCCATTCTGTCCACCCTGTGGCGCTTTTCTGCATCCTTCATTGCCACTCACTGCCTATCCCAATTCAGGCCCTCCGATTCACACCACCCCGTGATGTTTTTCTCACTCCTACTAGTGAATGGCCTATTTGAAACCCTTAAAATGCGCACCACCCCGCGATGTTTTTCAGAAACCTATCCTACATTGCCACTGCATGTTTCCTGAACTCCCCATGCTGACCACCCCGTGGCGCTTTTCTCCATCCTACATTTCCACTCACTGCCTATGCTAATTCAGACCCTCCGATACACAACACCCCGTGATGTTTTTTTCACTCCTACTAGTGAATGGCCTGTTAGAAACCCTTACAATGCACCACCACGTGATCATTTACAGAAACCTATCCTACATTGCCACTGCATGTTTCCTGACCACCCGATGCTGACCACCCCGTGGCGCTTTTCCCAATCCTACATTGCCACTCACTGCCTATTCTAATTCAGGCCCTCCGATTCACACAAACCTGGGATGTTATTCTCACTTTTCTACAAGAGGCAATGTAGCATGGCGTGTTAGAAACAATTAAAATGCGCACCACCCCGCGATGTTTTTGAGAATCCTATCCTACATTGCCACTGCAGGTTTCCTGACCTACCCATGCTGACCACCCCATGACGCTTTTCTCCATCCTACATTGCCACTCACTGCCTATCCTAATTCAGGCCCTCCGATTCACACCACCCCGTGATTTTTTCTCACTCTTTCTAGTGAATGGCCTGTTAGAAACCCTTACAATGCGCACCACCCCTGATGTTTTTCAGAATCCTATCCTACATTGCCACTGCATGATTCCTGCCCTCCCCATGCTGACCTCCCCGTGGCCCATTTCTCCATCCTACATTGCCACTTACTGCCTATCCTAATTCAGGCTCTCCGATTCACACCACACCGTGATGTTATTCTCACTCCTACTAGTGAATGGCCTCTTAGAAACCCTTACTATGCACACAAACACGCGATGTTTTTCACAAACCTATCCTACATTGCCACTGCATGTTTCCTGACCTCCCCATTCTGTCCACCCTGTGGCGCTTTTCTGCATCCTTCATTGCCAATCACTGCCTATCCCAATTCAGGCCCTCCGATTCACACCACCCCATGATGTTTTTCTCACTCCTACTAGTGAATCGCCTGTAGGAAACCCTTAAAATGTGAACCACCCCACGATGTTTTTTCACAAATCTATCCTACATTGCCCTGCATGTTTCCTGACCTCCCCATGCTGACCACTCCGTGACGCTTTTCTCCATCTTACATTGCCACTTACTGCCTTTCCTAATTCAGGCCCTCCTATTAACACCACCCCGTGATGTTTTTTTGATTCCTGCTAGTGAATGGCCTGTTAGAAACCCTTACAATGCGCACCACTCCTTGATGTTTTTCAGAAACCTATCCTACATTGCCACTGCATGTGTCCTGACCTCCCCATGCTGACCACACCATGGCGCTTTTGTCCATACCACATTGCCACTCAATGCCTTTTCTAATTCAGGCCCTACGATTCACACCACCCCATGAAATTTTTCTCACTCCTTCTAGTGAATGGCCTGTTAGAAACCCTTACAATCCGCACCACCCCGCGATGTTTTTCAGAAACCTATCCTACATTGCCACTGCATGTTTCCTGACCTCCCCATGCTGACCACCCCGTGGCCGTTTTCTCCATCCTACATTGCCACTCACTGCCTATCCTAATCCAGGCCCTCCGATTCACACCACTCCATGATGTTTTTCTCACCCCTACTAGTGAATGGCCTGTTAAAAACCCTTACAATGCACACTACCCCGCGATGTTTTTCAGAAACCTGTCCTACATTGCCACTGCATGTTTCCTGACCTCCCCAAGCTGACCACCCAATGGCGCTTTTCTCCATCCTACATTGCCACTCACTGCCTATCCTAATTCAGGCCCTCCGATTCACACCACACGGTGCTGTTTTTCTCACGGCTACTAGTGCATGGCGTGTAAGTAACAATTACAATGTGCAACACCCTGCAATGTTTTTCAGAAACCTATCCTACATTGCTACTGCATGTTTCCTGACCTCCCGATGCTGACCAGCCCGTGGCGCTTTTGTCCGTCCTACATTGCCACTCACTGCCTAACATAATTCAGGTCCTCTGATTCACACCACCCCGTGATGTTTTTCTCACTCCTACTAGTGAATGGCCTGTTAGAAACACTTACAATGCACCACCCCGCGATCATTTACAGAAACCTATCCTACATTGCCACTGCATGTTTCCTGACCACCCGATGCTGACCACCCCGTGGTGCTTTTCCCAATCCTACATTGCCACTCACTGCCTATTCTAATTCAGGCCCTCCGCTTCACACAAACCCGTGATGTTATTCTCACTTTTCTACAAGAGCATGGCGTGTTAGAAACAGTTAAAATGCGCACCACCCCGCGATGATTTTCAGAATCCTATCCAACATTGCCACTGCAGGTTTCCTGACCTACCCATGCTGACCACCCCGTGACGCTTTTCTCCATCCTACATTGCCACTCACTGCTTATCCTAATTCAGGCCCTCCGATTCACACCACCCCGTGATTTTTTCTCACTCTTACTAGTGAATGGCCTGTTAGAAACCCTTACAATGCGCACCACCCCGCGATGTTTTTCAGAATCCTATCCTACATTGCCACTGCATGATTCCTGCCCTCCCCATGCTGACCACCCCGTGGCCCATTTCTCCATCCTACATTACCACTTACTGCCTATCCTAATTCAGGCTCTCCGATTCACACCACCCCGTGATGTTATTCTCACTCCTACTAGCGAATGTTCTCTTAGAAACACTTACTATGCGCACAAACACGCGATGTTTTTCGCAAACCTATCCTACATTGCCACTGCATGTTTCCTGACCTCCCCATTCTGTCCACCCTGTGGCGCTTTTCTGCATCCTTCATTGCCACTCACTGCCTATTCCAATTCAGGCCCTCCGAATCACACCACACCATGATGTTTTTCTCACTCCTACTAGTGAATGGCCTGTTAGAAACCCTTAAAATGCGAACCACCCCGCGATGTTTTTCAGAATCCTATCCTACATTGCCACTGCATGATTCCTGACCTCCCCAAGCTGACGACCCTGTTGCGCTTTTCTCCATCCTACATTGCCACTCACTGCCTACACCAGTTCAGGCCCTCCGAATCACACCACCCCGTGATGTTTTTCTCACTCCTAGTAGTGAGTAGCCTGTTAGAAAACCTTGCAATGCGCACCACCCCGCAGTGTTTTTCAGAAACCTATCCTACATTGCCACTGCATGTTTTCTGACCTCCCCATGCTGACCACACCGTGGCACTTTTCTCCATCCTACCTTGCGACTCACTGCCTATCCTAATACAGGCTCTCCGATTCACACCATCCCGTGATGTTTTTCTCACTCCTACTAGGGAATAGCTTGTTAGAAACCCTTACAATATGCCCCACCCCGTTATCTTTTTCAGAAACCTATCCTACATTGCCACTGCATGTTTCCTGACATCCCCATGCTGACCACCCCGTGGCGCTTTTCTCCACCCTACATTGCCACTCACTGCCTATCCTAATTCAGGCCCTCCGATTCACACCACAACGTGATGTTTTTCTCACTCCTACTAGTGAATGGCCTGTCATAAACCCTAACAATGCGCACCAACCTGAGATGTTTTACAGAAACCTATCCTACATAGCCACTGCATGTTTCCAGACCTCCCCATGCTGACCACCCCATTGAGCTTTTCTCCATCCTATATTACCACTCACTGCCTAACCCTGTTCAGGCCCTCCGATTCAAACCACCCCGTGATGTTTTTCTCACTCCTAGCAGTGAATAGCCTTTTAGAAAACTTTACAATGCGCACCACCCCGCAATGATTTTGAGAAACCTATCCTACATTGCCACTGCATGTTTCCTGACCTCCCCATGCTGACCACCCGGTGGCGCTTTTCTCCATCCTACATTGCCAATCACTGTCTATCCCAATTCAGGCCCTCCAATTCACACCTTCCCGTGATGTTCTTCTCAGTCCTACTAGTGAATGGCGTGTTAGAAACCCTTACAATGCGCAAAACCCCGTGATGTTTTTCAGAAAACTATCCTACATTGCCACAGCATGTTTCCTGACCTCCCCATGCTGACCACCCCGTGGCGCTTTTCACCATCCTACATTGCCACTCACTGCCTATCCTTATTCACACCGTCCTATTCACAACACCCCGTGATATTTTTTTCACTCCTACTAGTGAATGGCGTGTTAGAAACCCTTACAATGCACCACCCCGTGATCTTTTTCAGAAACCTATCCTATATTGCCACTGCATGTTTCCTGACCACACCATGCTGACCACCCCGTGGCGCTTTTCTCCATCCTACATTGCCACTCACTGCCTATCCTAATTCAGGCCCTACGATTCACACCACCCCGTGATGTTTTTCTCACTCTTACTAGTAAATGGGCCTTTAGAAGCCCTTACAATGCGCACCACACCGCGATGTTCTTCAGAAAGCTATCCTTCATTGCCACTGCATGTTTCCTGACCTCCCCAAGCTGACCACCCCGTGGCGCTTTTCTCCCTCGTACATTGCCACTCACTGCCTATCCTAATTCAGGCCCTCCGATTCACACCATCCCGTGATGTTTTTCTCATTCCTTCTATTGAATGCTGTGTTAGAAACCCTTACATTGCGCACCACCCAACGATGTTTTTCAGAAACATACCCTACATTGCCACTGCATGTTTCCTGACCTCCCCATGGTGACCACCCGGTGGCGCTTTTCTCCATCCTACATTGCCACGCACTGCTTATCCTAATTCAGGCCCTCCGATTCACACCACCCCATGATGTTTTTCTCACTCCTACTAGTTAATGGACTGTTAGAAACCCTTACAATGCGCACAACCCCGCGATGTTTTTCAGAAACCTATCCTAAATTGCCACTGCATGTTTCCTGACCTCCCCATTGTGTCCACCCCATGGCGCTTTTCTCCATCCTTCTTTGTCACTCACTGCCTATACCAATTCAGGCCCTCAGATTCACACCACCCCGTGATGTTATTCTCACTCCTACTAGTGAATGGCCTCTTAGAAACACTTACACTGCGCACAAACCCGCGATTTTTTTCACAAACCTATCCTACATTGCCACTTCATGTTTTCTGACCTCCCCATTCTGTCCACCCCGTGGCGCTTTTCTCCATCCTACATTGCCAATCACTGCCTATCCCAATTCAGGCCCTCCGATTCACACCACCCCTTGATGTTTTTCTCACTCCTACTAGTGAATGGCCTGTTAGAAACCCTTACAATGCGCACCACCCCGCGATGTTTTTCAGAAACCTATCCTACATTGCCACTGCATGTTTCCTGACCTCCCCATGCTGACCACCCGGTGGCGCTTTTCTCCATCCTACATTGCCAATCACTGCCTATCCCAATTCAGGCCCTCCGATTCACACCTTCCCGTGATGTTCTTCTCACTCAAACTAGTGAATGGCGTGTTAGAAACCCTTACAATGCGCACCACCCTGCAATGTTTTTCAGAAACCAATCCTACATTGCCACAGCATGTTTCCTGACCTCCCCATGCTGACCACCCCATGGCGCTTTTCACCATCCTACATTGCCACTCACAGCCTATCATTATTCACAACCTCCGATTCACAACACCCCATGATGTTTTTCTCACTCCTTCTAGTGAATGGCCTGTTATAAACCCTTACAATGTGTACCACCCCGCGATGTTTTTCAGAAACCTATCCTACATTGCCACTGCATGTTTCCTGACCTCCCCATTCTGTCCACCCTGTGGCGCTTTTCTGCATCCTTCATTGCCACTCACTGCCTATCCCAATTCAGGCCCTCCGATTCACACCACCCCGTGATGTTTTTCTCACTCCTACTAGTGAATGGCCTATTTGAAACCCTTAAAATGCGCACCACCCCGCGATGTTTTTCAGAAACCTATCCTACATTGCCACTGCATGTTTCCTGAACTCCCCATGCTGACCACCCCGTGGCGCTTTTCTCCATCCTACATTTCCACTCACTGCCTATGCTAATTCAGACCCTCCGATACACAACACCCCGTGATGTTTTTTTCACTCCTACTAGTGAATGGCCTGTTAGAAACCCTTACAATGCACCACCACGTGATCATTTACAGAAACCTATCCTACATTGCCACTGCATGTTTCCTGACCACCCGATGCTGACCACCCCGTGGTGCTTTTCCCAATCCTACATTGCCACTCACTGCCTATTCTAATTCAGGCCCTCCGATTCACACAAACCTGGGATGTTATTCTCACTTTTCTACAAGAGGCAATGTAGCATGGCGTGTTAGAAACAATTAAAATGCGCACCACCCTGCGATGTTTTTGAGAATCCTATCCTACATTGCCACTGCAGGTTTCCTGACCTACCCATGCTGACCACCCCATGACGCTTTTCTCCATCCTACATTGCCACTCACTGCCTATCCTAATTCAGGCCCTCCGATTCACACCACCCCGTGATTTTTTCTCACTCTTTCTAGTGAATGGCCTGTTAGAAACCCTTACAATGCGCACCACCCCTGATGTTTTTCAGAATCCTGTCCTACATTGCCACTGCATGATTCCTGCCCTCCCCATGCTGACCTCCCCGTGGCCCATTTCTCCATCCTACATTGCCACTTACTGCCTATCCTAATTCAGGCTCTCCGATTCACACCACACCGTGATGTTATTCTCACTCCTACTAGTGAATGGCCTCTTAGAAACCCTTACTATGCACACAAACACGCGATGTTTTTCACAAACCTATCCTACATTGCCACTGCATGTTTCCTGACCTCCCCATTCTGTCCACCCTGTGGCGCTTTTCTGCATCCTTCATTGCCAATCACTGCCTATCCCAATTCAGGCCCTCCGATTCACACCACCCCATGATGTTTTTCTCACTCCTACTAGTGAATGGCCTGTAGGAAACCCTTAAAATGTGAACCACCCCGCGATGTTTTTTCACAAATCTATCCTACATTGCCCTGCATGTTTCCTGACCTCCCCATGCTGACCACTCCGTGAAGCTTTTCTCCATCTTACATTGCCACTTACTGCCTTTCCTAATTCAGGCCCTCCTATTAACACCACCCCGTGATGTTTTTTTGATTCCTGCTAGTGAATGGCCTGTTAGAAACCCTTACAATGCGCACCACTCCGCGATGTTTTTCAGAAACCTATCCTACATTGCCACTGCATGTGTCCTGACCTCCCCATGCTGACCACACCATGGCGCTTTTGTCCATACCACATTGCCACTCAATGCCTTTTCTAATTCAGGCCCTACGATTCACACCACCCCATGAAATTTTTCTCACTCCTTCTAGTGAATGGCCTGTTAGAAACCCTTACAATCCGCACCACCCCGCGATGTTTTTCAGAAACCTATCCTACATTGCCACTGCATGTTTCCTGACCTCCCCATGCTGACCACCCCGTGGCCGTTTTCTCCATCCTACATTGCCACTCACTGCCTATCCTAATCCAGGCCCTCCGATTCACACCACTCCATGATGTTTTTCTCACCCCTACTAGTGAATGGCCTGTTAAAAAACCTTACAATGCACACTACCCCGCGATGTTTTTCAGAAACCTGTCCTACATTGCCACTGCATGTTTCCTGACCTCACCAAGCTGACCACCCAATGGCGCTTTTCTCCATCCTACATTGCCACTCACTGCCTATCCTAATTCAGGCCCTCCGATTCACACCACACGGTGCTGTTTTTCTCACGGCTACTAGTGCATGGCGTGTAAGTAACAATTACAATGTGCAACACCCTGCAATGTTTTTCAGAAACCTATCCTACATTGCTACTGCATGTTTCCTGACCTCCCGATGCTGACCAGCCCGTGGCGCTTTTGTCCGTCCTACATTGCCACTCACTGCCTAACCTAATTCAGGTCCTCTGATTCACACCACCCCGTGATGTTTTTCTCACTCTTACTAGTAAATTGGCCTTTAGAAGCCCTTACAATGCGCACCACACCGCGATGTTCTTCAGAAAGCTATCCTTCATTGCCACTGCATGTTTCCTGACCTCCCCAAGCTGACCACCCCGTGGCGCTTTTCTCCATCGTACATTGCCACTCACTGCCTATCCTAATTCAGGCCCTCCGATTCACACCATCCCGTGATGTTTTTCTCATTCCTTCTATTGAATGCTGTGTTAGAAACCCTTACATTGCGCACCACCCAACGATGTTTTTCAGAAACATACCCTACATTGCCAATGCATGTTTCCTGACCTCCCCATGGTGACCACCCGGTGGCGCTTTTCTCCATCCTACATTGCCACGCACTGCTTATCCTAATTCAGGCCCTCCGATTCACACCACCCCATGATGTTTTTCTCACTCCTACTAGTTAATGGACTGTTAGAAACCCTTACAATGCGCACCACCCCGCGATGTTTTTCAGAAACCTATCCTAAATTGCCACTGCATGTTTCCTGACCTCCCCATTGTGTCCACCCCATGGCGCTTTTCTCCATCCTTGTTTGTCACTCACTGCCTATACCAATTCAGGCCCTCAGATTCACACCACCCCGTGATGTTATTCTCACTCCTACTAGTGAATGGCCTCTTAGAAACACTTACACTGCGCACAAACCCGCGATTTTTTTCACAAACCTATCCTACATTGCCACTTCATGTTTTCTGACCTCCCCATTCTGTCCACCCCGTGGCGCTTTTCTCCATCCTACATTGCCAATCACTGCCTATCCCAATTCAGGCCCTCCGATTCACACCACCCCTTGATGTTTTTCTCACTCCTACTAGTGAATGGCCTGTTAGAAACCCTTACAATGCGCACCACCCCGCGATGTTTTTCAGAAACCTATCCTACATTGCCACTGCATGTTTCCTGACCTCCCCATGCTGACCACCCGGTGGCGCTTTTCTCCATCCTACATTGCCAATCACTGCCTATCCCAATTCAGGCCCTCCGATTCACACCTTCCCGTGAAGTTCTTCTCACTCAAACTAGTGAATGGCGTGTTAGAAACCCTTACAATGCGCACCACCCTGCAATGTTTTTCAGAAACCAATCCTACATTGCCACAGCATGTTTCCTGACCTCCCCATGCTGACCACCCCATGGCGCTTTTCACCATCCTACATTGCCACTCACAGCCTATCATTATTCACAACCTCCGATTCACAACACCCCATGATGTTTTTCTCACTCCTTCTAGTGAATGGCCTGTTATAAACCCTTACAATGTGTACCACCCCGCGATGTTTTTCAGAAACCTATCCTACATTGCCACTGCATGTTTCCTGAACTCCCCATGCTGACCACCCCGTGGCGCTTTTCTCCATCCTACATTTCCACTCACTGCCTATGCTAATTCAGACCCTCCGATACACAACACCCCGTGATGTTTTTTTCACTCCTACTAGTGAATGGCCTGTTAGAAACCCTTACAATGCACCACCACGTGATCATTTACAGAAACCTATCCTACATTGCCACAGCATGTTTCCTGACATCCCCATGCTGACCACCCTGTGGCGCTTTTCTCCATCCTACATTGCCACTCACTGCCTATCCTAATTCAGGCCTTCCGATTCACAACACCCCGTGATTTTTTCTCACTCTTACTAGTCAATGGCCTGTGGGAAACCCTTACAATGCGCACCACCTCGCGATGTTTTTCAGAATCTTATCCTACTTTACCACTGCATGTTTCCTGACCTCCCCATGCTGACCACCCCGTGGCCCATTCCTCCTTCCTACATTGCTACTCACTGCCAATCCTAATTCAGGCCCTCCGATTCACACCACCCCGTGATGTTATTCTCACTCCTACTAGTGAATGGCCTCTTAGAAACCCTTACAATGCGCACAACCCCGTGATGTTTTTCAGAATCCTATCCTACATTCCCACTGCATGTTTCCTGACCTCCCCATGTTGACCACCCCATGGCGCTTTTCTCCATCCTACATTGCCAATCACTGCCTATCCCAATTCAGGCCCTCCGATTCACACCACCCCTTGATGTTTTTCTCACTCCTACTAGTGAATGGCCTGTTATAAACCCTTACAATGTGTACCACCCCGCGATGTTTTTCAGAAACCTATCCTACATTGCCACTGCATGTTTCCTGACCTCCCCATTCTGTCCACCCTGTGGCGCTTTTCTGCATCCTTCATTGCCACTCACTGCCTATCCCAATTCAGGCCCTCCGATTCACACCACCCCGTGATGTTTTTCTCACTCCTACTAGTGAATGGCCTATTTGAAACCCTTAAAATGCGCACCACCCCGCGATGTTTTTCAGAAACCTATCCTACATTGCCACTGCATGTTTCCTGAACTCCCCATGCTGACCACCCCGTGGCGCTTTTCTCCATCCTACATTTCCACTCACTGCCTATGCTAATTCAGACCCTCCGATACACAACACCCCGTGATGTTTTTTTCACTCCTACTAGTGAATGGCCTGTTAGAAACCCTTACAATGCACCACCACGTGATCATTTACAGAAACCTATCCTACATTGCCACTGCATGTTTCCTGACCACCCGATGCTGACCACCCCGTGGCGCTTTTCCCAATCCTACATTGCCACTCACTGCCTATTCTAATTCAGGCCCTCCGATTCACACAAACCTGGGATGTTATTCTCACTTTTCTACAAGAGGCAATGTAGCATGGCGTGTTAGAAACAATTAAAATGCGCACCACCCCGCGATGTTTTTGAGAATCCTATCCTACATTGCCACTGCAGGTTTCCTGACCTACCCATGCTGACCACCCCATGACGCTTTTCTCCATCCTACATTGCCACTCACTGCCTATCCTAATTCAGGCCCTCCGATTCACACCACCCCGTGATTTTTTCTCACTCTTTCTAGTGAATGGCCTGTTAGAAACCCTTACAATGCGCACCACCCCTGATGTTTTTCAGAATCCTATCCTACATTGCCACTGCATGATTCCTGCCCTCCCCATGCTGACCTCCCCGTGGCCCATTTCTCCATCCTACATTGCCACTTACTGCCTATCCTAATTCAGGCTCTCCGATTCACACCACACCGTGATGTTATTCTCACTCCTACTAGTGAATGGCCTCTTAGAAACCCTTACTATGCACACAAACACGCGATGTTTTTCACAAACCTATCCTACATTGCCACTGCATGTTTCCTGACCTCCCCATTCTGTCCACCCTGTGGCGCTTTTCTGCATCCTTCATTGCCAATCACTGCCTATCCCAATTCAGGCCCTCCGATTCACACCACCCCATGATGTTTTTCTCACTCCTACTAGTGAATCGCCTGTAGGAAACCCTTAAAATGTGAACCACCCCACGATGTTTTTTCACAAATCTATCCTACATTGCCCTGCATGTTTCCTGACCTCCCCATGCTGACCACTCCGTGACGCTTTTCTCCATCTTACATTGCCACTTACTGCCTTTCCTAATTCAGGCCCTCCTATTAACACCACCCCGTGATGTTTTTTTGATTCCTGCTAGTGAATGGCCTGTTAGAAACCCTTACAATGCGCACCACTCCTTGATGTTTTTCAGAAACCTATCCTACATTGCCACTGCATGTGTCCTGACCTCCCCATGCTGACCACACCATGGCGCTTTTGTCCATACCACATTGCCACTCAATGCCTTTTCTAATTCAGGCCCTACGATTCACACCACCCCATGAAATTTTTCTCACTCCTTCTAGTGAATGGCCTGTTAGAAACCCTTACAATCCGCACCACCCCGCGATGTTTTTCAGAAACCTATCCTACATTGCCACTGCATGTTTCCTGACCTCCCCATGCTGACCACCCCGTGGCCGTTTTCTCCATCCTACATTGCCACTCACTGCCTATCCTAATCCAGGCCCTCCGATTCACACCACTCCATGATGTTTTTCTCACCCCTACTAGTGAATGGCCTGTTAAAAACCCTTACAATGCACACTACCCCGCGATGTTTTTCAGAAACCTGTCCTACATTGCCACTGCATGTTTCCTGACCTCCCCAAGCTGACCACCCAATGGCGCTTTTCTCCATCCTACATTGCCACTCACTGCCTATCCTAATTCAGGCCCTCCGATTCACACCACACGGTGCTGTTTTTCTCACGGCTACTAGTGCATGGCGTGTAAGTAACAATTACAATGTGCAACACCCTGCAATGTTTTTCAGAAACCTATCCTACATTGCTACTGCATGTTTCCTGACCTCCCGATGCTGACCAGCCCGTGGCGCTTTTGTCCGTCCTACATTGCCACTCACTGCCTAACATAATTCAGGTCCTCTGATTCACACCACCCCGTGATGTTTTTCTCACTCCTACTAGTGAATGGCCTGTTAGAAACACTTACAATGCACCACCCCGCGATCATTTACAGAAACCTATCCTACATTGCCACTGCATGTTTCCTGACCACCCGATGCTGACCACCCCGTGGTGCTTTTCCCAATCCTACATTGCCACTCACTGCCTATTCTAATTCAGGCCCTCCGCTTCACACAAACCCGTGATGTTATTCTCACTTTTCTACAAGAGCATGGCGTGTTAGAAACAGTTAAAATGCGCACCACCCCGCGATGTTTTTCAGAATCCTATCCAACATTGCCACTGCAGGTTTCCTGACCTACCCATGCTGACCACCCCGTGACGCTTTTCTCCATCCTACATTGCCACTCACTGCTTATCCTAATTCAGGCCCTCCGATTCACACCACCCCGTGATTTTTTCTCACTCTTACTAGTGAATGGCCTGTTAGAAACCCTTACAATGCGCACCACCCCGCGATGTTTTTCAGAATCCTATCCTACATTGCCACTGCATGATTCCTGCCCTCCCCATGCTGACCACCCCGTGGCCCATTTCTCCATCCTACATTACCACTTACTGCCTATCCTAATTCAGGCTCTCCGATTCACACCACCCCGTGATGTTATTCTCACTCCTACTAGCGAATGTTCTCTTAGAAACACTTACTATGCGCACAAACACGCGATGTTTTTCGCAAACCTATCCTACATTGCCACTGCATGTTTCCTGACCTCCCCATTCTGTCCACCCTGTGGCGCTTTTCTGCATCCTTCATTGCCACTCACTGCCTATTCCAATTCAGGCCCTCCGAATCACACCACACCATGATGTTTTTCTCACTCCTACTAGTGAATGGCCTGTTAGAAACCCTTAAAATGCGAACCACCCCGCGATGTTTTTCAGAATCCTATCCTACATTGCCACTGCATGATTCCTGACCTCCCCAAGCTGACGACCCTGTTGCGCTTTTCTCCATCCTACATTGCCACTCACTGCCTACACCAGTTCAGGCCCTCCGAATCACACCACCCCGTGATGTTTTTCTCACTCCTAGTAGTGAGTAGCCTGTTAGAAAACCTTGCAATGCGCACCACCCCGCAGTGTTTTTCAGAAACCTATCCTACATTGCCACTGCATGTTTTCTGACCTCCCCATGCTGACCACACCGTGGCACTTTTCTCCATCCTACCTTGCGACTCACTGCCTATCCTAATACAGGCTCTCCGATTCACACCATCCCGTGATGTTTTTCTCACTCCTACTAGGGAATAGCTTGTTAGAAACCCTTACAATATGCCCCACCCCGTTATCTTTTTCAGAAACCTATCCTACATTGCCACTGCATGTTTCCTGACATCCCCATGCTGACCACCCCGTGGCGCTTTTCTCCACCCTACATTGCCACTCACTGCCTATCCTAATTCAGGCCCTCCGATTCACACCACAACGTGATGTTTTTCTCACTCCTACTAGTGAATGGCCTGTCATAAACCCTAACAATGCGCACCAACCTGAGATGTTTTACAGAAACCTATCCTACATAGCCACTGCATGTTTCCAGACCTCCCCATGCTGACCACCCCATTGAGCTTTTCTCCATCCTATATTACCACTCACTGCCTAACCCTGTTCAGGCCCTCCGATTCAAACCACCCCGTGATGTTTTTCTCACTCCTAGCAGTGAATAGCCTTTTAGAAAACTTTACAATGCGCACCACCCCGCAATGATTTTGAGAAACCTATCCTACATTGCCACTGCATGTTTCCTGACCTCCCCATGCTGACCACCCGGTGGCGCTTTTCTCCATCCTACATTGCCAATCACTGTCTATCCCAATTCAGGCCCTCCAATTCACACCTTCCCGTGATGTTCTTCTCAGTCCTACTAGTGAATGGCGTGTTAGAAACCCTTACAATGCGCAAAACCCCGTGATGTTTTTCAGAAAACTATCCTACATTGCCACAGCATGTTTCCTGACCTCCCCATGCTGACCACCCCGTGGCGCTTTTCACCATCCTACATTGCCACTCACTGCCTATCCTTATTCACACCGTCCTATTCACAACACCCCGTGATATTTTTTTCACTCCTACTAGTGAATGGCGTGTTAGAAACCCTTACAATGCACCACCCCGCGATCTTTTTCAGAAACCTATCCTATATTGCCACTGCATGTTTCCTGACCACACCATGCTGACCACCCCGTGGCGCTTTTCTCCATCCTACATTGCCACTCACTGCCTATCCTAATTCAGGCCCTACGATTCACACCACCCCGTGATGTTTTTCTCACTCTTACTAGTAAATGGGCCTTTAGAAGCCATTACAATGCGCACCACACCGCGATGTTCTTCAGAAAGCTATCCTTCATTGCCACTGCATGTTTCCTGACCTCCCCAAGCTGACCACCCCGTGGCGCTTTTCTCCCTCGTACATTGCCACTCACTGCCTATCCTAATTCAGGCCCTCCGATTCACACCATCCCGTGATGTTTTTCTCATTCCTTCTATTGAATGCTGTGTTAGAAACCCTTACATTGCGCACCACCCAACGATGTTTTTCAGAAACATACCCTACATTGCCACTGCATGTTTCCTGACCTCCCCATGGTGACCACCCGGTGGCGCTTTTCTCCATCCTACATTGCCACGCACTGCTTATCCTAATTCAGGCCCTCCGATTCACACCACCCCATGATGTTTTTCTCACTCCTACTAGTTAATGGACTGTTAGAAACCCTTACAATGCGCACCACCCCGCGATGTTTTTCAGAAACCTATCCTAAATTGCCACTGCATGTTTCCTGACCTCCCCATTGTGTCCACCCCATGGCGCTTTTCTCCATCCTTCTTTGTCACTCACTGCCTATACCAATTCAGGCCCTCAAATTCACACCACCCCGTGATGTTATTCTCACTCCTACTAGTGAATGGCCTCTTAGAAACACTTACACTGCGCACAAACCCGCGATTTTTTTCACAAACCTATCCTACATTGCCACTTCATGTTTTCTGACCTCCCCATTCTGTCCACCCCGTGGCGCTTTTCTCCATCCTACATTGCCAATCACTGCCTATCCCAATTCAGGCCCTCCGATTCACACCACCCCTTGATGTTTTTCTCACTCCTACTAGTGAATGGCCTGTTAGAAACCCTTACAATGCGCACCACCCCGCGATGTTTTTCAGAAACCTATCCTACATTGCCACTGCATGTTTCCTGACCTCCCCATGCTGACCACCCGGTGGCGCTTTTCTCCATCCTACATTGCCAATCACTGCCTATCCCAATTCAGGCCCTCCGATTCACACCTTCCCGTGATGTTCTTCTCACTCAAACTAGTGAATGGCGTGTTAGAAACCCTTACAATGCGCACCACCCTGCAATGTTTTTCAGAAACCAATCCTACATTGCCACAGCATGTTTCCTGACCTCCCCATGCTGACCACCCCATGGCGCTTTTCACCATCCTACATTGCCACTCACAGCCTATCATTATTCACAACCTCCGATTCACAACACCCCATGATGTTTTTCTCACTCCTTCTAGTGAATGGCCTGTTATAAACCCTTACAATGTGTACCACCCCGCGATGTTTTTCAGAAACCTATCCTACATTGCCACTGCATGTTTCCTGACCTCCCCATTCTGTCCACCCTGTGGCGCTTTTCTGCATCCTTCATTGCCACTCACTGCCTATCCCAATTCAGGCCCTCCGATTCACACCACCCCGTGATGTTTTTCTCACTCCTACTAGTGAATGGCCTATTTGAAACCCTTAAAATGCGCACCACCCCGCGATGTTTTTCAGAAACCTATCCTACATTGCCACTGCATGTTTCCTGAACTCCCCATGCTGACCACCCCGTGGCGCTTTTCTCCATCCTACATTTCCACTCACTGCCTATGCTAATTCAGACCCTCCGATACACAACACCCCGTGATGTTTTTTTCACTCCTACTAGTGAATGGCCTGTTAGAAACCCTTACAATGCACCACCACGTGATCATTTACAGAAACCTATCCTACATTGCCACTGCATGTTTCCTGACCACCCGATGCTGACCACCCCGTGGTGCTTTTCCCAATCCTACATTGCCACTCACTGCCTATTCTAATTCAGGCCCTCCGATTCACACAAACCTGGGATGTTATTCTCACTTTTCTACAAGAGGCAATGTAGCATGGCGTGTTAGAAACAATTAAAATGCGCACCACCCCGCGATGTTTTTGAGAATCCTATCCTACATTGCCACTGCAGGTTTCCTGACCTACCCATGCTGACCACCCCATGACGCTTTTCTCCATCCTACATTGCCACTCACTGCCTATCCTAATTCAGGCCCTCCGATTCACACCACCCCGTGATTTTTTCTCACTCTTTCTAGTGAATGGCCTGTTAGAAACCCTTACAATGCGCACCACCCCTGATGTTTTTCAGAATCCTGTCCTACATTGCCACTGCATGATTCCTGCCCTCCCCATGCTGACCTCCCCGTGGCCCATTTCTCCATCCTACATTGCCACTTACTGCCTATCCTAATTCAGGCTCTCCGATTCACACCACACCGTGATGTTATTCTCACTCCTACTAGTGAATGGCCTCTTAGAAACCCTTACTATGCACACAAACACGCGATGTTTTTCACAAACCTATCCTACATTGCCACTGCATGTTTCCTGACCTCCCCATTCTGTCCACCCTGTGGCGCTTTTCTGCATCCTTCATTGCCAATCACTGCCTATCCCAATTCAGGCCCTCCGATTCACACCACCCCATGATGTTTTTCTCACTCCTACTAGTGAATGGCCTGTAGGAAACCCTTAAAATGTGAACCACCCCGCGATGTTTTTTCACAAATCTATCCTACATTGCCCTGCATGTTTCCTGACCTCCCCATGCTGACCACTCCGTGAAGCTTTTCTCCATCTTACATTGCCACTTACTGCCTTTCCTAATTCAGGCCCTCCTATTAACACCACCCCGTGATGTTTTTTTGATTCCTGCTAGTGAATGGCCTGTTAGAAACCCTTACAATGCGCACCACTCCGCGATGTTTTTCAGAAACCTATCCTACATTGCCACTGCATGTGTCCTGACCTCCCCATGCTGACCACACCATGGCGCTTTTGTCCATACCACATTGCCACTCAATGCCTTTTCTAATTCAGGCCCTACGATTCACACCACCCCATGAAATTTTTCTCACTCCTTCTAGTGAATGGCCTGTTAGAAACCCTTACAATCCGCACCACCCCGCGATGTTTTTCAGAAACCTATCCTACATTGCCACTGCATGTTTCCTGACCTCCCCATGCTGACCACCCCGTGGCCGTTTTCTCCATCCTACATTGCCACTCACTGCCTATCCTAATCCAGGCCCTCCGATTCACACCACTCCATGATGTTTTTCTCACCCCTACTAGTGAATGGCCTGTTAAAAAACCTTACAATGCACACTACCCCGCGATGTTTTTCAGAAACCTGTCCTACATTGCCACTGCATGTTTCCTGACCTCACCAAGCTGACCACCCAATGGCGCTTTTCTCCATCCTACATTGCCACTCACTGCCTATCCTAATTCAGGCCCTCCGATTCACACCACACGGTGCTGTTTTTCTCACGGCTACTAGTGCATGGCGTGTAAGTAACAATTACAATGTGCAACACCCTGCAATGTTTTTCAGAAACCTATCCTACATTGCTACTGCATGTTTCCTGACCTCCCGATGCTGACCAGCCCGTGGCGCTTTTGTCCGTCCTACATTGCCACTCACTGCCTAACCTAATTCAGGTCCTCTGATTCACACCACCCCGTGATGTTTTTCTCACTCTTACTAGTAAATTGGCCTTTAGAAGCCCTTACAATGCGCACCACACCGCGATGTTCTTCAGAAAGCTATCCTTCATTGCCACTGCATGTTTCCTGACCTCCCCAAGCTGACCACCCCGTGGCGCTTTTCTCCATCGTACATTGCCACTCACTGCCTATCCTAATTCAGGCCCTCCGATTCACACCATCCCGTGATGTTTTTCTCATTCCTTCTATTGAATGCTGTGTTAGAAACCCTTACATTGCGCACCACCCAACGATGTTTTTCAGAAACATACCCTACATTGCCAATGCATGTTTCCTGACCTCCCCATGGTGACCACCCGGTGGCGCTTTTCTCCATCCTACATTGCCACGCACTGCTTATCCTAATTCAGGCCCTCCGATTCACACCACCCCATGATGTTTTTCTCACTCCTACTAGTTAATGGACTGTTAGAAACCCTTACAATGCGCACCACCCCGCGATGTTTTTCAGAAACCTATCCTAAATTGCCACTGCATGTTTCCTGACCTCCCCATTGTGTCCACCCCATGGCGCTTTTCTCCATCCTTGTTTGTCACTCACTGCCTATACCAATTCAGGCCCTCAGATTCACACCACCCCGTGATGTTATTCTCACTCCTACTAGTGAATGGCCTCTTAGAAACACTTACACTGCGCACAAACCCGCGATTTTTTTCACAAACCTATCCTACATTGCCACTTCATGTTTTCTGACCTCCCCATTCTGTCCACCCCGTGGCGCTTTTCTCCATCCTACATTGCCAATCACTGCCTATCCCAATTCAGGCCCTCCGATTCACACCACCCCTTGATGTTTTTCTCACTCCTACTAGTGAATGGCCTGTTAGAAACCCTTACAATGCGCACCACCCCGCGATGTTTTTCAGAAACCTATCCTACATTGCCACTGCATGTTTCCTGACCTCCCCATGCTGACCACCCGGTGGCGCTTTTCTCCATCCTACATTGCCAATCACTGCCTATCCCAATTCAGGCCCTCGGATTCACACCTTCCCGTGAAGTTCTTCTCACTCAAACTAGTGAATGGCGTGTTAGAAACCCTTACAATGCGCACCACCCTGCAATGTTTTTCAGAAACCAATCCTACATTGCCACAGCATGTTTCCTGACCTCCCCATGCTGACCACCCCATGGCGCTTTTCACCATCCTACATTGCCACTCAAAGCCTATCATTATTCACAACCTCCGATTCACAACACCCCATGATGTTTTTCTCACTCCTTCTAGTGAATGGCCTGTTATAAACCCTTACAATGTGTACCACCCCGCGATGTTTTTCAGAAACCTATCCTACATTGCCACTGCATGTTTCCTGAACTCCCCATGCTGACCACCCCGTGGCGCTTTTCTCCATCCTACATTTCCACTCACTGCCTATGCTAATTCAGACCCTCCGATACACAACACCCCGTGATGTTTTTTTCACTCCTACTAGTGAATGGCCTGTTAGAAACCCTTACAATGCACCACCACGTGATCATTTACAGAAACCTATCCTACATTGCCACAGCATGTTTCCTGACATCCCCATGCTGACCACCCTGTGGCGCTTTTCTCCATCCTACATTGCCACTCACTGCCTATCCTAATTCAGGCCTTCCGATTCACAACACCCCGTGATTTTTTCTCACTCTTACTAGTCAATGGCCTGTGGGAAACCCTTACAATGCGCACCACCTCGCGATGTTTTTCAGAATCTTATCCTACTTTACCACTGCATGTTTCCTGACCTCCCCATGCTGACCACCCCGTGGCCCATTCCTCCTTCCTACATTGCTACTCACTGCCAATCCTAATTCAGGCCCTCCGATTCACACCACCCCGTGATGTTATTCTCACTCCTACTAGTGAATGGCCTCTTAGAAACCCTTACAATGCGCACAACCCCGTGATGTTTTTCAGAATCCTATCCTACATTCCCACTGCATGTTTCCTGACCTCCCCATGTTGACCACCCCATGGCGCTTTTCTCCATCCTACATTGCCACTCACTGCCTATCCTAATTCAGGCCCTCCGACTCACACCAACGCGGTATGTTTTTCTCACTCCTACTAGTGAATGGCCTGGTAGAAACCCTTACAATGCGCACCACCCCGCGATGTTTTTCAGAATCCTATCCTACATTGCCACTGCATGTTTCCTAACCTCCCCATGCTGACCACCCCGTGGCCCTTTCTCCATCCTACATTGCCACTTACTGCCTATCCTAATTCAGGCCCTCCGATTTACACAACCCCGTGATGTTATTCTCACTCCTACTAGTGAATGGCCTCTTGGAAACCCTTACAATGCTCTCAACCCCACGATGTTTTTCACAAAACTATCCTACATTGCCACTGCATGTTTCCTGACCTCCCCATTGTGTCCACCTCATGGCGCTTTTCTCCATCCTACTTTGCCACTCACTGCCTATCCCAATTCAGGCCCTCCGATTCACAGCAAACCGTGATGTTATTCTCACTCCTACTAGTGAATGGCCTCTTAGAAACCCTTACAATGCGCACCACCCTGCGATTTTTTTCAGAAACCTATCCTACATTGCCACTGCATGTTTCCTGACCTACCCATGCTGACCACCCAGTGGCACTTTTCTCCATCCTACATTGCCACTCACAGCCTATACTAATTCAGGCCCTCCGATTTACACCATCCTGTGATGTTTTTCTCACTCCTACTAGTGATTGGCCTGTTAGAAACCCTTACAATGCGCACCACCCCGGAATGTTTTTCAGAAACCTATCCCACATTGCCACAGGATGTTTCCTGACCTCCCCATGCTGACCACCCCGTGGCGCTTTTCTCCATCCTACATTGCCACTCACTGCCTATTCTAATTCAGGCCCTCGGATTCACACAAACCCATGATGTTTTCTCACTGCTACTAGTGCATGACGTGTTAGAAACAATTAAAATGCGCAGCACCCCGCGATGTTTTTCAGAATACTATCCTACATTGCCACTGCATGTTTCCTGACCTACCTATGCTGACCACCCCGTGGCGCATTTCTCCATCCTACATTGCCACTCTCTGGCTATCTTAATTCAGGCCCTCCGATTTACCGCACCCCGTGATTTTTTCTCACTCTTACTAGTGAATGGCCTGTTAGAAACCCTTACAATGCCCACCACCCCGCGATGATTTTCAGAATCCTATCCTACATTGCCACTGCATGTTTCCTGAACTCCCCATGCTGACCAACCCCGGCGCTTTTCTCCATCCTACGTTGCCACTCACGGCCTATCCTAATTCAGGCCCTCCGACTCACACCACCCCGTGATGTTTTTCTCACTCCTACTAGTGAATGGCCTGTTAGAAACCCTTACAATGCCCACCACCCCGCGATGTTTTTCAGAATCCTATCCTACATTGCCACTGCATGATTCCTGACCTCCCCATGCTGACGACCCTGTTGCGCTTTTCTCCATCCTACATTGGCACTCACTGCCTACACCAGTTCAGGCCCTCCGAATCACACCACCCCGTGATGTTTTTCTCACTCCTAGTAGTGAGTAGCCTGTTAGAAAACCTTGCAATGCGCACCACCCCGCAGTGTTTTTCAGAAACCTATCCTACATTGCCACTGCATGTTTTCTGACCTCCCCATGCTGACCACACCGTGGCACTTTTCTCCATCCTACCTTGCGACTCACTGCCTATCCTAATACAGGCTCTCCGATTCACACCATCCCGTGATGTTTTTCTCACTCCTACTAGGGAATAGCTTGTTAGAAACCCTTACAATATGCCCCACCCCGTTATCTTTTTCAGAAACCTATCCTACATTGCCACTGCATGTTTCCTGACATCCCCATGCTGACCACCCCGTGGCGCTTTTCTCCACCCTACATTGCCACTCACTGCCTATCCTAATTCAGGCCCTCCGATTCACACCACAACGTGATGTTTTTCTCACTCCTACTAGTGAATGGCCTGTCATAAACCCTAACAATGCGCACCAACCTGAGATGTTTTACAGAAACCTATCCTACATAGCCACTGCATGTTTCCTGACCTCCCCATGCTGACCACCCCATTGAGCTTTTCTCCATCCTATATTACCACTCACTGCCTAACCCTGTTCAGGCCCTCCGATTCAAACCACCCCGTGATGTTATTCTCACTCCTACTAGTGAATGGCCTCTTAGAAACACTTACACTGCGCACAAACCCGCGATTTTTTTCACAAACCTATCCTACATTGCCACTTCATGTTTTCTGACCTCCCCATTCTGTCCACCCCGTGGCGCTTTTCTCCATCCTACATTGCCAATCACTGCCTATCCCAATTCAGGCCCTCCGATTCACACCACCCCTTGATGTTTTTCTCACTCCTACTAGTGAATGGCCTGTTAGAAACCCTTACAATGCGCACCACCCCGCGATGTTTTTCAGAAACCTATCCTACATTGCCACTGCATGTTTCCTGACCTCCCCATGCTGACCACCCGGTGGCGCTTTTCTCCATCCTACATTGCCAATCACTGCCTATCCCAATTCAGGCCCTCCGATTCACACCTTCCCGTGATGTTCTTCTCACTCAAACTAGTGAATGGCGTGTTAGAAACCCTTACAATGCGCACCACCCTGCAATGTTTTTCAGAAACCAATCCTACATTGCCACAGCATGTTTCCTGACCTCCCCATGCTGACGACCCCATGGCGCTTTTCACCATCCTACATTGCCACTCACAGCCTATCATTATTCATAACCTCCGATGCACAACACCCCATGAAGTTTTTCTCACTCCTTCTAGTGAATGGCCTGTTATAAACCCTTACAATGTGTACCACCCCGCGATGTTTTTCAGAAACCTATCCTACATTGCCACTGCATGTTTCCTGACCTCCCCATTCTGTCCACCCTGTGGCGCTTTTCTGCATCCTTCATTGCCACTCACTGCCTATCCCAATTCAGGCCCTCCGATTCACACCACCCCGTGATGTTTTTCTCACTCCTACTAGTGAATGGCCTATTTGAAACCCTTAAAATGCGCACCACCCCGCGATGTTTTTCAGAAACCTATCCTACATTGCCAATGCATGTTTCCTGAACTCCCCATGCTGACCACCCCGTGGCGCTTTTCTCCATCCTACATTTCCACTCACTGCCTATGCTAATTCAGACCCTCCGATACACAACACCCCGTGATGTTTTTTTCACTCCTACTAGTGAATGGCCTGTTAGAAACCCTTACAATGCACCACCACGTGATCATTTACAGAAACCTATCCTACATTGCCACTGCATGTTTCCTGACCACCCGATGCTGACCACCCCGTGGCGCTTTTCCCAATCCTACATTGCCACTCACTGCCTATTCTAATTCAGGCCCTCCGATTCACACAAACCTGGGATGTTATTCTCACTTTTCTACAAGAGGCAATGTAGCATGGCGTGTTAGAAACAATTAAAATGCGCACCACCCCGCGATGTTTTTGAGAATCCTATCCTACATTGCCACTGCAGGTTTCCTGACCTACCCATGCTGACCACCCCATGACGCTTTTCTCCATCCTACATTGCCACTCACTGCCTATCCTAATTCAGGCCCTCCGATTCACACCACCCCGTGATTTTTTCTCACTCTTTCTAGTGAATGGCCTGTTAGAAACCCTTACAATGCGCACCACCCCTGATGTTTTTCAGAATCCTATCCTACATTGCCACTGCATGATTCCTGCCCTCCCCATGCTGACCTCCCCGTGGCCCATTTCTCCATCCTACATTGCCACTTACTGCCTATCCTAATTCAGGCTCTCCGATTCACACCACACCGTGATGTTATTCTCACTCCTACTAGTGAATGGCCTCTTAGAAACCCTTACTATGCACACAAACACGCGATGTTTTTCACAAACCTATCCTACATTGCCACTGCATGTTTCCTGACCTCCCCATTCTGTCCACCCTGTGGCGCTTTTCTGCATCCTTCATTGCCAATCACTGCCTATCCCAATTCAGGCCCTCCGATTCACACCACCCCATGATGTTTTTCTCACTCCTACTAGTGAATCGCCTGTAGGAAACCCTTAAAATGTGAACCACCCCACGATGTTTTTTCACAAATCTATCCTACATTGCCCTGCATGTTTCCTGACCTCCCCATGCTGACCACTCCGTGACGCTTTTCTCCATCTTACATTGCCACTTACTGCCTTTCCTAATTCAGGCCCTCCTATTAACACCACCCCGTGATGTTTTTTTGATTCCTGCTAGTGAATGGCCTGTTAGAAACCCTTACAATGCGCACCACTCCGCGATGTTTTTCAGAAACCTATCCTACATTGCCACTGCATGTGTCCTGACCTCCCCATGCTGACCACACCATGGCGCTTTTGTCCATACCACATTGCCACTCAATGCCTTTTCTAATTCAGGCCCTACGATTCACACCACCCCATGAAATTTTTCTCACTCCTTCTAGTGAATGGCCTGTTAGAAACCCTTACAATCCGCACCACCCCGCGATGTTTTTCAGAAACCTATCCTACATTGCCACTGCATGTTTCCTGACCTCCCCATGCTGACCACCCCGTGGCCGTTTTCTCCATCCTACATTGCCACTCACTGCCTATCCTAATCCAGGCCCTCCGATTCACACCACTCCATGATGTTTTTCTCACCCCTACTAGTGAATGGCCTGTTAAAAACCCTTACAATGCACACTACCCCGCGATGTTTTTCAGAAACCTGTCCTACATTGCCACTGCATGTTTCCTGACCTCCCCAAGCTGACCACCCAATGGCGCTTTTCTCCATCCTACATTGCCACTCACTGCCTATCCTAATTCAGGCCCTCCGATTCACACCACACGGTGCTGTTTTTCTCACGGCTACTAGTGCATGGCGTGTAAGTAACAATTACAATGTGCAACACCCTGCAATGTTTTTCAGAAACCTATCCTACATTGCTACTGCATGTTTCCTGACCTCCCGATGCTGACCAGCCCGTGGCGCTTTTGTCCGTCCTACATTGCCACTCACTGCCTAACATAATTCAGGTCCTCTGATTCACACCACCCCGTGATGTTTTTCTCACTCCTACTAGTGAATGGCCTGTTAGAAACACTTACAATGCACCACCCCGCGATCATTTACAGAAACCTATCCTACATTGCCACTGCATGTTTCCTGACCACCCGATGCTGACCACCCCGTGGTGCTTTTCCCAATCCTACATTGCCACTCACTGCCTATTCTAATTCAGGCCCTCCGCTTCACACAAACCCGTGATGCTATTCTCACTTTTCTACAAGAGCATGGCGTGTTAGAAACAGTTAAAATGCGCACCACCCCGCGATGTTTTTCAGAATCCTATCCAACATTGCCACTGCAGGTTTCCTGACCTACCCATGCTGACCACCCCGTGACGCTTTTCTCCATCCTACATTGCCACTCACTGCTTATCCTAATTCAGGCCCTCCGATTCACACCACCCCGTGATTTTTTCTCACTCTTACTAGTGAATGGCCTGTTAGAAACCCTTACAATGCGCACCACCCCGCGATGTTTTTCAGAATCCTATCCTACATTGCCACTGCATGATTCCTGCCCTCCCCATGCTGACCACCCCGTGGCCCATTTCTCCATCCTACATTACCACTTACTGCCTATCCTAATTCAGGCTCTCCGATTCACACCACCCCGTGATGTTATTCTCACTCCTACTAGTGAATGTTCTCTTAGAAACACTTACTATGCGCACAAACACGCGATGTTTTTCGCAAACCTATCCTACATTGCCACTGCATGTTTCCTGACCTC
This sequence comes from Cavia porcellus, assembly GCF_034190915.1. NCBI lineage: Eukaryota > Metazoa > Chordata > Mammalia > Rodentia > Caviidae > Cavia > Cavia porcellus. The sequence goes on from NW_026947632.1 coordinate 444,372, forward strand.
CCCATTCTGTCCACCCTGTGGCGCTTTTCTGCATCCTTCATTGCCACTCACTGCCTATTCCAATTCAGGCCCTCCGAATCACACCACACCATGATGTTTTTCTCACTCCTACTAGTGAATGGCCTGTTAGAAACCCTTAAAATGCGAACCACCCCGCGATGTTTTTCAGAATCCTATCCTACATTGCCACTGCATGATTCCTGACCTCCCCATGCTGACGACCCTGTTGCGCTTTTCTCCATCCTACATTGCCACTCACTGCCTACACCAGTTCAGGCCCTCCGAATCACACCACCCCGTGATGTTTTTCTCACTCCTAGTAGTGAGTAGCCTGTTAGAAAACCTTGCAATGCGCACCACCCCGCAGTGTTTTTCAGAAACCTATCCTACATTGCCACTGCATGTTTTCTGACCTCCCCATGCTGACCACACCGTGGCACTTTTCTCCATCCTACCTTGCGACTCACTGCCTATCCTAATACAGGCTCTCCGATTCACACCATCCTGTGATGTTTTTCTCACTCCTACTAGGGAATAGCTTGTTAGAAACCCTTACAATATGCCCCACCCCGTTATCTTTTTCAGAAACCTATCCTACATTGCCACTGCATGTTTCCTGACATCCCCATGCTGACCACCCCGTGGCGCTTTTCTCCACCCTACATTGCCACTCACTGCCTATCCTAATTCAGGCCCTCCGATTCACACCACAACGTGATGTTTTTCTCACTCCTACTAGTGAATGGCCTGTCATAAACCCTAACAATGCGCACCAACCTGAGATGTTTTACAGAAACCTATCCTACATAGCCACTGCATGTTTCCAGACCTCCCCATGCTGACCACCCCATTGAGCTTTTCTCCATCCTATATTACCACTCACTGCCTAACCCTGTTCAGGCCCTCCGATTCAAACCACCCCGTGATGTTTTTCTCACTCCTAGCAGTGAATAGCCTTTTAGAAAACTTTACAATGCGCACCACCCCGCAATGATTTTGAGAAACCTATCCTACATTGCCACTGCATGTTTCCTGACCTCCCCATGCTGACCACCCGGTGGCGCTTTTCTCCATCCTACATTGCCAATCACTGTCTATCCCAATTCAGGCCCTCCAATTCACACCTTCCCGTGATGTTCTTCTCAGTCCTACTAGTGAATGGCGTGTTAGAAACCCTTACAATGCGCACCACCCCGTGATGTTTTTCAGAAAACTATCCTACATTGCCACAGCATGTTTCCTGACCTCCCCATGCTGACCACCCCGTGGCGCTTTTCACCATCCTACATTGCCACTCACTGCCTATCCTTATTCACACCGTCCTATTCACAACACCCCGTGATATTTTTTTCACTCCTACTAGTGAATGGCGTGTTAGAAACCCTTACAATGCACCACCCCGCGATCTTTTTCAGAAACCTATCCTATATTGCCACTGCATGTTTCCTGACCACACCATGCTGACCACCCCGTGGCGCTTTTCTCCATCCTACATTGCCACTCACTGCCTATCCTAATTCAGGCCCTACGATTCACACCACCCCGTGATGTTTTTCTCACTCTTACTAGTAAATGGGCCTTTAGAAGCCCTTACAATGCGCACCACACCGCGATGTTCTTCAGAAAGCTATCCTTCATTGCCACTGCATGTTTCCTGACCTCCCCAAGCTGACCACCCCGTGGCGCTTTTCTCCATCGTACATTGCCACTCACTGCCTATCCTAATTCAGGCCCTCCGATTCACACCATCCCGTGATGTTTTTCTCATTCCTTCTATTGAATGCTGTGTTAGAAACCCTTACATTGCGCACCACCCAACGATGTTTTTCAGAAACATACCCTACATTGCCACTGCATGTTTCCTGACCTCCCCATGGTGACCACCCGGTGGCGCTTTTCTCCATCCTACATTGCCACGCACTGCTTATCCTAATTCAGGCCCTCCGATTCACACCACCCCATGATGTTTTTCTCACTCCTACTAGTTAATGGACTGTTAGAAACCCTTACAATGCGCACCACCCCGCGATGTTTTTCAGAAACCTATCCTAAATTGCCACTGCATGTTTCCTGACCTCCCCATTGTGTCCACCCCATGGCGCTTTTCTCCATCCTTGTTTGTCACTCACTGCCTATACCAATTCAGGCCCTCAGATTCACACCACCCCGTGATGTTATTCTCACTCCTACTAGTGAATGGCCTCTTAGAAACACTTACACTGCGCACAAACCCGCGATTTTTTTCACAAACCTATCCTACATTGCCACTTCATGTTTTCTGACCTCCCCATTCTGTCCACCCCGTGGCGCTTTTCTCCATCCTACATTGCCAATCACTGCCTATCCCAATTCAGGCCCTCCGATTCACACCACCCCTTGATGTTTTTCTCACTCCTACTAGTGAATGGCCTGTTAGAAACCCTTACAATGCGCACCACCCCGCGATGTTTTTCAGAAACCTATCCTACATTGCCACTGCATGTTTCCTGACCTCCCCATGCTGACCACCCGGTGGCGCTTTTCTCCATCCTACATTGCCAATCACTGCCTATCCCAATTCAGGCCCTCCGATTCACACCTTCCCGTGATGTTCTTCTCACTCAAACTAGTGAATGGCGTGTTAGAAACCCTTACAATGCGCACCACCCTGCAATGTTTTTCAGAAACCAATCCTACATTGCCACAGCATGTTTCCTGACCTCCCCATGCTGACCACCCCATGGCGCTTTTCACCATCCTACATTGCCACTCACAGCCTATCATTATTCACAACCTCCGATTCACAACACCCCATGATGTTTTTCTCACTCCTTCTAGTGAATGGCCTGTTATAAACCCTTACAATGTGTACCACCCCGCGATGTTTTTCAGAAACCTATCCTACATTGCCACTGCATGTTTCCTGACCTCCCCATTCTGTCCACCCTGTGGCGCTTTTCTGCATCCTTCATTGCCACTCACTGCCTATCCCAATTCAGGCCCTCCGATTCACACCACCCCGTGATGTTTTTCTCACTCCTACTAGTGAATGGCCTATTTGAAACCCTTAAAATGCGCACCACCCCGCGATGTTTTTCAGAAACCTATCCTACATTGCCACTGCATGTTTCCTGAACTCCCCATGCTGACCACCCCGTGGCGCTTTTCTCCATCCTACATTTCCACTCACTGCCTATGCTAATTCAGACCCTCCGATACACAACACCCCGTGATGTTTTTTTCACTCCTACTAGTGAATGGCCTGTTAGAAACCCTTACAATGCACCACCACGTGATCATTTACAGAAACCTATCCTACATTGCCACTGCATGTTTCCTGACCACCCGATGCTGACCACCCCGTGGCGCTTTTCCCAATCCTACATTGCCACTCACTGCCTATTCTAATTCAGGCCCTCCGATTCACACAAACCTGGGATGTTATTCTCACTTTTCTACAAGAGGCAATGTAGCATGGCGTGTTAGAAACAATTAAAATGCGCACCACCCCGCGATGTTTATGAGAATCCTATCCTACATTGCCACTGCAGGTTTCCTGACCTACCCATGCTGACCACCCCATGACGCTTTTCTCCATCCTACATTGCCACTCACTGCCTATCCTAATTCAGGCCCTCCGATTCACACCACCCCGTGATTTTTTCTCACTCTTTCTAGTGAATGGCCTGTTAGAAACCCTTACAATGCGCACCACCCCTGATGTTTTTCAGAATCCTGTCCTACATTGCCACTGCATGATTCCTGCCCTCCCCATGCTGACCTCCCCGTGGCCCATTTCTCCATCCTACATTGCCACTTACTGCCTATCCTAATTCAGGCTCTCCGATTCACACCACACCGTGATGTTATTCTCACTCCTACTAGTGAATGGCCTCTTAGAAACCCTTACTATGCACACAAACACGCGATGTTTTTCACAAACCTATCCTACATTGCCACTGCATGTTTCCTGACCTCCCCATTCTGTCCACCCTGTGGCGCTTTTCTGCATCCTTCATTGCCAATCACTGCCTATCCCAATTCAGGCCCTCCGATTCACACCACCCCATGATGTTTTTCTCACTCCTACTAGTGAATGGCCTGTAGGAAACCCTTAAAATGTGAACCACCCCGCGATGTTTTTTCACAAATCTATCCTACATTGCCCTGCATGTTTCCTGACCTCCCCATGCTGACCACTCCGTGAAGCTTTTCTCCATCTTACATTGCCACTTACTGCCTTTCCTAATTCAGGCCCTCCTATTAACACCACCCCGTGATGTTTTTTTGATTCCTGCTAGTGAATGGCCTGTTAGAAACCCTTACAATGCGCACCACTCCGCGATGTTTTTCAGAAACCTATCCTACATTGCCACTGCATGTGTCCTGACCTCCCCATGCTGACCACACCATGGCGCTTTTGTCCATACCACATTGCCACTCAATGCCTTTTCTAATTCAGGCCCTACGATTCACACCACCCCATGAAATTTTTCTCACTCCTTCTACTGAATGGCCTGTTAGAAACCCTTACAATCCGCACCACCCCGCGATGTTTTTCAGAAACCTATCCTACATTGCCACTGCATGTTTCCTGACCTCCCCATGCTGACCACCCCGTGGCCGTTTTCTCCATCCTACATTGCCACTCACTGCCTATCCTAATCCAGGCCCTCCGATTCACACCACTCCATGATGTTTTTCTCACCCCTACTAGTGAATGGCCTGTTAAAAAACCTTACAATGCACACTACCCCGCGATGTTTTTCAGAAACCTGTCCTACATTGCCACTGCATGTTTCCTGACCTCACCAAGCTGACCACCCAATGGCGCTTTTCTCCATCCTACATTGCCACTCACTGCCTATCCTAATTCAGGCCCTCCGATTCACACCACACGGTGCTGTTTTTCTCACGGCTACTAGTGCATGGCGTGTAAGTAACAATTACAATGTGCAACACCCTGCAATGTTTTTCAGAAACCTATCCTACATTGCTACTGCATGTTTCCTGACCTCCCGATGCTGACCAGCCCGTGGCGCTTTTGTCCGTCCTACATTGCCACTCACTGCCTAACCTAATTCAGGTCCTCTGATTCACACCACCCCGTGATGTTTTTCTCACTCCTACTAGTGAATGGCCTGTTAGAAACACTTACAATGCACCACCCCGCGATCATTTACAGAAACCTATCCTACATTGCCACTGCATGTTTCCTGACCACCCGATGCTGACCACCCCGTGGTGCTTTTCCCAATCCTACATTGCCACTCACTGCCTATTCTAATTCAGGCCCTCCGCTTCACACAAACCCGTGATGTTATTCTCACTTTTCTACAAGAGCATAGCGTGTTAGAAACAGTTAAAATGCGCACCACCCCGCGATGTTTTTCAGAATCCTATCCAACATTGCCACTGCAGGTTTCCTGACCTACCCATGCTGACCACCCCGTGACGCTTTTCTCCATCCTACATTGCCACTCACTGCTTATCCTAATTCAGGCCCTCCGATTCACACCACCCCGTGATTTTTTCTCACTCTTACTAGTGAATGGCCTGTTAGAAACCCTTACAATGCGCACCACTCCGCAATGTTTTTCAGAAACCTATCCTACATTGCCACTGCATGATTCCTGCCCTCCCCATGCTGACCACCCCGTGGCCCATTTCTCCATTCTACATTACCACTTACTGCCTATCCTAATTCAGGCTCTCCGATTCACACCACCCCGTGATGTTATTCTCACTCCTACTAGTGAATGTTCTCTTAGAAACACTTACTATGCGCACAAACACGCGATGTTTTTCGCAAACCTATCCTACATTGCCACTGCATGTTTCCTGACCTCCCCATTCTGTCCACCCTGTGGCGCTTTTCTGCATCCTTCATGGCAACTCACTGCCTATTCCAATTCAGGCCCTCCGAATCACACCACCCCATGATGTTTTTCTCACTCCTACTAGTGAATGGCCTGTAGGAAACCCTTAAAATGCGAACCACCCCGCGATGTTTTTCAGAAATCTATCCTACATTGCCCAGCATGTTTCCTGACCTCCCCATGCTGACCACCCCGTGACGCTTTTCTCCATCCTACATTGCCACTCACTGCCTTTCCTAATTCAGGCCCTCCTATTCAAACCACCCCGTGATGTTTTTTTCATTCCTGCTAGTGAATGCCCTTTTAGAAACCCTTATAATGCGCACCACCCCGCGATGTTTTTCAGAAACCTATCCTACATTGCCACTGCATGTGTCCTGACCTCCCCATGCTGACCACCCCATGGCGCTTTTGTCCATACCACATTGCCACTCAATGCCTTTCCTAATTCAGGCTCTCTGATTCACACCACCCCATGATTTTTTCCTCATTCCTACTAGTGAATGGTCTGTTAGAAGCCCTTACAATTCGCACCACCCCGCGATCATTTACAGAAACCTATCCTACATTGCCACTGCATGTTTCTTGACCTCCCCATGCTGACCACCCCGTGGTGCTTTTCTCCATCGTATAGTGCTACTCACTGCCTATACAAATTCAGGCCCTACGATTCACACCACCCCGTGATGTTTTTCTCACTCTTACTAATAAATGGGGTGTCAGAAGCCTTTACAATGCACACCAGCCCGCGATGTTTTTCAGAAACCTATCCTACATTGCCACTGCATGTTTCCTGACATCCCCATGCTGACCACCCTGTGGCGCTTTTCTCCATCCTACATTGCCACTCACTGCCTATCCTAATTCAGGCCCTCCGATTCACACGACCCCGTGATATTATTCTAACTCCTACTAGTGAATGGCCTCTTAGAAACCCTTACAATGCGCACAACCCCGTGATGTTTTTCACAAACCTATCCTACATTGCCAATGCAAGTTTCCTGCCCTCCCCATTCTGTCCACCCCGTGGCGCTTTTCTCCATCCTACATTGCCATTCACTACCTATCCTAATTCAGGCCGTCTGATTCACACCAACCCGTGATGATTTTCTCACTGCTAATAGAGCATGGCGTGTTAGAAACAATTAAAATGCGCACCACCCCGCGATGTTTTTCAGAATCCTATCTTACATTGCCACTGCGTGTTTCCTGACCTCCCCATGCTGAGCACCCCATGGCGCTTTTCTCCATCCTACATTGCCACTCACTGCCTATCCTAATTCAGGCCCTCTGACACACACCACCCCGTTATGATTTTCTCACTCCTACTAGTGAATGGCCTCGTAGAAACCCTTACAATGCGTGCCACCCCGTGATGTTTTTCAGAATCCTATCCTACACTGCCACTGCATGTTTCCTGACCTCCCCATGCTGATCACCCCGTGGCCCTTTTCTCCATCCTACATTGCCTCTTACTGCCTATCCTAATTCAGGCCCTCTGATTCACACAACCCCGTGATGTTATTCTCACTCCTACTAGTCAATGGCCTCTTAGAAACCCTTACAATGCTCTCAACCCCACGATGTTTTTCACAAAACTATCCTACATTGCCACTGCATGTTTACTGACATCCCCATTGTGTCCACCCCATGGCGCTTTTCTCCATCCTACTTTGCCACTCACTGCCTATCCCAATTCAGGCCCACCGATTCACAGCAACCCGTGATGTTATTCTCACTCCTACTAGTGAATGGCCTCTTAGAAACCCTTACAATGCGCACCACCCTGCGATTTTTTTCAGAAACCTATCCTACTTTGCCACTGCATGTTTCCTGACCTACCCATGCTGACCACCCAGTGGCACTTTTCTCCATCCTACATTGCCACTCACAGCCTATACTAATTCAGGCCCTCCGATTTACACCATTCTGTGATGTTTTTCTCACTCCTACTAGTGATTGGCCTGTTAGAAACCCTTACAATGCGCACCACCCCGGAATGTTTTTCAGAAACCTATCCCACATTGCCACAGCATGTTTCCTGACCTCCCCATGCTGACCACCCCGTGGCGCTTTTCTCAATCCTACATTGCCACTCACTCCCTATCCTAATTCAGGCCCTCGGATTCACACAAACCCGTGATGTTTTCTCACTGCTACTAGTGCATGGCGTGTTAGGAACAATTAAAATGCGCAGCACCCCGCGATGTTTTTCAGAATACTATCCTACATTGCCACTGCATGTTTCCTGACCTACCTATGCTGACCACCCCGTGGCGCATTTCTCCATCCTACATTGCCACTCTCTGGCTATCTTAATTCAGGCCCTCCGATTTACCCACCCCGTGATTTTTTCTCACTCTTACTAGTGAATGGCCTGTTAGAAACCCTTACAATGCCCACCACCCCGCGATGTTTTTCAGAATCCTATCCTACATTGCCACTGCATGTTTATTGACCTCCCCATGCTGACAACCCCGTGGCGCTTTTCTCCATCCTACGTTGCCACTCACGGCCTATCCTAATTCAGGCCCTCCGACTCACACCACCCCTTGATGTTTTTCTCACTCCTACTAGTAAATGGCCTGTTAGAAACCCTTACAATGCGCACCATTCCGGGATGTTTTTCAGAACCCTGTTATACATTGCCACTGCATGATTCCTGACCTCCCTATGCTGACGACCCTGTTGCGCTTTTCTCCATCCTACATTGCCACTCACTGCCTACACCAGTTCAGGCCCTCCGATTCACACCACCCCGTGATGTTTTTCTCACCCCTAGTAGTGAGCAGCCTGTTAGAAACCCTTGCAATGCGCACCACCCCGCAATGTTTTTCAGAAACCAATCCTACATTGCCACTGCATGTTTTCTGACCTCCCCATGCTGACCACACCGTGGCACTTTTCTCCATCGTATAGTGCCACTCACTGCCTATCCTAATTCAGGACCTACGATTCACACCACCCCATGATGTTTTTCTCACTATTACTAATAAATGAGGTGTTAGAAGCCCTTACAATGCACACCACCCCGCGATGTTTTCAGAAACCTATCGTACATTGCCACTGCATGTTTCCTGACATCCCCGTGCTGACCACCCCGTGGCGCTTTTCTACATCCTACATTGCCACTCACTGCCTATCCTAATTCAGGCCTTCCGATTCACACCATGCCGTGATATTTTCTCACTCTTACTAGTGAATGGCCTGTTAGAAACCCTTACAATGCGCACCACCCCGCGATGTTTTTGAGAATCCTATCCTACATTGCCACTGCATGTTTCCTGCCCTCCCCATGCTGACCACACCGTGGCCCATTCCTCCATTCTACTTTGCCACTCACTGCCTATCCTAATTCAGGCCCTCCGATTCACACCACCCCGTGATGTTATTCTCACTCCTACTAGTGAATGGCCTCTTAGAAACCCTTACAATGCGCACAAACCCGCGATGTATTTCACAAACCTATCCTACATTGCCACTGCATATTTCCTGCCCTCCCCATTCTGTCCACCCTGTGGCGCTTTTCTGCATCCTTCATTGCCACTCACTGCCTATCCCAATTCAGGCCCTCCGATTCACACCACCCCGTGATGATTTTCTCACTCCTACTAGTGAATGGCCTATAGGAAACCTTTAAAATGCGAACCACCCCGCGATGTTTTTCTGAAATCTATCCTACATTGCCCTGCATGTTTCCTGACCTCCCCATGCTGACCACCCCGTGACGCTTTTCTCCGTCCTACATTGCCACTCACTGCCTTTCCTAATTCAAGCCCTCCTATTCACACCACCCCGTGATGTTTTTTCCATTCCTGCTAGTGAATGCCCTGTTAGATACCCTTACAATGCGCACGACCCCGCGATGTTTTTCAGAAACCTATCCTACATTGACACTGCATGTGTCCTGACCTCCCCATGCTGACCACCCCATGGCGCTTTTGTCCATACCACATTGCCACTCAATGCCTTTCCTAATTCATGCTCTCCGATTCACACCACCCCATGATGTTTTCCTCATTCCTACTAGTGAATGGTCTGTTAGAAGCCCTTACAATGCGCACCACGCTGTGATGTTTTTCAGAGACCTATCCTACATTGCCACTGCTTGTTTCCTGCCCTCCACATTCTGTCCACCCCGTGGCGCTGTTCTCCATCCTACATTGCCACTCACTGCCTATCCCAATTCAGGCCCTCCAATTCACACCAACCCGTGAGGGTTTTCTCACTCCTACAAGTGAATGGCCTGTTAGAAACCCTTACAATTCGCACGACCCCACGATGTTTTTCAGAAACCTATCCTACATTGCCACTGCAGGTTTCCTGACCTCCCCATGCTGACCACAGCGTGGTGCTTTTCTCCAACCTACATTGCCAAACACTGCCTATCCCAATTCAGGCCCTCCGATTCACACCACCCCGTGATGTTTTTCTCACTCCTACTAGTGAATGGCGTGTTAGAAACCCTTACAATTCGCACGACCCCGCTATGTTTTTCAGAAACCTATCCTACATTGCCACTGCATGTTTCTTGACCTCTCCATACTGACCACCCCGTGGTGCTTTTCTCCATCGTATAGTGCCACTCACTGCCTATACTAATTCAGGCCCTACGATTCACACCACCCCGTGATGTTTTTCTCACTCTTACTAATAAATGGGGTGTTAGAAGCCTTTACAATGCACACCACCCCGCGATGTTTTTCAGAAACCTATCCTACATTGCCACTGCATGTTTTCTGACATCCCCATGCTGACCACCCTGTGGCGCTTTTCTCCACCCTACATTGCCACTCACTGCCTATCCTAATTCAGGCCCTCCGATTCACACTAACCCGTGATGTTATTCTCACTCCTACCAGTGAATGGCCTCTTAGAAACCCTTACAATGCGCACAACCCCGTGATGTTTTTCACAAACCTATCCTACATTGCCAATGCATGTTTCCTGCCCTCCCCATTCTGTCCACCCCGTGGAGCTTTTCTCCATCCTACATTGCCATTCACTGCCTATCCTCATTCAGGCTGTCCGATTCACACCAACCCGTGATGTTTTTCTCACTGCTAATAGAGCATGGCGTGTTAGAAACAATTAAAATGCGCACCACCCCGCGATGTTTTTCAGAATCCTATCCTACATTGCCACTGCAGGTTTCCTGACCTCCCCATGCTGACCACCCCATGGCGCTTTTCTCCATCCTACATTGCCACTCACTGCCTATCCTAATTCAGGCCCTCCGACTCACACCACCCCGTTATGTTTTTCTCACTCCTACTAGTGAATGGCCTGTCATAAACCCTAACAATGCGCACCAACCTGAGATGTTTTACAGAAACCTATCCTACATAGCCACTGCATGTTTCCTGACCTCCCCATGCTGACCACCCCATTGAGCTTTTCTCCATCCTATATTACCACTCACTGCCTAACCCTGTTCAGGCCCTCCGATTCAAACCACCCCGTGATGTTTTTCTCACTCCTAGCAGTGAATAGCCTTTTAGAAAACTTTACAATGCGCACCACCCCGCAATGATTTTGAGAAACCTATCCTACATTGCCACTGCATGTTTCCTGACCTCCCCATGCTGACCACCCGGTGGCGCTTTTCTCCATCCTACATTGCCAATCACTGTCTATCCCAATTCAGGCCCTCCAATTCACACCTTCCCGTGATGTTCTTCTCAGTCCTACTAGTGAATGGCGTGTTAGAAACCCTTACAATGCGCACCACCCCGTGATGTTTTTCAGAAAACTATCCTACATTGCCACAGCATGTTTCCTGACCTCCCCATGCTGACCACCCCGTGGCGCTTTTCACCATCCTACATTGCCACTCACTGCCTATCCTTATTCACACCGTCCTATTCACAACACCCCGTGATATTTTTTTCACTCCTACTAGTGAATGGCGTGTTAGAAACCCTTACAATGCACCACCCCGCGATCTTTTTCAGAAACCTATCCTATATTGCCACTGCATGTTTCCTGACCACACCATGCTGACCACCCCGTGGCGCTTTTCTCCATCCTACATTGCCACTCACTGCCTATCCTAATTCAGGCCCTACGATTCACACCACCCCGTGATGTTTTTCTCACTCTTACTAGTAAATGGGCCTTTAGAAGCCCTTACAATGCGCACCACACCGCGATGTTCTTCAGAAAGCTATCCTTCATTGCCACTGCATGTTTCCTGACCTCCCCAAGCTGACCACCCCGTGGCGCTTTTCTCCATCGTACATTGCCACTCACTGCCTATCCTAATTCAGGCCCTCCGATTCACACCATCCCGTGATGTTTTTCTCATTCCTTCTATTGAATGCTGTGTTAGAAACCCTTACATTGCGCACCACCCAACGATGTTTTTCAGAAACATACCCTACATTGCCACTGCATGTTTCCTGACCTCCCCATGGTGACCACCCGGTGGCGCTTTTCTCCATCCTACATTGCCACGCACTGCTTATCCTAATTCAGGCCCTCCGATTCACACCACCCCATGATGTTTTTCTCACTCCTACTAGTTAATGGACTGTTAGAAACCCTTACAATGCGCACCACCCCGCGATGTTTTTCAGAAACCTATCCTAAATTGCCACTGCATGTTTCCTGACCTCCCCATTGTGTCCACCCCATGGCGCTTTTCTCCATCCTTGTTTGTCACTCACTGCCTATACCAATTCAGGCCCTCAGATTCACACCACCCCGTGATGTTATTCTCACTCCTACTAGTGAATGGCCTCTTAGAAACACTTACACTGCGCACAAACCCGCGATTTTTTTCACAAACCTATCCTACATTGCCACTTCATGTTTTCTGACCTCCCCATTCTGTCCACCCCGTGGCGCTTTTCTCCATCCTACATTGCCAATCACTGCCTATCCCAATTCAGGCCCTCCGATTCACACCACCCCTTGATGTTTTTCTCACTCCTACTAGTGAATGGCCTGTTAGAAACCCTTACAATGCGCACCACCCCGCGATGTTTTTCAGAAACCTATCCTACATTGCCACTGCATGTTTCCTGACCTCCCCATGCTGACCACCCGGTGGCGCTTTTCTCCATCCTACATTGCCAATCACTGCCTATCCCAATTCAGGCCCTCCGATTCACACCTTCCCGTGATGTTCTTCTCACTCAAACTAGTGAATGGCCTGTTAGAAACCCTTACAATGCGCACCACCCTGCAATGTTTTTCAGAAACCAATCCTACATTGCCACAGCATGTTTCCTGACCTCCCCATGCTGACCACCCCATGGCGCTTTTCACCATCCTACATTGCCACTCACAGCCTATCATTATTCACAACCTCCGATGCACAACACCCCATGAAGTTTTTCTCACTCCTTCTAGTGAATGGCCTGTTATAAACCCTTACAATGTGTACCACCCCGCGATGTTTTTCAGAAACCAATCCTACATTGCCACTGCATGTTTCCTGACCTCCCCATTCTGTCCACCCTGTGGCGCTTTTCTGCATCCTTCATTGCCACTCACTGCCTATCCCAATTCAGGCCCTCCGATTCACACCACCCCATGATGTTTTTCTCACTCCTACTAGTGAATGGCCTATTTGAAACCCTTAAAATGCGCACCACCCCGCGATGTTTTTCAGAAACCTATCCTACATTGCCACTGCATGTTTCCTGAACTCCCCATGCTGACCACCCCGTGGCGCTTTTCTCCATCCTACATTTCCACTCACTGCCTATGCTAATTCAGACCCTCCGATACACAACACCCCGTGATGTTTTTTTCACTCCTACTAGTGAATGGCCTGTTAGAAACCCTTACAATGCACCACCACGTGATCATTTACAGAAACCTATCCTACATTGCCACTGCATGTTTCCTGACCACCCGATGCTGACCACCCCGTGGTGCTTTTCCCAATCCTACATTGCCACTCACTGCCTATTCTAATTCAGGCCCTCCGATTCACACAAACCTGGGATGTTATTCTCACTTTTCTACAAGAGGCAATGTAGCATGGCGTGTTAGAAACAATTAAAATGCGCACCACCCCGCGATGTTTTTGAGAATCCTATCCTACATTGCCACTGCAGGTTTCCTGACCTACCCATGCTGACCACCCCATGACGCTTTTCTCCATCCTACATTGCCACTCACTGCCTATCCTAATTCAGGCCCTCCGATTCACACCACCCCGTGATTTTTTCTCACTCTTTCTAGTGAATGGCCTGTTAGAAACCCTTACAATGCGCACCACCCCTGATGTTTTTCAGAATCCTATCCTACATTGCCACTGCATGATTCCTGCCCTCCCCATGCTGACCTCCCCGTGGCCCATTTCTCCATCCTACATTGCCACTTACTGCCTATCCTAATTCAGGCTCTCCGATTCACACCACACCGTGATGTTATTCTCACTCCTACTAGTGAATGGCCTCTTAGAAACCCTTACTATGCACACAAACACGCGATGTTTTTCACAAACCTATCCTACATTGCCACTGCATGTTTCCTGACCTCCCCATTCTGTCCACCCTGTGGCGCTTTTCTGCATCCTTCATTGCCAATCACTGCCTATCCCAATTCAGGCCCTCCGATTCACACCACCCCATGATGTTTTTCTCACTCCTACTAGTGAATCGCCTGTAGGAAACCCTTAAAATGTGAACCACCCCACGATGTTTTTTCACAAATCTATCCTACATTGCCCTGCATGTTTCCTGACCTCCCCATGCTGACCACTCCGTGACGCTTTTCTCCATCTTACATTGCCACTTACTGCCTTTCCTAATTCAGGCCCTCCTATTAACACCACCCCGTGATGTTTTTTTGATTCCTGCTAGTGAATGGCCTGTTAGAAACCCTTACAATGCGCACCACTCCGCGATGTTTTTCAGAAACCTATCCTACATTGCCACTGCATGTGTCCTGACCTCCCCATGCTGACCACACCATGGCGCTTTTGTCCATACCACATTGCCACTCAATGCCTTTTCTAATTCAGGCCCTACGATTCACACCACCCCATGAAATTTTTCTCACTCCTTCTAGTGAATGGCCTGTTAGAAACCCTTACAATCCGCACCACCCCGCGATGTTTTTCAGAAACCTATCCTACATTGCCACTGCATGTTTCCTGACCTCCCCATGCTGACCACCCCGTGGCCGTTTTCTCCATCCTTCATTGCCACTCACTGCCTATCCTAATCCAGGCCCTCCGATTCACACCACTCCATGATGTTTTTCTCACCCCTACTAGTGAATGGCCTGTTAAAAACCCTTACAATGCACACTACCCCGCGATGTTTTTCAGAAACCTGTCCTACATTGCCACTGCATGTTTCCTGACCTCCCCAAGCTGACCACCCAATGGCGCTTTTCTCCATCCTACATTGCCACTCACTGCCTATCCTAATTCAGGCCCTCCGATTCACACCACACGGTGCTGTTTTTCTCACGGCTACTAGTGCATGGCGTGTAAGTAACAATTACAATGTGCAACACCCTGCAATGTTTTTCAGAAACCTATCCTACATTGCTACTGCATGTTTCCTGACCTCCCGATGCTGACCAGCCCGTGGCGCTTTTGTCCGTCCTACATTGCCACTCACTGCCTAACATAATTCAGGTCCTCTGATTCACACCACCCCGTGATGTTTTTCTCACTCCTACTAGTGAATGGCCTGTTAGAAACACTTACAATGCACCACCCCGCGATCATTTACAGAAACCTATCCTACATTGCCACTGCATGTTTCCTGACCACCCGATGCTGACCACCCCGTGGTGCTTTTCCCAATCCTACATTGCCACTCACTGCCTATTCTAATTCAGGCCCTCCGCTTCACACAAACCCGTGATGTTATTCTCACTTTTCTACAAGAGCATGGCGTGTTAGAAACAGTTAAAATGCGCACCACCCCGCGATGTTTTTCAGAATCCTATCCAACATTGCCACTGCAGGTTTCCTGACCTACCCATGCTGACCACCCCGTGACGCTTTTCTCCATCCTACATTGCCACTCACTGCTTATCCTAATTCAGGCCCTCCGATTCACACCACCCCGTGATTTTTTCTCACTCTTACTAGTGAATGGCCTGTTAGAAACCCTTACAATGCGCACCACCCCGCGATGTTTTTGAGAATCCTATCCTACATTGCCACTGCATGTTTCCTGCCCTCCCCATGCTGACCACACCGTGGCCCATTCCTCCATTCTACTTTGCCACTCACTGCCTATCCTAATTCAGGCCCTCCGATTCACACCACCCCGTGATGTTATTCTCACTCCTACTAGTGAATGGCCTCTTAGAAACCCTTACAATGCGCACAAACCCGCGATGTATTTCACAAACCTATCCTACATTGCCACTGCATATTTCCTGCCCTCCCCATTCTGTCCACCCTGTGGCGCTTTTCTGCATCCTTCATTGCCACTCACTGCCTATCCCAATTCAGGCCCTCCGATTCACACCACCCCGTGATGATTTTCTCACTCCTACTAGTGAATGGCCTATAGGAAACCTTTAAAATGCGAACCACCCCGCGATGTTTTTCTGAAATCTATCCTACATTGCCCTGCATGTTTCCTGACCTCCCCATGCTGACCACCCCGTGACGCTTTTCTCCGTCCTACATTGCCACTCACTGCCTTTCCTAATTCAAGCCCTCCTATTCACACCACCCCGTGATGTTTTTTCCATTCCTACTAGTGAATGCCCTGTTAGATACCCTTACAATGCGCACGACCCCGCGATGTTTTTCAGAAACCTATCCTACATTGACACTGCATGTGTCCTGACCTCCCCATGCTGACCACCCCATGGCGCTTTTGTCCATACCACATTGCCACTCAATGCCTTTCCTAATTCATGCTCTCCGATTCACACCACCCCATGATGTTTTCCTCATTCCTACTAGTGAATGGTCTGTTAGAAGCCCTTACAATGCGCACCACGCTGTGATGTTTTTCAGAGACCTATCCTACATTGCCACTGCTTGTTTCCTGCCCTCCACATTCTGTCCACCCCGTGGCGCTGTTCTCCATCCTACATTGCCACTCACTGCCTATCCCAATTCAGGCCCTCCAATTCACACCAACCCGTGAGGGTTTTCTCACTCCTACAAGTGAATGGCCTGTTAGAAACCCTTACAATTCGCACGACCCCACGATGTTTTTCAGAAACCTATCCTACATTGCCACTGCAGGTTTCCTGACCTCCCAATGCTGACCACAGCGTGGTGCTTTTCTCCAACCTACATTGCCAAACACTGCCTATCCCAATTCAGGCCCTCCGATTCACACCACCCCGTGATGTTTTTCTCACTCCTACTAGTGAATGGCGTGTTAGAAACCCTTACAATTCGCACGACCCCGCTATGTTTTTCAGAAACCTATCCTACATTGCCACTGCATGTTTCTTGACCTCTCCATACTGACCACCCCGTGGTGCTTTTCTCCATCGTATAGTGCCACTCACTGCCTATACTAATTCAGGCCCTACGATTCACACCACCCCGTGATGTTTTTCTCACTCTTACTAATAAATGGGGTGTTAGAAGCCTTTACAATGCACACCACCCCGCGATGTTTTTCAGAAACCTATCCTACATTGCCACTGCATGTTTTCTGACATCCCCATGCTGACCACCCTGTGGCGCTTTTCTCCACCCTACATTGCCACTCACTGCCTATCCTAATTCAGGCCCTCCGATTCACACTAACCCGTGATGTTATTCTCACTCCTACCAGTGAATGGCCTCTTAGAAACCCTTACAATGCGCACAACCCCATGATGTTTTTCACAAACCTATCCTACATTGCCAATGCATGTTTCCTGCCCTCCCCATTCTGTCCACCCCGTGGAGCTTTTCTCCATCCTACATTGCCATTCACTGCCTATCCTCATTCAGGCTGTCCGATTCACACCAACCCGTGATGTTTTTCTCACTGCTAATAGAGCATGGCGTGTTAGAAACAATTAAAATGCGCACCACCCCGCGATGTTTTTCAGAATCCTATCCTACATTGCCACTGCAGGTTTCCTGACCTCCCCATGCTGACCACCCCATGGCGCTTTTCTCCATCCTACATTGCCACTCACTGCCTATCCTAATTCAGGCCCTCCGACTCACACCACCCCGTTATGTTTTTCTCACTCCTACTAGTGAATGGCCTGTCATAAACCCTAACAATGCGCACCAACCTGAGATGTTTTACAGAAACCTATCCTACATAGCCACTGCATGTTTCCTGACCTCCCCATGCTGACCACCCCATTGAGCTTTTCTCCATCCTATATTACCACTCACTGCCTAACCCTGTTCAGGTCCTCCGATTCAAACCACCCCGTGATGTTTTTCTCACTCCTAGCAGTGAATAGCCTTTTAGAAAACTTTACAATGCGCACCACCCCGCAATGATTTTGAGAAACCTATCCTACATTGCCACTGCATGTTTCCTGACCTCCCCATGCTGACCACCCGGTGGCGCTTTTCTCCATCCTACATTGCCAATCACTGTCTATCCCAATTCAGGCCCTCCAATTCACACCTTCCCGTGATGTTCTTCTCAGTCCTACTAGTGAATGGCGTGTTAGAAACCCTTACAATGCGCACCACCCCGTGATGTTTTTCAGAAAACTATCCTACATTGCCACAGCATGTTTCCTGACCTCCCCATGCTGACCACCCCGTGGCGCTTTTCACCATCCTACATTGCCACGCACTGCCTATCCTTATTCACACCGTCCTATTCACAACACCCCGTGATATTTTTTTCACTCCTACTAGTGAATGGCGTGTTAGAAACCCTTACAATGCACCACCCCGCGATCTTTTTCAGAAACCTATCCTATATTGCCACTGCATGTTTCCTGACCACACCATGCTGACCACCCCGTGGCGCTTTTCTCCATCCTACATTGCCACTCACTGCCTATCCTAATTCAGGCCCTACGATTCACACCACCCCGTGATGTTTTTCTCACTCTTACTAGTAAATGGGCCTTTAGAAGCCCTTACAATGCGCACCACACCGCGATGTTCTTCAGAAAGCTATCCTTCATTGCCACTGCATGTTTCCTGACCTATCCAAGCTGACCACCCCGTGGCGCTTTTCTCCATCGTACATTGCCACTCACTGCCTATCCTAATTCAGGCCCTCCGATTCACACCATCCCGTGATGTTTTTCTCATTCCTTCTATTGAATGCTGTGTTAGAAACCCTTACATTGCGCACCACCCAACGATGTTTTTCAGAAACATACCCTACATTGCCACTGCATGTTTCCTGACCTCCCCATGGTGACCACCCGGTGGCGCTTTTCTCCATCCTACATTGCCACGCACTGCTTATCCTAATTCAGGCCCTCCGATTCACACCACCCCATGATGTTTTTCTCACTCCTACTAGTTAATGGACTGTTAGAAACCCTTACAATGCGCACCACCCCGCGATGTTTTTCAGAAACCTATCCTAAATTGCCACTGCATGTTTCCTGACCTCCCCATTGTGTCCACCCCATGGCGCTTTTCTCCATCCTTCTTTGTCACTCACTGCCTATACCAATTCAGGCCCTCAGATTCACACCACCCCGTGATGTTATTCTCACTCCTACTAGTGAATGGCCTCTTAGAAACACTTACACTGCGCACAAACCCGCGATTTTTTTCACAAACCTATCCTACATTGCCACTTCATGTTTTCTGACCTCCCCATTCTGTCCACCCCGTGGCGCTTTTCTCCATCCTACATTGCCAATCACTGCCTATCCCAATTCAGGCCCTCCGATTCACACCACCCCTTGATGTTTTTCTCACTCCTACTAGTGAATGGCCTGTTAGAAACCCTTACAATGCGCACCACCCCGCGATGTTTTTCAGAAACCTATCCTACATTGCCACTGCATGTTTCCTGACCTCCCCATGCTGACCACCCGGTGGCGCTTTTCTCCATCCTACATTGCCAATCACTGCCTATCCCAATTCAGGCCCTCCGATTCACACCTTCCCGTGATGTTCTTCTCACTCAAACTAGTGAATGGCGTGTTAGACACCCTTACAATGCGCACCACCCTGCAATGTTTTTCAGAAACCAATCCTACATTGCCACAGCATGTTTCCTGACCTCCCCATGCTGACCACCCCATGGCGCTTTTCACCATCCTACATTGCCACTCACAGCCTATCATTATTCACAACCTCCGATGCACAACACCCCATGAAGTTTTTCTCACTCCTTCTAGTGAATGGCCTGTTATAAACCCTTACAATGTGTACCACCCCGCGATGTTTTTCAGAAACCTATCCTACATTGCCACTGCATGTTTCCTGACCTCCCCATTCTGTCCACCCTGTGGCGCTTTTCTGCATCCTTCATTGCCACTCACTGCCTATCCCAATTCAGGCCCTCCGATTCACACCACCCCGTGATGTTTTTCTCACTCCTACTAGTGAATGGCCTATTTGAAACCCTTAAAATGCGCACCACCCCGCGATGTTTTTCAGAAACCTATCCTACATTGCCACTGCATGTTTCCTGAACTCCCCATGCTGACCACCCCGTGGCGCTTTTCTCCATCCTACATTTCCACTCACTGCCTATGCTAATTCAGACCCTCCGATACACAACACCCCGTGATGTTTTTTTCACTCCTACTAGTGAATGGCCTGTTAGAAACCCTTACAATGCACCACCACGTGATCATTTACAGAAACCTATCCTACATTGCCACTGCATGTTTCCTGACCACCCGATGCTGACCACCCCGTGGCGCTTTTCCCAATCCTACATTGCCACTCACTGCCTATTCTAATTCAGGCCCTCCGATTCACACAAACCTGGGATGTTATTCTCACTTTTCTACAAGAGGCAATGTAGCATGGCGTGTTAGAAACAATTAAAATGCGCACCACCCCGCGATGTTTTTGAGAATCCTATCCTACATTGCCACTGCAGGTTTCCTGACCTACCCATGCTGACCACCCCATGACGCTTTTCTCCATCCTACATTGCCACTCACTGCCTATCCTAATTCAGGCCCTCCGATTCACACCACTCCGTGATTTTTTCTCACTCTTTCTAGTGAATGGCCTGTTAGAAACCCTTACAATGCGCACCACCCCTGATGTTTTTCAGAATCCTATCCTACATTGCCACTGCATGATTCCTGCCCTCCCCATGCTGACCTCCCCGTGGCCCATTTCTCCATCCTACATTGCCACTTACTGCCTATCCTAATTCAGGCTCTCCGATTCACACCACACCGTGATGTTATTCTCACTCCTACTAGTGAATGGCCTCTTAGAAACCCTTACTATGCACACAAACACGCGATGTTTTTCACAAACCTATCCTACATTGCCACTGCATGTTTCCTGACCTCCCCATTAGGTCCACCCTGTGGCGCTTTTCTGCATCCTTCATTGCCAATCACTGCCTATCCCAATTCAGGCCCTCCGATTCACACCACCCCATGATGTTTTTCTCACTCCTACTAGTGAATCGCCTGTAGGAAACCCTTAAAATGTGAACCACCCCACGATGTTTTTTCACAAATCTATCCTACATTGCCCTGCATGTTTCCTGACCTCCCCATGCTGACCACTCCGTGACGCTTTTCTCCATCTTACATTGCCACTTACTGCCTTTCCTAATTCAGGCCCTCCTATTAACACCACCCCGTGATGTTTTTTTGATTCCTGCTAGTGAATGGCCTGTTAGAAACCCTTACAATGCGCACCACTCCGCGATGTTTTTCAGAAACCTATCCTACATTGCCACTGCATGTGTCCTGACCTCCCCATGCTGACCACACCATGGCGCTTTTGTCCATACCACATTGCCACTCAATGCCTTTTCTAATTCAGGCCCTACGATTCACACCACCCCATGAAATTTTTCTCACTCCTTCTAGTGAATGGCCTGTTAGAAACCCTTACAATCCGCACCACCCCGCGATGTTTTTCAGAAACCTATCCTACATTGCCACTGCATGTTTCCTGACCTCCCCATGCTGACCACCCCGTGGCCGTTTTCTCCATTCTTCATTGCCACTCACTGCCTATCCTAATCCAGGCCCTCCGATTCACACCACTCCATGATGTTTTTCTCACCCCTACTAGTGAATGGCCTGTTAAAAACCCTTACAATGCACACTACCCCGCGATGTTTTTCAGAAACCTGTCCTACATTGCCACTGCATGTTTCCTGACCTCCCCAAGCTGACCACCCAATGGCGCTTTTCTCCATCCTACATTGCCACTCACTGCCTATCCTAATTCAGGCCCTCCGATTCACACCACACGGTGCTGTTTTTCTCACGGCTACTAGTGCATGGCGTGTAAGTAACAATTACAATGTGCAACACCCTGCAATGTTTTTCAGAAACCTATCCTACATTGCTACTGCATGTTTCCTTACCTCCCGATGCTGACCAGCCCGTGGCGCTTTTGTCCGTCCTACATTGCCACTCACTGCCTAACATAATTCAGGTCCTCTGATTCACACCACCCCGTGATGTTTTTCTCACTCCTACTAGTGAATGGCCTGTTAGAAACACTTACAATGCACCACCCCGCGATCATTTACAGAAACCTATCCTACATTGCCACTGCATGTTTCCTGACCACCCGATGCTGACCACCCCGTGGTGCTTTTCCCAATCCTACATTGCCACTCACTGCCTATTCTAATTCAGGCCCTCCGCTTCACACAAACCCGTGATGTTATTCTCACTTTTCTACAAGAGCATGGCGTGTTAGAAACAGTTAAAATGCGCACCACCCCGCGATGTTTTTCAGAATCCTATCCAACATTGCCACTGCAGGTTTCCTGACCTACCCATGCTGACCACCCCGTGACGCTTTTCTCCATCCTACATTGCCACTCACTGCTTATCCTAATTCAGGCCCTCCGATTCACACCACCCCGTGATTTTTTCTCACTCTTACTATTGAATGGCCTGTTAGAAACCCTTACAATGCGCACCACCCCGCGATGTTTTTCAGAATCCTATCCTACATTGCCACTGCATGATTCCTGCCCTCCCCATGCTGACCACCCCGTGGCCCATTTCTCCATCCTACATTACCACTTACTGCCTATCCTAATTCAGGCTCTCCGATTCACACCACCCCGTGATGTTATTCTCACTCCTACTAGTGAATGTTCTCTTAGAAACACTTACTATGCGCACAAACACGCGATGTTTTTCGCAAACCTATCCTACATTGCCACTGCATGTTTCCTGACCTCCCCATTCTGTCCACCCTGTGGCGCTTTTCTGCATCCTTCATTGCCACTCACTGCCTATTCCAATTCAGGCCCTCCGAATCACACCACACCATGATGTTTTTCTCACTCCTACTAGTGAATGGCCTGTTAGAAACCCTTAAAATGCAAACCACCCCGTGATGTTTTTCAGAATCCTATCCTACATTGCCACTGCATGATTCCTGACCTCCCCATGCTGACGACCCTGTTGCGCTTTTCTCCATCCTACATTGCCACTCACTGCCTACACCAGTTCAGGCCCTCCGAATCACACCACCCCGTGATGTTTTTCTCACTCCTAGTAGTGAGTAGCCTGTTAGAAAACCTTGCAATGCGCACCACCCCGCAGTGTTTTTCAGAAACCTATCCTACATTGCCACTGCATGTTTTCTGACCTCCCCATGCTGACCACACCGTGGCACTTTTCTCCATCCTACCTTGCGACTCACTGCCTATCCTAATACAGGCTCTCCGATTCACACCATCCCGTGATGTTTTTCTCACTCCTACTAGGGAATAGCTTGTTAGAAACCCTTACAATATGCCCCACCCCGTTATCTTTTTCAGAAACCTATCCTACATTGCCACTGCATGTTTCCTGACATCCCCATGCTGACCACCCCGTGGCGCTTTTCTCCACCCTACATTGCCACTCACTGCCTATCCTAATTCAGGCCCTCCGATTCACACCACAACGTGATGTTTTTCTCACTCCTACTAGTGAATGGCCTGTCATAAACCCTAACAATGCGCACCAACCTGAGATGTTTTACAGAAACCTATCCTACATAGCCACTGCATGTTTCCAGACCTCCCCATGCTGACCACCCCATTGAGCTTTTCTCCATCCTATATTACCACTCACTGCCTAACCCTGTTCAGGCCCTCCGATTCAAACCACCCCGTGATGTTTTTCTCACTCCTAGCAGTGAATAGCCTTTTAGAAAACTTTACAATGCGCACCACCCCGCAATGATTTTGAGAAACCTATCCTACATTGCCACTGCATGTTTCCTGACCTCCCCATGCTGACCACCCGGTGGCGCTTTTCTCCATCCTACATTGCCAATCACTGTCTATCCCAATTCAGGCCCTCCAATTCACACCTTCCCGTGATGTTCTTCTCAGTCCTACTAGTGAATGGCGTGTTAGAAACCCTTACAATGCGCACCACCCCGTGATGTTTTTCAGAAAACTATCCTACATTGCCACAGCATGTTTCCTGACCTCCCCATGCTGACCACCCCGTGGCGCTTTTCACCATCCTACATTGCCACTCACTGCCTATCCTTATTCACACCGTCCTATTCACAACACCCCGTGATATTTTTTTCACTCCTACTAGTGAATGGCGTGTTAGAAACCCTTACAATGCACCACCCCGCGATCTTTTTCAGAAACCTATCCTATATTGCCACTGCATGTTTCCTGACCACACCATGCTGACCACCCCGTGGCGCTTTTCTCCATCCTACATTGCCACTCACTGCCTATCCTAATTCAGGCCCTACGATTCACACCACCCCGTGATGTTTTTCTCACTCTTACTAGTAAATGGGCCTTTAGAAGCCCTTACAATGCGCACCACACCGCGATGTTCTTCAGAAAGCTATCCTTCATTGCCACTGCATGTTTCCTGACCTCCCCAAGCTGACCACCCCGTGGCGCTTTTCTCCATCGTACATTGCCACTCACTGCCTATCCTAATTCAGGCCCTCCGATTCACACCATCCCGTGATGTTTTTCTCATTCCTTCTATTGAATGCTGTGTTAGAAACCCTTACATTGCGCACCACCCAACGATGTTTTTCAGAAACATACCCTACATTGCCACTGCATGTTTCCTGACCTCCCCATGGTGACCACCCGGTGGCGCTTTTCTCCATCCTACATTGCCACGCACTGCTTATCCTAATTCAGGCCCTCCGATTCACACCACCCCATGATGTTTTTCTCACTCCTACTAGTTAATGGACTGTTAGAAACCCTTACAATGCGCACCACCCCGCGATGTTTTTCAGAAACCTATCCTAAATTGCCACTGCATGTTTCCTGACCTCCCCATTGTGTCCACCCCATGGCGCTTTTCTCCATCCTTGTTTGTCACTCACTGCCTATACCAATTCAGGCCCTCAGATTCACACCACCCCGTGATGTTATTCTCACTCCTACTAGTGAATGGCCTCTTAGAAACACTTACACTGCGCACAAACCCGCGATTTTTTTCACAAACCTATCCTACATTGCCACTTCATGTTTTCTGACCTCCCCATTCTGTCCACCCCGTGGCGCTTTTCTCCATCCTACATTGCCAATCACTGCCTATCCCAATTCAGGCCCTCCGATTCACACCACCCCTTGATGTTTTTCTCACTCCTACTAGTGAATGGCCTGTTAGAAACCCTTACAATGCGCACCACCCCGCGATGTTTTTCAGAAACCTATCCTACATTGCCACTGCATGTTTCCTGACCTCCCCATGCTGACCACCCGGTGGCGCTTTTCTCCATCCTACATTGCCAATCACTGCCTATCGCAATTCAGGCCCTCCGATTCACACCTTCCCGTGATGTTCTTCTCACTCAAACTAGTGAATGGCGTGTTAGAAACCCTTACAATGCGCACCACCCTGCAATGTTTTTCAGAAACCAATCCTACATTGCCACAGCATGTTTCCTGACCTCCCCATGCTGACCACCCCATGGCGCTTTTCACCATCCTACATTGCCACTCACAGCCTATCATTATTCACAACCTCCGATTCACAACACCCCATGATGTTTTTCTCACTCCTTCTAGTGAATGGCCTGTTATAAACCCTTACAATGTGTACCACCCCGCGATGTTTTTCAGAAACCTATCCTACATTGCCACTGCATGTTTCCTGACCTCCCCATTCTGTCCAACCTGTGGCGCTTTTCTGCATCCTTCATTGCCACTCACTGCCTATCCCAATTCAGGCCCTCCGATTCACACCACCCCGTGATGTTTTTCTCACTCCTACTAGTGAATGGCCTATTTGAAACCCTTAAAATGCGCACCACCCCGCGATGTTTTTCAGAAACCTATCCTACATTGCCACTGCATGTTTCCTGAACTCCCCATGCTGACCACCCCGTGGCACTTTTCTCCATCCTACATTTCCACTCACTGCCTATGCTAATTCAGACCCTCCGATACACAACACCCCGTGATGTTTTTTTCACTCCTACTAGTGAATGGCCTGTTAGAAACCCTTACAATGCACCACCACGTGATCATTTACAGAAACCTATCCTACATTGCCACTGCATGTTTCCTGACCACCCGATGCTGACCACCCCGTGGCGCTTTTCCCAATCCTACATTGCCACTCACTGCCTATTCTAATTCAGGCCCTCCAATTCACACAAACCTGGGATGTTATTCTCACTTTTCTACAAGAGGCAATGTAGCATGGCGTGTTAGAAACAATTAAAATGCGCACCACCCCGCGATGTTTTTGAGAATCCTATCCTACATTGCCACTGCAGGTTTCCTGACCTACCCATGCTGACCACCCCATGACGCTTTTCTCCATCCTACATTGCCACTCACTGCCTATCCTAATTCAGGCCCTCCGATTCACACCACCCCGTGATTTTTTCTCACTCTTTCTAGTGAATGGCCTGTTAGAAACCCTTACAATGCGCACCACCCCTGATGTTTTTCAGAATCCTGTCCTACATTGCCACTGCATGATTCCTGCCCTCCCCATGCTGACCTCCCCGTGGCCCATTTCTCCATCCTACATTGCCACTTACTGCCTATCCTAATTCAGGCTCTCCGTTTCACACCACACCGTGATGTTATTCTCACTCCTACTAGTGAATGGCCTCTTAGAAACCCTTACTATGCACACAAACACGCGATGTTTTTCACAAACCTATCCTACATTGCCACTGCATGTTTCCTGACCTCCCCATTCTGTCCACCCTGTGGCGCTTTTCTGCATCCTTCATTGCCAATCACTGCCTATCCCAATTCAGGCCCTCCGATTCACACCACCCCATGATGTTTTTCTCACTCCTACTAGTGAATGGCCTGTAGGAAACCCTTAAAATGTGAACCACCCCGCGATGTTTTTTCACAAATCTATCCTACATTGCCCTGCATGTTTCCTGACCTCCCCATGCTGACCACTCCGTGAAGCTTTTCTCCATCTTACATTGCCACTTACTGCCTTTCCTAATTCAGGCCCTCCTATTAACACCACCCCGTGATGTTTTTTTGATTCCTGCTAGTGAATGGCCTGTTAGAAACCCTTACAATGCGCACCACTCCGCGATGTTTTTCAGAAACCTATCCTACATTGCCACTGCATGTGTCCTGACCTCCCCATGCTGACCACACCATGGCGCTTTTGTCCATACCACATTGCCACTCAATGCCTTTTCTAATTCAGGCCCTACGATTCACACCACCCCATGAAATTTTTCTCACTCCTTCTAGTGAATGGCCTGTTAGAAACCCTTACAATCCGCACCACCCCGCGATGTTTTTCAGAAACCTATCCTACATTGCCACTGCATGTTTCCTGACCTCCCCATGCTGACCACCCCGTGGCCGTTTTCTCCATCCTACATTGCCACTCACTGCCTATCCTAATCCAGGCCCTCCGATTCACACCACTCCATGATGTTTTTCTCACCCCTACTAGTGAATGGCCTGTTAAAAAACCTTACAATGCACACTACCCCGCGATGTTTTTCAGAAACCTGTCCTACATTGCCACTGCATGATTCCTGCCCTCCCCATGCTGACCTCCCCGTGGCCCATTTCTCCATCCTACATTGCCACTTACTGCCTATCCTAATTCAGGCTCTCCGATTCACACCACACCGTGATGTTATTCTCACTCCTACTAGTGAATGGCCTCTTAGAAACCCTTACTATGCACACAAACACGCGATGTTTTTCACAAACCTATCCTACATTGCCACTGCATGTTTCCTGACCTCCCCATTAGGTCCACCCTGTGGCGCTTTTCTGCATCCTTCATTGCCAATCACTGCCTATCCCAATTCAGGCCCTCCGATTCACACCACCCCATGATGTTTTTCTCACTCCTACTAGTGAATCGCCTGTAGGAAACCCTTAAAATGTGAACCACCCCACGATGTTTTTTCACAAATCTATCCTACATTGCCCTGCATGTTTCCTGACCTCCCCATGCTGACCACTCCGTGACGCTTTTCTCCATCTTACATTGCCACTTACTGCCTTTCCTAATTCAGGCCCTCCTATTAACACCACCCCGTGATGTTTTTTTGATTCCTGCTAGTGAATGGCCTGTTAGAAACCCTTACAATGCGCACCACTCCGCGATGTTTTTCAGAAACCTATCCTACATTGCCACTGCATGTGTCCTGACCTCCCCATGCTGACCACACCATGGCGCTTTTGTCCATACCACATTGCCACTCAATGCCTTTTCTAATTCAGGCCCTACGATTCACACCACCCCATGAAATTTTTCTCACTCCTTCTAGTGAATGGCCTGTTAGAAACCCTTACAATCCGCACCACCCCGCGATGTTTTTCAGAAACCTATCCTACATTGCCACTGCATGTTTCCTGACCTCCCCATGCTGACCACCCCGTGGCCGTTTTCTCCATTCTTCATTGCCACTCACTGCCTATCCTAATCCAGGCCCTCCGATTCACACCACTCCATGATGTTTTTCTCACCCCTACTAGTGAATGGCCTGTTAAAAACCCTTACAATGCACACTACCCCGCGATGTTTTTCAGAAACCTGTCCTACATTGCCACTGCATGTTTCCTGACCTCCCCAAGCTGACCACCCAATGGCGCTTTTCTCCATCCTACATTGCCACTCACTGCCTATCCTAATTCAGGCCCTCCGATTCACACCACACGGTGCTGTTTTTCTCACGGCTACTAGTGCATGGCGTGTAAGTAACAATTACAATGTGCAACACCCTGCAATGTTTTTCAGAAACCTATCCTACATTGCTACTGCATGTTTCCTTACCTCCCGATGCTGACCAGCCCGTGGCGCTTTTGTCCGTCCTACATTGCCACTCACTGCCTAACATAATTCAGGTCCTCTGATTCACACCACCCCGTGATGTTTTTCTCACTCCTACTAGTGAATGGCCTGTTAGAAACACTTACAATGCACCACCCCGCGATCATTTACAGAAACCTATCCTACATTGCCACTGCATGTTTCCTGACCACCCGATGCTGACCACCCCGTGGTGCTTTTCCCAATCCTACATTGCCACTCACTGCCTATTCTAATTCAGGCCCTCCGCTTCACACAAACCCGTGATGTTATTCTCACTTTTCTACAAGAGCATGGCGTGTTAGAAACAGTTAAAATGCGCACCACCCCGCGATGTTTTTCAGAATCCTATCCAACATTGCCACTGCAGGTTTCCTGACCTACCCATGCTGACCACCCCGTGACGCTTTTCTCCATCCTACATTGCCACTCACTGCTTATCCTAATTCAGGCCCTCCGATTCACACCACCCCGTGATTTTTTCTCACTCTTACTATTGAATGGCCTGTTAGAAACCCTTACAATGCGCACCACCCCGCGATGTTTTTCAGAATCCTATCCTACATTGCCACTGCATGATTCCTGCCCTCCCCATGCTGACCACCCCGTGGCCCATTTCTCCATCCTACATTACCACTTACTGCCTATCCTAATTCAGGCTCTCCGATTCACACCACCCCGTGATGTTATTCTCACTCCTACTAGTGAATGTTCTCTTAGAAACACTTACTATGCGCACAAACACGCGATGTTTTTCGCAAACCTATCCTACATTGCCACTGCATGTTTCCTGACCTCCCCATTCTGTCCACCCTGTGGCGCTTTTCTGCATCCTTCATTGCCACTCACTGCCTATTCCAATTCAGGCCCTCCGAATCACACCACACCATGATGTTTTTCTCACTCCTACTAGTGAATGGCCTGTTAGAAACCCTTAAAATGCAAACCACCCCGTGATGTTTTTCAGAATCCTATCCTACATTGCCACTGCATGATTCCTGACCTCCCCATGCTGACGACCCTGTTGCGCTTTTCTCCATCCTACATTGCCACTCACTGCCTACACCAGTTCAGGCCCTCCGAATCACACCACCCCGTGATGTTTTTCTCACTCCTAGTAGTGAGTAGCCTGTTAGAAAACCTTGCAATGCGCACCACCCCGCAGTGTTTTTCAGAAACCTATCCTACATTGCCACTGCATGTTTTCTGACCTCCCCATGCTGACCACACCGTGGCACTTTTCTCCATCCTACCTTGCGACTCACTGCCTATCCTAATACAGGCTCTCCGATTCACACCATCCCGTGATGTTTTTCTCACTCCTACTAGGGAATAGCTTGTTAGAAACCCTTACAATATGCCCCACCCCGTTATCTTTTTCAGAAACCTATCCTACATTGCCACTGCATGTTTCCTGACATCCCCATGCTGACCACCCCGTGGCGCTTTTCTCCACCCTACATTGCCACTCACTGCCTATCCTAATTCAGGCCCTCCGATTCACACCACAACGTGATGTTTTTCTCACTCCTACTAGTGAATGGCCTGTCATAAACCCTAACAATGCGCACCAACCTGAGATGTTTTACAGAAACCTATCCTACATAGCCACTGCATGTTTCCAGACCTCCCCATGCTGACCACCCCATTGAGCTTTTCTCCATCCTATATTACCACTCACTGCCTAACCCTGTTCAGGCCCTCCGATTCAAACCACCCCGTGATGTTTTTCTCACTCCTAGCAGTGAATAGCCTTTTAGAAAACTTTACAATGCGCACCACCCCGCAATGATTTTGAGAAACCTATCCTACATTGCCACTGCATGTTTCCTGACCTCCCCATGCTGACCACCCGGTGGCGCTTTTCTCCATCCTACATTGCCAATCACTGTCTATCCCAATTCAGGCCCTCCAATTCACACCTTCCCGTGATGTTCTTCTCAGTCCTACTAGTGAATGGCGTGTTAGAAACCCTTACAATGCGCACCACCCCGTGATGTTTTTCAGAAAACTATCCTACATTGCCACAGCATGTTTCCTGACCTCCCCATGCTGACCACCCCGTGGCGCTTTTCACCATCCTACATTGCCACTCACTGCCTATCCTTATTCACACCGTCCTATTCACAACACCCCGTGATATTTTTTTCACTCCTACTAGTGAATGGCGTGTTAGAAACCCTTACAATGCACCACCCCGCGATCTTTTTCAGAAACCTATCCTATATTGCCACTGCATGTTTCCTGACCACACCATGCTGACCACCCCGTGGCGCTTTTCTCCATCCTACATTGCCACTCACTGCCTATCCTAATTCAGGCCCTACGATTCACACCACCCCGTGATGTTTTTCTCACTCTTACTAGTAAATGGGCCTTTAGAAGCCCTTACAATGCGCACCACACCGCGATGTTCTTCAGAAAGCTATCCTTCATTGCCACTGCATGTTTCCTGACCTCCCCAAGCTGACCACCCCGTGGCGCTTTTCTCCATCGTACATTGCCACTCACTGCCTATCCTAATTCAGGCCCTCCGATTCACACCATCCCGTGATGTTTTTCTCATTCCTTCTATTGAATGCTGTGTTAGAAACCCTTACATTGCGCACCACCCAACGATGTTTTTCAGAAACATACCCTACATTGCCACTGCATGTTTCCTGACCTCCCCATGGTGACCACCCGGTGGCGCTTTTCTCCATCCTACATTGCCACGCACTGCTTATCCTAATTCAGGCCCTCCGATTCACACCACCCCATGATGTTTTTCTCACTCCTACTAGTTAATGGACTGTTAGAAACCCTTACAATGCGCACCACCCCGCGATGTTTTTCAGAAACCTATCCTAAATTGCCACTGCATGTTTCCTGACCTCCCCATTGTGTCCACCCCATGGCGCTTTTCTCCATCCTTGTTTGTCACTCACTGCCTATACCCATTCAGGCCCTCAGATTCACACCACCCCGTGATGTTATTCTCACTCCTACTAGTGAATGGCCTCTTAGAAACACTTACACTGCGCACAAACCCGCGATTTTTTTCACAAACCTATCCTACATTGCCACTTCATGTTTTCTGACCTCCCCATTCTGTCCACCCCGTGGCGCTTTTCTCCATCCTACATTGCCAATCACTGCCTATCCCAATTCAGGCCCTCCGATTCACACCACCCCTTGATGTTTTTCTCACTCCTACTAGTGAATGGCCTGTTAGAAACCCTTACAATGCGCACCACCCCGCGATGTTTTTCAGAAACCTATCCTACATTGCCACTGCATGTTTCCTGACCTCCCCATGCTGACCACCCGGTGGCGCTTTTCTCCATCCTACATTGCCAATCACTGCCTATCGCAATTCAGGCCCTCCGATTCACACCTTCCCGTGATGTTCTTCTCACTCAAACTAGTGAATGGCGTGTTAGAAACCCTTACAATGCGCACCACCCTGCAATGTTTTTCAGAAACCAATCCTACATTGCCACAGCATGTTTCCTGACCTCCCCATGCTGACCACCCCATGGCGCTTTTCACCATCCTACATTGCCACTCACAGCCTATCATTATTCACAACCTCCGATTCACAACACCCCATGATGTTTTTCTCACTCCTTCTAGTGAATGGCCTGTTATAAACCCTTACAATGTGTACCACCCCGCGATGTTTTTCAGAAACCTATCCTACATTGCCACTGCATGTTTCCTGACCTCCCCATTCTGTCCAACCTGTGGCGCTTTTCTGCATCCTTCATTGCCACTCACTGCCTATCCCAATTCAGGCCCTCCGATTCACACCACCCCGTGATGTTTTTCTCACTCCTACTAGTGAATGGCCTATTTGAAACCCTTAAAATGCGCACCACCCCGCGATGTTTTTCAGAAACCTATCCTACATTGCCACTGCATGTTTCCTGAACTCCCCATGCTGACCACCCCGTGGCACTTTTCTCCATCCTACATTTCCACTCACTGCCTAGGCTAATTCAGACCCTCCGATACACAACACCCCGTGATGTTTTTTTCACTCCTACTAGTGAATGGCCTGTTAGAAACCCTTACAATGCACCACCACGTGATCATTTACAGAAACCTATCCTACATTGCCACTGCATGTTTCCTGACCACCCGATGCTGACCACCCCGTGGCGCTTTTCCCAATCCTACATTGCCACTCACTGCCTATTCTAATTCAGGCCCTCCAATTCACACAAACCTGGGATGTTATTCTCACTTTTCTACAAGAGGCAATGTAGCATGGCGTGTTAGAAACAATTAAAATGCGCACCACCCCGCGATGTTTTTGAGAATCCTATCCTACATTGCCACTGCAGGTTTCCTGACCTACACATGCTGACCACCCCATGACGCTTTTCTCCATCCTACATTGCCACTCACTGCCTATCCTAATTCAGGCCCTCCGATTCACACCACCCCGTGATTTTTTCTCACTCTTTCTAGTGAATGGCCTGTTAGAAACCCTTACAATGCGCACCACCCCTGATGTTTTTCAGAATCCTGTCCTACATTGCCACTGCATGATTCCTGCCCTCCCCATGCTGACCTCCCCGTGGCCCATTTCTCCATCCTACATTGCCACTTACTGCCTATCCTAATTCAGGCTCTCCGTTTCACACCACACCGTGATGTTATTCTCACTCCTACTAGTGAATGGCCTCTTAGAAACCCTTACTATGCACACAAACACGCGATGTTTTTCACAAACCTATCCTACATTGCCACTGCATGTTTCCTGACCTCCCCATTCTGTCCACCCTGTGGCGCTTTTCTGCATCCTTCATTGCCAATCACTGCCTATCCCAATTCAGGCCCTCCGATTCACACCACCCCATGATGTTTTTCTCACTCCTACTAGTGAATGGCCTGTAGGAAACCCTTAAAATGTGAACCACCCCGCGATGTTTTTTCACAAATCTATCCTACATTGCCCTGCATGTTTCCTGACCTCCCCATGCTGACCACTCCGTGAAGCTTTTCTCCATCTTACATTGCCACTTACTGCCTTTCCTAATTCAGGCCCTCCTATTAACACCACCCCGTGATGTTTTTTTGATTCCTGCTAGTGAATGGCCTGTTAGAAACCCTTACAATGCGCACCACTCCGCGATGTTTTTCAGAAACCTATCCTACATTGCCACTGCATGTGTCCTGACCTCCCCATGCTGACCACACCATGGCGCTTTTGTCCATACCACATTGCCACTCAATGCCTTTTCTAATTCAGGCCCTACGATTCACACCACCCCATGAAATTTTTCTCACTCCTTCTACTGAATGGCCTGTTAGAAACCCTTACAATCCGCACCACCCCGCGATGTTTTTCAGAAACCTATCCTACATTGCCACTGCATGTTTCCTGACCTCCCCATGCTGACCACCCCGTGGCCGTTTTCTCCATCCTACATTGCCACTCACTGCCTATCCTAATCCAGGCCCTCCGATTCACACCACTCCATGATGTTTTTCTCACCCCTACTAGTGAATGGCCTGTTAAAAAACCTTACAATGCACACTACCCCGCGATGTTTTTCAGAAACCTGTCCTACATTGCCACTGCATGTTTCCTGACCTCACCAAGCTGACCACCCAATGGCGCTTTTCTCCATCCTACATTGCCACTCACTGCCTATCCTAATTCAGGCCCTCCGATTCACACCACACGGTGCTGTTTTTCTCACGGCTACTAGTGCATGGCGTGTAAGTAACAATTACAATGTGCAACACCCTGCAATGTTTTTCAGAAACCTATCCTACATTGCTACTGCATGTTTCCTGACCTCCCGATGCTGACCAGCCCGTGGCGCTTTTGTCCGTCCTACATTGCCACTCACTGCCTAACCTAATTCAGGTCCTCTGATTCACACCACCCCGTGATGTTTTTCTCACTCCTACTAGTGAATGGCCTGTTAGAAACACTTACAATGCACCACCCCGCGATCATTTACAGAAACCTATCCTACATTGCTACTGCATGTTTCCTGACCACCCGATGCTGACCACCCCGTGGTGCTTTTCCCAATCCTACATTGCCACTCACTGCCTATTCTAATTCAGGCCCTCCGCTTCACACAAACCCGTGATGTTATTCTCACTTTTCTACAAGAGCATAGCGTGTTAGAAACAGTTAAAATGCGCACCACCCCGCGATGTTTTTCAGAATCCTATCCAACATTGCCACTGCAGGTTTCCTGACCTACCCATGCTGACCACCCTGTGACGCTTTTCTCCATCCTACATTGCCACTCACTGCTTATCCTAATTCAGGCCCTCCGATTCACACCACCCCGTGATTTTTTCTCACTCTTACTAGTGAATGGCCTGTTAGAAACCCTTACAATGCGCACCACTCCGCAATGTTTTTCAGAAACCTATCCTACATTGCCACTGCATGATTCCTGCCCTCCCCATGCTGACCACCCCGTGGCCCATTTCTCCATTCTACATTACCACTTACTGCCTATCCTAATTCAGGCTCTCCGATTCACACCACCCCGTGATGTTATTCTCACTCCTCCTAGTGAATGTTCTCTTAGAAACACTTACTATGCGCACAAACACGAGATGTTTTTCGCAAACCTATCCTGCATTGCCACTGCATGTTTCCTGACCTCCCCATTCTGTCCACCCTGTGGCGCTTTTCTGCATCCTTCATGGCAACTCACTGCCTATTCCAATTCAGGCCCTCAGAATCACACCACCCCATGATGTTTTTCTCACTCCTACTAGTGAATGGCCTGTAGGAAACCCTTAAAATGCGAACCACCCCGCGATGTTTTTCAGAAATCTATCCTACATTGCCCAGCATGTTTCCTGACCTCCCCATGCTGACCACCCCGTGAGGCTTTTCTCCATCCTACATTGCCACTCACTGCCTTTCCTAATTCAGGCCCTCCTATTCAAACCACCCCGTGATGTTTTTTTCATTCCTGCTAGTGAATGCCCTTTTAGAAACCCTTATAATGCGCACCACCCCGCGATGTTTTTCAGAAACCTATCCTACATTGCCACTGCATGTGTCCTGACCTCCCCATGCTGACCACCCCATGGCGCTTTTGTGCATACCACATTGCCACTCAATGCCTTTCCTAATTCAGGCTCTCTGATTCACACCACCCCATGATTTTTTCCTCATTCCTACTAGTGAATGGTCTGTTAGAAGCCCTTACAATTCGCACCACCCCGCGATCATTTACAGAAACCTATCCTACATTGCCACTGCATGTTTCTTGACCTCCCCATGCTGACCACCCCGTGGTGCTTTTCTCCATCGTATAGTGCTACTCACTGCCTATACTAATTCAGGCCCTACGATTCACACCACCCCGTGATGTTTTTCTCACTCTTACTAATAAATGGGGTGTCAGAAGCCTTTACAATGCACACCAGCCCGCGATGTTTTTCAGAAACCTATCCTACATTGCCACTGCATGTTTCCTGACATCCCCATGCTGACCACCCTGTGGCGCTTTTCTCCATCCTACATTGCCACTCACTGCCTATCCTAATTCAGGCCCTCCGATTCACACGACCCCGTGATATTATTCTAACTCCTACTAGTGAATGGCCTCTTAGAAACCCTTACAATGCGCACAACCCCGTGATGTTTTTCACAAACCTATCCTACATTGCCAATGCAAGTTTCCTGCCCTCCCCATTCTGTCCACCCCGTGGCGCTTTTCTCCATCCTACATTGCCATTCACTGCCTATCCTAATTCAGGCCGTCCGATTCACACCAACCCGTGATGATTTTCTCACTGCTAATAGAGCATGGCGTGTTAGAAACAATTAAAATGCGCACCACCCCGCGATGTTTTTCAGAATCCTATCTTACATTGCCACTGCGTGTTTCCTGACCTCCCCATGCTGAGCACCCCATGGCGCTTTTCTCCATCCTACATTGCCACTCACTGCCTATCCTAATTCAGGCCCTCTGACACACACCACCCCGTTATGATTTTCTCACTCCTACTAGTGAATGGCCTCGTAGAAACCCTTACAATGCGTGCCACCCCGTGATGTTTTTCAGAATCCTATCCTACACTGCCACTGCATGTTTCCTGACCTCCCCATGCCTATCACCCCGTGGCCCTTTTCTCCATCCTACATTGCCACTTACTGCCTATCCTAATTCAGGCCCTCCGATTCACACAACCCCGTGATGTTATTCTCACTCCTACTAGTCAATGGCCTCTTAGAAACCCTTACAATGCTCTCAACCCCACGATGTTTTTCACAAAACTATCCTACATTGCCACTGCATGTTTACTGACATCCCCATTGTGTCCACCCCATGGCGCTTTTCTCCATCCTACTTTGCCACTCACTGCCTATCCCAATTCAGGCCCACCGATTCACAGCAACCCGTGATGTTATTCTCACTCCTACTAGTGAATGGCCTCTTAGAAACCCTTACAATGCGCACCACCCTGCGATTTTTTTCAGAAACCTATCCTACTTTGCCACTGCATGTTTCCTGACCTACCCATGCTTACCACCCAGTGGCACTTTTCTCCATCCTACATTGCCACTCACAGCCTATACTAATTCAGGCCCTCCGATTTACACCATTCTGTGATGTTTTTCTCACTCCTACTAGTGATTGGCCTGTTAGAAACCCTTACAATGCGCACCACCCCGGAATGTTTTTCAGAAACCTATCCCACATTGCCACAGCATGTTTCCTGACCTCCCCATGCTGACCACCCCGTGGCGCTTTTCTCAATCCTACATTGCCACTCACTCCCTATCCTAATTCAGGCCCTCGGATTCACACAAACCCGTGATGTTTTCTCACTGCTACTAGTGCATGGCGTGTTAGGAACAATTAAAATGCGCAGCACCCCGCGATGTTTTTCAGAATACTATCCTACATTGCCACTGCATGTTTCCTGACCTACCTATGCTGACCACCCCGTGGCGCATTTCTCCATCCTACATTGCCACTCTCTGGCTATCTTAATTCAGGCCCTCCGATTTACCCCACCCCGTGATTTTTTCTCACTCTTACTAGTGAATGGCCTGTTAGAAACCCTTACAATGCCCACCACCCCGCGATGTTTTTCAGAATCCTATCCTACATTGCCACTGCATGTTTATTGACCTCCCCATGCTGACAACCCCGTGGCGCTTTTCTCCATCCTACGTTGCCACTCACGGCCTATCCTAATTCAGGCCCTCCGACTCACACCACCCCTTGATGTTTTTCTCACTCCTACTAGTAAATGGCCTGTTAGAAACCCTTACAATGCGCACCATTCCGGGATGTTTTTCAGAACCCTATTATACATTGCCACTGCATGATTCCTGACCTCCCCATGCTGACGACCCTGTTGCGCTTTTCTCCATCCTACATTGCCACTCACTGCCTACACCAGTTCAGGCCCTCCGATTCACACCACCCCGTGATGTTTTTCTCACCCCTAGTAGTGAGCAGCCTGTTAGAAACCCTTGCAATGCGCACCACCCCGCAATGTTTTTCAGAAACCAATCCTACATTGCCACTGCATGTTTTCTGACCTCCCCATGCTGACCACACCGTGGCACTTTTCTCCATCGTATAGTGCCACTCACTGCCTATCCTAATTCAGGACCTACGATTCACACCACCCCATGATGTTTTTCTCACTATTACTAATAAATGAGGTGTTAGAAGCCCTTACAATGCACACCACCCCGCGATGTTTTCAGAAACCTATCGTACATTGCCACTGCATGTTTCCTGACATCCCCGTGCTGACCACCCCGTGGCGCTTTTCTACATCCTACATTGCCACTCACTGCCTATCCTAATTCAGGCCTTCCGATTCACACCACGCCGTGATATTTTCTCACTCTTACTAGTGAATGGCCTGTTAGAAACCCTTACAATGCGCACCACCCCGCGATGTTTTTGAGAATCCTATCCTACATTGCCACTGCATGTTTCCTGCCCTCCCCATGCTGACCACACCGTGGCCCATTCCTCCATTCTACTTTGCCACTCACTGCCTATCCTAATTCAGGCCCTCCGATTCACACCACCCCGTGATGTTATTCTCACTCCTACTAGTGAATGGCCTCTTAGAAACCCTTACAATGCGCACAAACCCGCGATGTATTTCACAAACCTATCCTACATTGCCACTGCATATTTCCTGCCCTCCCCATTCTGTCCACCCTGTGGCGCTTTTCTGCATCCTTCATTGCCACTCACTGCCTATCCCAATTCAGGCCCTCCGACTCACACCACCCCTTGATGTTTTTCTCACTCCTACTAGTAAATGGCCTGTTAGAAACCCTTACAATGCGCACCATTCCGGGATGTTTTTCAGAACCCTATTATACATTGCCACTGCATGATTCCTGACCTCCCCATGCTGACGACCCTGTTGCGCTTTTCTCCATCCTACATTGCCACTCACTGCCTACACCAGTTCAGGCCCTCCGATTCACAGCACCCCGTGATGTTTTTCTCACCCCTAGTAGTGAGCAGCCTGTTAGAAACCCTTGCAATGCGCACCACCCCGCAATGTTTTTCAGAAACCAATCCTACATTGCCACTGCATGTTTTCTGACCTCCCCATGCTGACCACACCGTGGCACTTTTCTCCATCGTATAGTGCCACTCACTGCCTATCCTAATTCAGGACCTACGATTCACACCACCCCGTGATGATTTTCTCACTCCTACTAGTGAATGGCCTATAGGAAACCTTTAAAATGCGAACCACCCCGCGATGTTTTTCTGAAATCTATCCTACATTGCCCTGCATGTTTCCTGACCTCCCCATGCTGACCACCCCGTGACGCTTTTCTCCGTCCTACATTGCCACTCACTGCCTTTCCTAATTCAAGCCCTCCTATTCACACCACCCCGTGATGTTTTTTCCATTCCTGCTAGTGAATGCCCTGTTAGATACCCTTACAATGCGCACGACCCCGCGATGTTTTTCAGAAACCTATCCTACATTGACACTGCATGTGTCCTGACCTCCCCATGCTGACCACCCCATGGCGCTTTTGTCCATACCACATTGCCACTCAATGCCTTTCCTAATTCATGCTCTCCGATTCACACCACCCCATGATGTTTTCCTCATTCCTACTAGTGAATGGTCTGTTAGAAGCCCTTACAATGCGCACCACGCTGTGATGTTTTTCAGAGACCTATCCTACATTGCCACTGCTTGTTTCCTGCCCTCCACATTCTGTCCACCCCGTGGCGCAGTTCTCCATCCTACATTGCCACTCACTGCCTATCCCAATTCAGGCCCTCCAATTCACACCAACCCGTGAGGGTTTTCTCACTCCTACAAGTGAATGGCCTGTTAGAAACCCTTACAATTCGCACGACCCCACGATGTTTTTCAGAAACCTATCCTACATTGCCACTGCAGGTTTCCTGACCTCCCCATGCTGACCACAGCGTGGTGCTTTTCTCCAACCTACATTGCCAAACACTGCCTATCCCAATTCAGGCCCTCCGATTCACACCACCCCGTGATGTTTTTCTCACTCCTACTAGTGAATGGCGTGTTAGAAACCCTTACAATGCGCACGACCCCGCTATGTTTTTCAGAAACCTATCCTACATTGCCACTGCATGTTTCTTGACCTCTCCATACTGACCACCCCGTGGTGCTTTTCTCCATCGTATAGTGCCACTCACTGCCTATACTAATTCAGGCCCTACGATTCACACCACCCCGTGATGTTTTTCTCACTCTTACTAATAAATGGGGTGTTAGAAGCCTTTACAATGCACACCACCCCGCGATGTTTTTCAGAAACCTATCCTACATTGCCACTGCATGTTTTCTGACATCCCCATGCTGACCACCCTGTGGCGCTTTTCTCCACCCTACATTGCCACTCACTGCCTATCCTAATTCAGGCCCTCCGATTCACACTAACCCGTGATGTTATTCTCACTCCTACTAGTGAATGGCCTCTTAGAA
Organism: Cavia porcellus; assembly: GCF_034190915.1. Classification (NCBI taxonomy): domain Eukaryota; kingdom Metazoa; phylum Chordata; class Mammalia; order Rodentia; family Caviidae; genus Cavia; species Cavia porcellus. Next base: position 485,486 of record NW_026947632.1, read on the forward strand.
ACCCTTACAATGCGCACAACCCCGTGATGTTTTTCACAAACCTATCCTACATTGCCAATGCATGTTTCCTGCCCTCCCCATTCTGTCCACCCCGTGGAGCTTTTCTCCATCCTACATTGCCATTCACTGCCTATCCTCATTCAGGCCGTCCGATTCACACCAACCCGTGATGTTTTTCTCACTGCTAATAGAGCATGGCGTGTTAGAAACAATTAAAATGCGCACCACCCCGCGATGTTTTTCAGAATCCTATCCTACATTGCCACTGCAGGTTTCCTGACCTCCCCATGCTGACCACCCCATGGCGCTTTTCTCCATCCTACATTGCCACTCACTGCCTATCCTAATTCAGGCCCTCCGACTCACACCACCCCGTTATGTTTTTCTCACTCCTACTAGTGAATGGCCTGGTAGAAACCCTTACAATGCGCACCACCCCGCGATGTTTTTCAGAATCCTATCCTACATTGCCACTGCATGTTTCCTGACCTCCCCATGCTGACCACCCCGTGGCCCTTTTCTAAATTCTACATTGCCACTTACTGCCTATCCTAATTCAGGCCCTCCGATTCACAGCAACCCGTGATGTTATTCTCACTCCTACTAGTGAATGGCCTCTTAGAAACCCTTACAATGCGCACCACCCCGGAATGTTTTTCAGAAACCTATCCCACATTGCCACAGCATGTTTCCTGACCTCCCCATGCTGACCACCCAATGGCGCTTTTCTCCATCCTACATTGCCACTCACTGCCTATCCTAATTCAGGCCCTCCGACACACACCACCCCGTTATGATTTTCTCACTCCTACTAGTGATTGGCCTCGTGGAAACCCTTACAATGCGCACCACCCCGTGATGTTTTTCAGAATCCTATCCTACATTGCCACTGCATGTTTCCTGACCTCCCCATGCTGACCACCCCGTGGCCCTTTTCTCCATCCTACATTGCCACTTACTGCCTATCCTAATTCAGGCCCTCCGATTCACACAACCCCGTGATGTTATTCTCACTCCTACTAGTCAATGGCCTCTTAGAAACCCTTACAATGCTCTCAACCCCACGATGTTTTTCACAAAACTATCCTACATTGCCACTGCATGTTTACTGACATCCCCATTGTGTCCACCCCATGGCTCTTTTCTCCATCCTACTTTGCCACTCACTGCCTATCCCAATTCAGGCCCACCGATTCACAGCAACCCGTAATGTTATTCTCACTCCTACTAGTGAATGGCCTCTTAGAAACCCTTACAATGCGCACCACCCTGCGATTTTTTTCAGAAACCTATCCTACTTTGCCACTGCGTGTTTCCTGACCTACCCATGCTGACCACCCAGTGGCACTTTTCTCCATCCTACATTGCCACTCACAGCCTATACTAATTCAGGCCCTCCGATTTACACCATCCTGTGATGTTTTTCTCACTCCTACTAGTGATTGGCCTGTTAGAAACCCTTACAATGCGCACCACCCCGGAATGTTTTTCAGAAACCTATCCCACATTGCCACAGCATGTTTCCTGACCTCCCCATGCTGACCACCCCGTGGCGCTTTTCTCAATCCTACATTGCCACTCACTCCCTATCCTAATTCAGGCCCTCGGATTCACACAAACCCGTGATGTTTTCTCACTGCTACTAGTGCATGGCGTGTTAGGAACAATTAAAATGCGCAGCACCCCGCGATGTTTTTCAGAATACTATCCTACATTGCCACTGCATGTTTCCTGACCTACCTATGCTGACCACCCCGTGGCGCATTTCTCCATCCTACATTGCCACTCTCTGGCTATTTTAATTCAGGCCCTCCGATTTACCCCACCCCGTGATTTTTTCTCACTCTTACTAGTGAATGGCCTGTTAGAAACCCTTACAATGCCCACCACCCCGCGATGTTTTTCAGAATCCTATCCTACATTGCCACTGTATGTTTCCTGACCTCCCCATGCTGACAACCCCGTGGCACTTTTCTCCATCCTACGTTGCCACTCACGGCCTATCCTAATTCAGGCCCTCCGACTCACACCACCCCTTGATGTTTTTCTCACTCCTACTAGTGAATGGCCTGTTAGAAACCCTTAAAATGCGCACCATTCCGGGATGTTTTTCAGAACCCTATTATACATTGCCACTGCATGATTCCTGATCTCCCCATGCTGACGACCCTGTTGCGCTTTTCTCCATCCTACATTGCCACTCACTGCCTACACCAGTTCAGGCCCTCCGATTCACACCACCCCGTGATGTTTTTCTCACCCCTAGTAGTGAGCAGCCTGTTAGAAACCCTTGCAGTGCGCACCACCCCGCAATGTTTTTCAGAAACCTATACTACATTGCCACTGCATGTTTTCTGACCTCCCCATGCTGACCACACCGTGGCACTTTTCTCCATCGTATAGTGCCACTCACTGCCTATCCTAATTCAGGACCTACGATTCACACCACCCCATGATGTTTTTCTCACTATTACTAATAAATGAGGTGTTAGAAGCCCTTACAATGCACACCACCCCGCGATGTTTTCAGAAACCCATCGTACATTGCCACTGCATGTTTCCTGACATCCCCGTGCTGACCACCCCGTGGCGCTTTTCTACATCCTACATTGCCACTCACTGCCTATCCTAATTCAGGCCTTCCGATTCACACCACCCCGTGATTTTTTATCACTCTTACTAGTGAATGGCCTGTTAGAAACCCTTACAATGCGCACCACCCCGCGATGTTTTTGAGAATCCTATCCTACATTGCCACTGCATGTTTCCTGACCTCCCCATGCTGACCACACCGTGGCCCATTCCTCCATTCTACTTTGCCACTCACTGCCTATCCTAATTCAGGCCCTCCGATTCACACCACCCCGTGATGTTATTCTCACTCCTACTAGTGAATGGCCTCGTAGAAACCCTTACAATGCGCACAAACCCGCGATGTATTTCACAAACCTATCCTACATTGCCACTGCATATTTCCTGCCCTCCCCATTCTGTCCACCCTGTGGCGCTTTTCTGCATCCTTCATTGCCACTCACTGCCTATCCCAATTCAGGCCCTCCGATTCACACCACCCCGTGATGATTTTCTCACTCCTACTAGTGAATGGCCTATAGGAAACCCTTAAAATGCGAACCACCCCGCGATGTTTTTCAGAAATCTATCCTACATTGCCCTGCATGTTTCCTGACCTCCCCATGCTGACCACCCCGTGACGCTTTTCTCCATCCTACATTGCCACTCACTGCCTTTCCTAATTCAGGCCCTCCTATTCACACCACCCCGTGATGTTTTTTCCATTCCTGCTAGTGAATACCCTGTTAGAAACCCTTAAAATGCGCACGACCCCGCGATGTTTTTCAGAAACCTATCCTACATTGACACTGCATGTGTCCTGACCTCCCCATGCTGACCACCCCATGGCGCTTTTGTCCATACCACATTGCCACTCAATGCCTTTCCTAATTCATGCTCTCCGATTCACACCACCCCATGATGTTTTCCTCACTCCTACTAGTGAATGGTCTGTTAGAAGCCCTTACAATGCGCACCACGCTGCGATGTTTTTCAGAGACCTATCCTACATTGCCACTGCTTGTTTCCTGCCCTCCACATTCTGTCCACCCCGTGGCGCTGTTCTCCATCCTACATTGCCACTCACTGCCTATCCTAATTCAGGCCCTCCGATTCACACCACCCCGTGATGTTATTCTCACTCCTACTAGTGAATGGCCTCTTAGAAACCCTTACAATTCGCACAAACCCGCGATGTATTTCACAAACCTATCCTACATTGCCACTGCATATTTCCTGCCCTCCCCATTCTGTCCACCCTGTGGCGCTTTTCTGCATCCTTCATTGCCACTCACTGCCTATCCCAATTCAGGCCCTCCGATTCACACCACCCCGTGATGATTTTCTCACTCCTACTAGTGAATGGCCTATAGGAAACCTTTAAAATGCGAACCACCCCGCGATGTTTTTCTGAAATCTATCCTACATTGCCCTGCATGTTTCCTGACCTCCCCATGCTGACCACCCCGTGACGCTTTTCTCCGTCCTACATTGCCACTCACTGCCTTTCCTAATTCAAGCCCTCCTATTCACACCACCCCGTGATGTTTTTTCCATTCCTGCTAGTGAATGCCCTGTTAGATACCCTTACAATGCGCACGACCCCGCGATGTTTTTCAGAAACCTATCCTACATTGACACTGCATGTGTCCTGACCTCCCCATGCTGACCACCCCATGGCGCTTTTGTCCATACCACATTGCCACTCAATGCCTTTCCTAATTCATGCTCTCCGATTCACACCACCCCATGATGTTTTCCTCATTCCTACTAGTGAATGGTCTGTTAGAAGCCCTTACAATGCGCACCACGCTGCGATGTTTTTCAGAGACCTATCCTACATTGCCACTGCTTGTTTCCTGCCCTCCACATTCTGTCCACCCCGTGGCGCTGTTCTCCATCCTACATTGCCACTCACTGCCTATCCCAATTCAGGCCCTCCAATTCACACCAACCTGTGAGGTTTTTCTCACTCCTACAAGTGAATGGCCTGTTAGAAACCCTTACAATTCGCACGACCCCACGATGTTTTTCAGAAACCTATCCTACATTGCCACTGCAGGTTTCCTGACCTCCCCATGCTGACCACAGCGTGGTGCTTTTCTCCAACCTACATTGCCAAACACTGCCTATCCCAATTCAGGCCCTCCGATTCACACCACCCCGTGATGTTTTTCTCACTCCTACTAGTGAATGGCGTGTTAGAAACCCTTACAATTCGCACGACCCCGCTATGTTTTTCAGAAACCTATCCTACATTGCCACTGCATGTTTCTTGACCTCTCCATACTGACCACCCCGTGGTGCTTTTCTCCATCGTATAGTGCCACTCACTGCCTATACTAATTCAGGCCCTACGATTCACACCACCCCGTGATGTTTTTCTCACTCTTACTAATAAATGGGGTGTTAGAAGCCTTTACAATGCACACCACCCCGCGATGTTTTTCAGAATCCTATCCTACATTGCCACTGCAGGTTTCCTGACCTCCCCATGCTGACCACCCCATGGCGCTTTTCTCCATCCTACATTGCCACTCACTGCCTATCCTAATTCAGGCCCTCCGACTCACACCACCCCGTTATGTTTTTCTCACTCCTACTAGTGAATGGCCTGGTAGAAACCCTTACAATGCGCACCACCCCGCGATGTTTTTCAGAATCCTATCCTACATTGCCACTGCATGTTTCCTGACCTCCCCATGCTGACCACCCCGTGGCCCTTTTCTAAATTCTACATTGCCACTTACTGCCTATCCTAATTCAGGCCCTCCGATTCACAGCAACCCGTGATGTTATTCTCACTCCTACTAGTGAATGGCCTCTTAGAAACCCTTACAATGCGCACCACCCCGGAATGTTTTTCAGAAACCTATCCCACATTGCCACAGCATGTTTCCTGACCTCCCCATGCTGACCACCCCATGGCGCTTTTCTCCATCCTACATTGCCACTCACTGCCTATCCTAATTCAGGCCCTCCGACACACACCACCCCGTTATGATTTTCTCACTCCTACTAGTGATTGGCCTCGTGGAAACCCTTACAATGCGCACCACCCCGTGATGTTTTTCAGAATCCTATCCTACATTGCCACTGCATGTTTCCTGACCTCCCCATGCTGACCACCCCGTGGCCCTTTTCTCCATCCTACATTGCCACTTACTGCCTATCCTAATTCAGGCCCTCCGATTCACACAACCCCGTGATGTTATTCTCACTCCTACTAGTGAATGGCCTCTTAGAAACCCTTACAATGCTCTCAACCCCACGATGTTTTTCACAAAACTATCCTACATTGCCACTGCATGTTTACTGACATCCCCATTGTGTCCACCCCATGGCGCTTTTCTCCATCCTACTTTGCCACTCACTGCCTATCCCAATTCATGCCCACCGATTCACAGCAACCCGTGATGTTATTCTCACTCCTACTAGTGAATGGCCTCTTAGAAACCCTTACAATGCGCACCACCCTGCGATTTTTTTCAGAAACCTATCCTACTTTGCCACTGCATGTTTCCTGACCTACCCATGCTGACCACCCAGTGGCACTTTTCTCCATCCTACATTGCCACTCACAGCCTATACTAATTCAGGCCCTCCGATTTACACCATCCTGTGATGTTTTTCTCACTCCTACTAGTGATTGGCCTGTTAGAAACCCTTACAATGCGCACCACCCCGGAATGTTTTTCAGAAACCTATCCCACATTGCCACAGCATGTTTCCTGACCTCCCCATGCTGACCACCCCGTGGCGCTTTTCTCAATCCTACATTGCCACTCACTCCCTATCCTAATTCAGGCCCTCGGATTCACACAAACCCGTGATGTTTTCTCACTGCTACTAGTGCATGGCGTGTTAGGAACAATTAAAATGCGCAGCACCCCGCGATGTTTTTCAGAATACTATCCTACATTGCCACTGCATGTTTCCTGACCTACCTATGCTGACCACCCCGTGGCGCATTTCTCCATCCTACATTGCCACTCTCTGGCTATTTTAATTCAGGCCCTCCGATTTACCCCACCCCGTGATTTTTTCTCACTCTTACTAGTGAATGGCCTGTTAGAAACCCTTACAATGCCCACCACCCCGCGATGTTTTTCAGAATCCTATCCCACATTGCCTCTGTATGTTTCCTGACCTCCCCATGCTGACAACCCCGTGGCACTTTTCTCCATCCTACGTTGCCACTCACGGCCTATCCTAATTCAGGCCCTCCGACTCACACCACCCCTTGATGTTTTTCTCACTCCTACTAGTGAATGGCCTGTTAGAAACCCTTACAATGCGCACCATTCCGGGATGTTTTTCAGAACCCTATTATACATTGCCACTGCATGATTCCTGATCTCCCCATGCTGACGACCCTTTTGCGCTTTTCTCCATCCTACATTGCCACTCACTGCCTACACCAGTTCAGGCCCTCCGATTCACACCACCCCGTGATGTTTTTCTCACCCCTAGTAGTGAGCAGCCTGTTAGAAACCCTTGCAGTGCGCACCACCCCGCAATGTTTTTCAGAAACCTATACTACATTGCCACTGCATGTTTTCTGACCTCCCCATGCTGACCACACCGTGGCACTTTTCTCCATCGTATAGTGCCACTCACTGCCTATCCTAATTCAGGACCTACGATTCACACCACCCCATGATGTTTTTCTCACTATTACTAATAAATGAGGTGTTAGAAGCCCTTACAATGCACACCACCCCGCGATGTTTTCAGAAACCCATCGTACATTGCCACTGCATGTTTCCTGACATCCCCGTGCTGACCACCCCGTGGCTCTTTTCTACATCCTACATTGCCACTCACTGCCTATCCTAATTCAGGCCTTCCGATTCACACCACCCCGTGATTTTTTATCACTCTTACTAGTGAATGGCCTGTTAGAAACCCTTACAATGCGCACCACCCCGCGATGTTTTTGAGAATCCTATCCTACATTGCCACTGCATGTTTCCTGACCTCCCCATGCTGACCACCCCGTGGCCAATTCCTCCATTCTACTTTGCCACTCACTGCCTATCCTAATTCAGGCCCTCCGATTCACACCACCCCGTGATGTTATTCTCACTCCTACTAGTGAATGGCCTCGTAGAAACCCTTACAATGCGCACAAACCCGCGATGTATTTCACAAACCTATCCTACATTGCCACTGCATATTTCCTGCCCTCCCCATTCTGTCCACCCTGTGGCGCTTTTCTGCATCCTTCATTGCCACTCACTGCCTATCCCAATTCAGGCCTTCCGATTCACACCACCCCGTGATTTTTTATCACTCTTACTAGTGAATGGCCTGTTAGAAACCCTTACAATGCGCACCACCCCGCGATGTTTTTGAGAAACCTATCCTACATTGCCCTGCATGTTTCCTGACCTCCCCATGCTGACCACCCCGTGACGCTTTTCTCCATCCTACATTGCCACTCACTGCCTTTCCTAATTCAGGCCCTCCTATTCACACCACCCCGTGATGTTTTTTCCATTCCTGCTAGTGAATACCCTGTTAGAAACCCTTACAATGCGCACGACCCCGCGATGTTTTTCAGAAACCTATCCTACATTGACACTGCATGTGTCCTGACCTCCCCATGCTGACCACCCCATGGCGCTTTTGTCCATACCACATTGCCACTCAATGCCTTTCCTAATTCATGCTCTCCGATTCACACCACCCCATGATGTTTTCCTCACTCCTACTAGTGAATGGTCTGTTAGAAGCCCTTACAATGCGCACCACGCTGCGATGTTTTTCAGAGACCTATCCTACATTGCCACTGCTTGTTTCCTGCCCTCCACATTCTGTCCACCCCGTGGCGCTGTTCTCCATCCTACATTGCCACTCACTGCCTATCCCAATTCAGGCCTTCCAATTCACACCAACCCGTGAGGTTTTTCTCACTCCTACTAGTGAATGGCCTGTTAGAAACCCTTACAATTCGCACGACCCCACGATGTTTTTCAGAAACCTATCCTACATTGCCACTGCAGGTTTCCTGACCTCCCCATGCTGACCACAGCGTGGTGCTTTTCTCCAACCTACATTGCCAAACACTGCCTATCCCAATTCAGGCCCTCCGATTCACACCACCCCGTGATGATTTTCTCACTCCTACTAGTGAATGGCGTGTTAGAAACCCTTACAATTCGCACGACCCCGCTATGTTTTTCAGAAACCTATCCTACATTGCCACTGCATGTTTCTTGACCTCTCCATACTGACCACCCCATGGTGCTATTCTCCATCGTATAGTGCCACTCACTGCCTATACTAATTCAGGCCCTACGATTCACACCACCCCGTGATGTTTTTCTCACTCTTATTAATAAATGGGGTGTTAGAAGCCTTTACAATGCACACCACCCCGCGATGTTTTTCAGAAACCTATCCTACATTGCCACTGCATGTTTTCTGACATCCCCATGCTGACCACCCTGTGGCGCTTTTCTCCATCCTACATTGCCACTCACTGCCTATCCTAATTCAGGCCCTCCGATTCACACGACCCCGTGATGTTATTCTCACTCCTACTAGTGAATGGCCTCTTAGAAACCCTTACAATGCGCACAACCCCGTGATGTTTTTCACAAACCTATCCTACATTGCCAATGCATGTTTCCTGCCCTCCCCATTCTGTCCACCCCGTGGAGCTTTTCTCCATCCTACATTGCCATTCACTGCCTATACTAATTCAGGCCGTCCGATTCACACCAACCCGTGATGTTTTTCTCACTGCTAATAGAGCATGGCGTGTTAGAAACAATTAAAATGCGCACCACCCCGCGATGTTTTTCAGAATCCTATCCTACATTGCCACTGCATGTTTCCTGACCTCCCCATGCTGACCACCCCATGGCGCTTTTCTCCATCCTACATTGCCACTCACTGCCTATCCTAATTCAGGCCCTCCGACTCACACCACCCCGCTATGTTTTTCTCACTCCTACTAGTGAATGGCCTGGTAGAAACCCTTACAATGCGCACCACCCCGCGATGTTTTTCAGAATCCTATCCTACATTGCCACTGCATGTTTCCTGACCTCCCCATGCTGACCACCCCGTGGCCCTTTTCTCCATTCTACATTGCCACTTACTGCTTATCCTAATTCAGGCCCTCCGATTCACAGCAACCCGTGATGTTATTCTCACTCCTACTAGTGAATGGCCTCTTAGAAACCCTTACAATGCGCACCACCCCGGAATGTTTTTCAGAAACCTATCCCACATTGCCACAGCATGTTTCCTGACCTCCCCATGCTGACCACCCCATGGCGCTTTTCTCCATCCTACATTGCCACTCACTGCCTATTCTAATTCAGGCCCTCCGACACACACCACCCCGTTATGATTTTCTCACTCCTACTAGTGAATGGCCTCGTAGAAACCCTTACAATGCGAACCACCCCGTGATGTTTTTCAGAATCCTATCCTACATTGCCACTGCATGTTTGCTGACCTCCCCATGCTGACCACCCCGTGGCCCTTTTCTCCATCCTACATTGCCACTTACTGCCTATCCTAATTCAGGCCCTCCGATTCACACAACCCCGTGATGTTATTCTCACTCCTACTAGTCAATGGCCTCTTAGAAACCCTTACAATGCTCTCAACCCCACGATGTTTTTCACAAAACTATCCTACATTGCCACTGCATGTTTACTGACATCCCCATTGTGTCCACCCCGTGGCGCTTTTCTCCATCCTACATTGCCAATCACTGCCTATCCTAATTCAGGCCCTCCGACTCACACCACCCCTTGATGTTTTTCTCACTCCTACTAGTGAATGGCCTGTTAGAAACCCTTACAATGCGCACCATTCCGGGATGTTTTTCAGAACCCTATTATACATTGCCACTGCATGATTCCTGACCTCCCCATGCTGACGACCCTGTTGCGCTTTTCTCCATCCTACATTGCCACTCACTGCCTACACCAGTTCAGGCCCTCCGATTCACACCACCCCGTGATGTTTTTCTCACCCCTAGTAGTGAGCAGCCTGTTAGAAACCCTTGCAGTGCGCACCACCCCGCAATGTTTTTCAGAAACCTATAATACATTGCCACTGCATGTTTTCTGACCTCCCCATGCTGACCACACCGTGGCACTTTTCTCCATCGTATAGTGCCACTCACTGCCTAACCTAATTCAGGACCTACGATTCACACCACCCCATGATGTTTTTCTCACTATTACTAATAAATGAGGTGTTAGAAGCCCTTACAATGCACACCACCCCGCGATGTTTTCAGAAACCTATCGTACATTGCCACTGCATGTTTCCTGACATCCCCGTGCTGACCACCACGTGGCGCTTTTCTACATCCTACATTGCCACTCACTGCCTATCCTAATTCAGGCCTTCCGATTCACACCACCCCGTGATTTTTTATCACTCTTACTAGTGAATGGCCTGTTAGAAACCCTTACAATGCGCACCACCCCGCGATGTTTTTGAGAATCCTATCCTACATTGCCACTGCATGTTTCCTGACCTCCCCATGCTGACCACCCCGTGGCCCATTCCTCCATTCTACTTTGCCACTCACTGCCTATCCTAATTCAGGCCCTCCGATTCACACCACCCCGTGATGTTATTCTCACTCCTACTAGTGAATGGCCTCTTAGAAACCCTTACAATGCGCACAAACCCGCGATGTATTTCACAAACCTATCCTACATTGCCACTGCATATTTCCTGCCCTCCCCATTCTGTCCACCCTGTGGCGCTTTTCTGCATCCTTCATTGCCACTCACTGCCTATCCCAATTCAGGCCCTCCGATTCACACCACCCCGTGATGATTTTCTCACTCCTACTAGTGAATGGCCTATAGGAAACCCTTAAAATGCGAACCACCCCGCGATGTTTTTCAGAAATCTATCCTACATTGCCCTGCATGTTTCCTGACCTCCCCATGCTGACCACCCCGTGACGCTTTTCTCCATCCTACATTGCCACTCACTGCCTTTCCTAATTCAGGCCCTCCTATTCACACCACCCCGTGATGTTTTTTCCATTCCTGCTAGGAATGCCCTGTTAGAAACCCTTACAATGTGCACGACGCCGCGATGTTTTTCAGAAACCTATCCTACATTGACACTGCATGTGTCCTGACCTCCCCATGCTGACCACCCCATGGCGCTTTTGTCCATACCACATTGCCACTCAATGCCTTTCCTAATTCATGCTCTCCGATTCACACCACCCCATGATGTTTTCCTCATTCCTACTAGTGAATGGTCTGTTAGAAGCCCTTACAATGCGCACCACGCGGCGATGTTTTTCAGAGACCTATCCAACATTGCCACTGCTTGTTTCCTGCCCTCCACATTCTGTCCACCCCGTGGCGCTGTTCTCCATCCTACATTGCAACTCACTGCCTATTCCAATTCAGGCCCTCCAATTCACACCAACCCGTGAGGGTTTTCTCACTCCTACTAGTGAATGGCCTGTTAGAAACGCTTACAATTCGCACGACCCCACGATGTTTTTCAGAAACCTGTCCTACATTGCCACTGCAGGTTTCCTGACCTCCCCATGCTGACCACAGCGTGGTGCTTTTCTCCAAACTACATTGCCAAACACTGCCTATCCCAATTCAGGCCCTCCGATTCACACCACCCCGTGATGATTTTCTCACTCCTACTAGTGAATGGCGTGTTAGAAACCCTTACAATTCGCACGACCCCACTATGTTTTTCAGAAACCTATCCTATATTGCCACTGCATGTTTCCTGACCACACCATGCTGACCACCCCGTGGCGCTTTTCTCCATCCTACATTGCCACACACTGCCTATCCTAATTCAGGCCCTACGATTCACACCATCCCGTGATGTTTTTCTCATTCCTTCTATTGAATGCTGTGTTAGAAACCCTTACATTGCGCACCACCCAACGATGTTTTTCAGAAACATACCCTACATTGCCACTGCATGTTTCCTGACCTCCCCATGGTGACCACCCGGTGGCGCTTTTCTCCATCCTACATTGCCACGCACTGCTTATCCTAATTCAGGCCCTCCGATTCACACCACCCCATGATGTTTTTCTCACTCCTACTAGTTAATGGACTGTTAGAAACCCTTACAATGCGCACCACCCCGCGATGTTTTTCAGAAACCTATCCTAAATTGCCACTTCATGTTTTCTGACCTCCCCATTCTGTCCACCCCGTGGCGCTTTTCTCCATCCTACATTGCCAATCACTGCCTATCCCAATTCAGGCCCTCCGATTCACACCACCCCTTGATGTTTTTCTCACTCCTACTAGTGAATGGCCTGTTAGAAACCCTTACAATGCGCACCACCCCGCGATGTTTTTCAGAAACCTATCCTACATTGCCACTGCATGTTTCCTGACCTCCCCATGCTGACCACCCGGTGGCGCTTTTCTCCATCCTACATTGCCAATCACTGCCTATCCCAATTCAGGCCCTCCGATTCACACCTTCCCGTGATGTTCTTCTCACTCAAACTAGTGAATGGCGTGTTAGAAACCCTTACAATGCGCACCACCCTGCAATGTTTTTCAGAAACCAATCCTACATTGCCACAGCATGTTTCCTGACCTCCCCATGCTGACCACCCCATGGCGCTTTTCACCATCCTACATTGCCACTCACAGCCTATCATTATTCACAACCTCCGATTCACAACACCCCATGAAGTTTTTCTCACTCCTTCTAGTGAATGGCCTGTTATAAACCCTTACAATGTGTACCACCCCGCGATGTTTTTCAGAAACCTATCCTACATTGCCACTGCATGTTTCCTGACCTCCCCATTCTGTCCACCCTGTGGCGCTTTTCTGCATCCTTCATTGCCACTCACTGCCTATCCCAATTCAGGCCCTCCGATTCACACCACCCCGTGATGTTTTTCTCACTCCTACTAGTGAATGGCCTATTTGAAACCCTTAAAATGCGCACCACCCCGCGATGTTTTTCAGAAACCTATCCTACATTGCCACTGCATGTTTCCTGAACTCCCCATGCTGACCACCCCGTGGCGCTTTTCTCCATCCTACATTTCCACTCACTGCCTATGCTAATTCAGACCCTCCGATACACAACACCCCGTGATGTTTTTTTCACTCCTACTAGTGAATGGCCTCTTAGAAACCCTTACAATGCACCACCACGTGATCATTTACAGAAACCTATCCTACATTGCCACTGCATGTTTCCTGACCACCCGATGCTGACCACCCCGTGGCGCTTTTCCCAATCCTACATTGCCACTCACTGCCTATTCTAATTCAGGCCCTCCGATTCACACAAACCTGGGATGTTATTCTCACTTTTCTACAAGAGGCAATGTAGCATGGCGTGTTAGAAACAATTAAAATGCGCACCACCCCGCGATGTTTTTGAGAATCCTATCCTACATTGCCACTGCAGGTTTCCTGACCTACCCATGCTGACCACCCCATGACGCTTTTCTCCATCCTACATTGCCACTCACTGCCTATCCTAATTCAGGCCCTCCGATTCACACCACCCCGTGATTTTTTCTCACTCTTTCTAGTGAATGGCCTGTTAGAAACCCTTACAATGCGCACCACCCCTGATGTTTTTCAGAATCCTATCCTACATTGCCACTGCATGATTCCTGCCCTCCCCATGCTGACCTCCCCGTGGCCCATTTCTCCATCCTACATTGCCACTTACTGCCTATCCTAATTCAGGCTCTCCGATTCACACCACACCGTGATGTTATTCTCACTCCTACTAGTGAATGGCCTCTTAGAAACCCTTACTATGCACACAAACACGCGATGTTTTTCACAAACCTATCCTACATTGCCACTGCATGTTTCCTGACCTCCCCATTCTGTCCACCCTGTGGCGCTTTTCTGCATCCTTCATTGCCAATCACTGCCTATCCCAATTCAGGCCCTCCGATTCACACCACCCCATGATGTTTTTCTCACTCCTACTAGTGAATCGCCTGTAGGAAACCCTTAAAATGTGAACCACCCCGCGATGTTTTTTCACAAGTCTATCCTACATTGCCCTGCATGTTTCCTGACCTCCCCATGCTGACCACTCCGTGACGCTTTTCTCCATCTTACATTGCCACTTACTGCCTTTCCTAATTCAGGCCCTCCTATTAACACCACCCCGTGATGTTTTTTTGATTCCTGCTAGTGAATGGCCTGTTAGAAACCCTTACAATGCGCACCACTCCGCGATGTTTTTCAGAAACCTATCCTACATTGCCACTGCATGTGTCCTGACCTCCCCATGCTGACCACACCATGGCGCTTTTGTCCATACCATATTGCCACTCAATGCCTTTTCTAATTCAGGCCCTACGATTCACACCACCCCATGAAATTTTTCTCACTCCTTCTAGTGAATGGCCTGTTAGAAACCCTTACAATCCGCACCACCCCGCGATGTTTTTCAGAAACCTATCCTACATTGCCACTGCATGTTTCCTGACCTCCCCATGCTGACCACCCCGTGGCCGTTTTCTCCATCCTACATTGCCACTCACTGCCTATCCTAATCCAGGCCCTCCGATTCACACCACTCCATGATGTTTTTCTCACCGCTACTAGTGAATGGCCTGTTAAAAACCATTACAATGCACACTACCCCGCGATGTTTTTCAGAAACCTGTCCTACATTGCCACTGCATGTTTCCTGACCTCCCCAAGCTGACCACCCAATGGCGCTTTTCTCCATCCTACATTGCCACTCACTGCCTATCCTAATTCAGGCCCTCCGATTCACACCACACGGTGCTGTTTTTCTCACGGCTACTAGTGCATGGCGTGTAAGTAACAATTACAATGTGCAACACCCCGCAATGTTTTTCAGAAACCTATCCTACATTGCTACTGCATGTTTCCTGACCTCCCGATGCTGACCAGCCCGTGGCGCTTTTGTCCGTCCTACATTGCCACTCACTGCCTAACCTAATTCAGGTCCTCTGATTCACACCACCCCGTGATGTTTTTCTCACTCCTACTAGTGAATGGCCTGTTAGAAACACTTACAATGCACCACCCCGCGATCATTTACAGAAACCTATCCTACATTGCCACTGCATGTTTCCTGACCACCCGATGCTGACCACCCCGTGGTGCTTTTCCCAATCCTACATTGCCACTCACTGCCTATTCTAATTCAGGCCCTCCGCTTCACACAAACCCGTGATGTTATTCTCACTTTTCTACAAGAGCATGGCGTGTTAGAAACAGTTAAAATGCGCACCACCCCGCGATGTTTTTCAGAATCCTATCCAACATTGCCACTCCAGGTTTCCTGACCTACCCATGCTGACCACCCCGTGACGCTTTTCTCCATCCTACATTGCCACTCACTGCTTATCCTAATTCAGGCCCTCCGATTCACACCACCCCGTGATTTTTTCTCACTCTTACTAGTGAATGGCCTGTTAGAAACCCTTACAATGCGCACCACCCCGCGATGTTTTTCAGAATCCTATCCTACATTGCCACTGCATGATTCCTGCCCTCCCCATGCTGACCACCCCGTGGCCCATTTCTCCATCCTACATTACCACTTACTACCTATCCTAATTCAGGCTCTCCGATTCACACCACCCCGTGATGTTATTCTCACTCCTACTAGTGAATGTTCTCTTAGAAACACTTACTATGCGCACAAACACGCGATGTTTTTCGCAAACCTATCCTACATTGCCACTGCATGTTTCCTGACCTCCCCATTCTGTCCACCCTGTGGCGCTTTTCTGCATCCTTCATTGCCACTCACTGCCTATTCCAATTCAGGCCCTCCGAATCACACCACCCCATGATGTTTTTCTCACTCCTACTAGTGAATGGCCTGTAGGAAACCCTTAAAATGCGAACCACCCCGCGATGTTTTTCAGAAATCTATCCTACATTGCCCAGCATGTTTACTGACCTCCCCATGCTGACCACCCCGTGACGCTTTTCTCCATCCTACATTGCCACTCACTGCATTTCCTAATTCAGGCCCTCCTATTCAAACCACCCCGTGATGTTTTTTTCATTCCTGCTAGTGAATGCCCTTTTAGAAACCCTTGTAATGCGCACCACCCCGCGATGTTTTTCAGAAACCTATCCTACATTGGCACTGCATGTGTCCTGACCTCCCCATGCTGACCACCCCATGGCGCTTTTGTCCATACCACATTGCCACTCAATGCCTTTCCTAATTCAGGCTCTCTGATTCACACCACCCCATGATTTTGTCCTCATTCCTACTAGTGAATGGTCTGTTAGAAGCCCTTACAATTCGCACGACCCCACGATGTTTTTCAGAAACCTATCCTACATTGCCACTGCAGGTTTCCTGACCTCCCCATGCTGACCACCGCGTGGCACTTTTCTCCAACCTACATTGCCAAACACTGCCTATCCCAATTCAGGCCTTCCGATTCACACCACCCCGTGATGATTTTCTCACTCCTACTAGTGAATGACGTGTTAGAAACCCTTACAATTCGCACGACCCCGCTATGTTTTTCAGAAACCTATCCTACATTGCCACTGCATGTTTCTTGACCTCCCCATGCTGACCACCCCGTGGTGCTTTTCTCCATCGTATAGTGCTACTCACTGCCTATACTAATTCAGGCCCTACGATTCACACCACCCCGTGATGTTTTTCTCACTCTTACTAATAAATGGGGTGTCAGAAGCCTTTACAATGCACACCAGCCCGCGATGTTTTTCAGAAACCTATCCTACATTGCCACTGCATGTTTCCTGACATCCCCATGCTGACCACCCTGTGGCGCTTTTCTCCATCCTACATTGCCACTCACTGCCTATCCTAATTCAGGCCCTCCGATTCACACGACCCCGTGATATTATTCTAACTCCTACTAGTGAATGGCCTCTTAGAAACCCTTACAATGCGCACAACCCCGTGATGTTTTTCACAAACCTATCCTACATTGCCAAGGCAAGTTTCCTGCCCTCCCAATTCTGTCCACCCCGTGGCGCTTTTCTCCATCCTACATTGCCATTCACTGCCTATCCTAATTCAGGCCGTCCGATTCACACCAACCCGTGATGATTTTCTCACTGCTAATAGAGCATGGCGTGTTAGAAACAATTAAAATGCGCACCACCCCGCGATGTTTTTCAGAATCCTATCCTACATTGCCACTGCGTGTTTCCTGACCTCCCCATGCTGACCACCCCATGGCGCTTTTCTCCATCCTACATTGCCACTCACTGCCTATCCTAATTCAGGCCCTCTGACACACACCACCCCGT
The DNA here is from genome assembly GCF_034190915.1 of Cavia porcellus. Classification (NCBI taxonomy): domain Eukaryota; kingdom Metazoa; phylum Chordata; class Mammalia; order Rodentia; family Caviidae; genus Cavia; species Cavia porcellus. The sequence goes on from NW_026947632.1 coordinate 503,323, forward strand.
TATGATTTTCTCACTCCTACTAGTGAATGGCCTCGTAGAAACCCTTACAATGCGTGCCACCCCGTGATGTTTTTCAGAATCCTATCCTACACTGCCACTGCATGTTTCCTGACCTCCCCATGCTGACCACCCCGTGGCCCTTTTCTCCATCCTACATTGCCACTTACTGCCTATCCTAATTCAGGCCCTCCGATTCACACAACCCCGTGATGTTATTCTCACTCCTACTAGTCAATGGCCTCTTAGAAACCCTTACAATGCTCTCAACCCCACGATGTTTTTCACAAAACTATCCTACATTGCCACTGCATGTTTACTGACATCCCCATTGTGTCCACCTCATGGCGCTTTTCTCCATCCTACTTTGCCACTCAGTGCCTATCCCAATTCAGGCCCACCGATTCACAGCAACCCGTGATGTTATTCTCATTCCTACTAGTGAATGGCCTCTTAGAAACCCTTACAATGCGCACCACCCTGCGATTTTTTTCAGAAACCTATCCTACTTTGCCACTGCATGTTTCCTGACCTACCCATGCTGACCACCCAGTGGCACTTTTCTCCATCCTACATTGCCACTCACAGCCTATACTAATTCAGGCCCTCCGATTTACACCATTCTGTGATGTTTTTCTCACTCCTACGAGTGATTGGCCTGTTAGAAACCCTTACAATGCGCACCACCCCGGAATGTTTTTCAGAAACCTATCCCACATTGCCACAGCATGTTTCCTGACCTCCCCATGCTGACCACCCCGTGGCGCTTTTCTCAATCCTACATTGCCACTCACTCCCTATCCTAATTCAGGCCCTCGGATTCACACAAACCCGTGATGTTTTCTCACTGCTACTAGTGCATGGCGTGTTAGGAACAATTAAAATGCGCAGCACCCCGCGATGTTTTTCAGAATACTATCCTACATTGCCACTGCATGTTTCCTGACCTACCTATGCTGACCACCCCGTGGCGCATTTCTCCATCCTACATTGCCACTCTCTGGCTATCTTAATTCAGGCCCTCCGATTTACCCCACCCCGTGATTTTTTCTCACTCTTACTAGTGAATGGCCTGTTAGAAACCCTTACAATGCCCACCACCCCGCGATGTTTTTCAGAATCCTATCCTACATTGCCACTGCATGTTTCCTGACCTCCCCATGCTGACAACCCCGTGGCGCTTTTCTCCATCCTACGTAGCCACTCACGGCCTATCCTAATTCAGGCCCTCCGACTCACACCACCCCTTGATGTTTTTCTCACTCCTACTAGTGAATGGCCTGTTAGAAACCCTTACAATGCGCACCATTCCGGGATGTTTTTCAGAACCCTATTATACATTGCCACTGCATGATTCCTGACCTCCCCATGCTGACGACCCTGTTGCGCTTTTCTCCATCCTACATTGCCACTCACTGCCTACACCAGGTCAGGCCCTCCGATTCACACCACCCCGTGATGTTTTTCTCACCCCTAGTAGAGAGCAGCCTGTTAGAAACCCTTGCAATGCGCACCACCCCGCAATGTTTTTCAGAAACCAATCCTACATTGCCACTGCATGTTTTCTGACCTCCCCTTGCTGACCACACCGTGGCACTTTTCTCCATCGTATAGTGCCACTCACTGCCTATCCTAATTCAGGACCTACGATTCACACCACCCCATGATGTTTTTCTCACTATTACTAATAAATGAGGTGTTAGAAGCCCTTACAATGCACACCACCCCGCGATGTTTTCAGAAACCTATCGTACATTGCCACTGCATGTTTCCTGACATCCCCGTGCTGACCACCCCGTGGCGCTTTTCTACATCCTACATTGCCACTCACTGCCTATCCTAATTCAGGCCTTCCGATTCACACCACGCCGTGAATTTTTCTCTCTCTTACTAGTGAATGGCCTGTTAGAAACCCTTACAATGCGCACCACCCCGCGATGTTTTTGAGAATCCTATCCTACATTGCCACTGCATGTTTCCTGACCTCCCCATGCTGACCACACCGTGGCCCATTCCTCCATTCTACTTTGCCACTCACTGCCTATCCTAATTCAGGCCCTCCGATTCACACCACCCCGTGATGTTATTCTCACTCCTACTAGTGAATGGCCTCTTAGAAACCCTTACAATGCGCACAAACCCGCGATGTATTTCACAAACCTATCCTACATTGCCACTGCATATTTCCTGCCCTCCCCATTCTGTCCACCCTGTGGCGCTTTTCTGCATCCTTCATTGCCACTCACTGCCTATCCCAATTCAGGCCCTCCGATTCACACCACCCCGTGATGATTTTCTCACTCCTACTAGTGAATGGCCTATAGGAAACCTTTAAAATGCGAACCATCCCGCGATGTTTTTCTGAAATCTATCCTACATTGCCCTGCATGTTTCCTGACCTCCCCATGCTGACCACCCCGTGACGCTTTTCTCCGTCCTACATTGCCACTCACTGCCTTTCCTAATTCAAGCCCTCCTATTCACACCACCCCGTGATGTTTTTTCCATTCCTGCTAGTGAATGCCCTGTTAGATACCCTTACAATGCGCACGACCCCGCGATGTTTTTCAGAAACCTATCCTACATTGACACTGCATGTGTCCTGACCTCCCCATGCTGACCACCCCATGGCGCTTTTGTCCATACCACATTGCCACTCAATGCCTTTCCTAATTCATGCTCTCCGATTCACACCACCCCATGATGTTTTCCTCATTCCTACTAGTGAATGGTCTGTTAGAAGCCCTTACAATGCGCACCACACTGCGATGTTTTTCAGAGACCTATCCTACATTGCCACTGCTTGTTTCCTGCCCTCCACATTCTGTCCACCCCGTGGCGCTGTTCTCCATCCTACATTGCCACTCACTGCCTATCCCAATTAAGGCCCTCCAATTCACACCAACCCGTGAGGGTTTTCTCACTCCTACAAGTGAATGGCCTGTTAGAAACCCTTACAATTCGCACGACCCCACGATGTTTTTCAGAAACCTATCCTACATTGCCACTGCAGGTTTATTGACCTCCCCATGCTGACCACAGCGTGGTGCTTTTCTCCAACCTACATTGCCAAACACTGCCTATCCCAATTCAGGCCCTCCGATTCACACCACCCCGTGATGATTTTCTCACTCCTACTAGTGAATGGCGTGTTAGAAACCCTTAGAATTCGCACGACCCCGCTATGTTTTTCAGAAACCTATCCTACATTGCCACTGCATGTTTCTTGACCTCTCCATACTGACCACCCCATGGTGCTTTTCTCCATCGTATAGTGCCACTCACTGCCTATACTAATTCAGGCCCTACGATTCACACCACCCCGTGATGTTTTTCTCACTCTTACTAATAAATGGGGTGTTAGAAGCCTTTACAATGCACACCACCCCGCAATGTTTTTCAGAAACCTATCCTACATTGCCACTGCATGTTTTCTGACATCCCCATGCTGACCACCCTGTGGCGCTTTTCTCCATCCTACATTGCCACTCACTGCCTATCCTAATTCAGGCCCTCCGATTCACACGACCCCGTGATGTTATTCTCACTCCTACTAGTGAATGGCCTCTTAGAAACCCTTACAATGCGCACAACCCCGTGATGTTTTTCACAAACCTATCCTACATTGCCAATGCATGTTTCCTGCCCTCCTCATTCTGTCCACCCCGTGGAGCTTTTCTCCATCCTACATTGCCATTCACTGCCTATCCTAATTCAGGCCGTCCGATTCACACCAACCCGTGATGTTTTTCTCACTGCTAATAGAGCATGGCGTGTTAGAAACAATTAAAATGCGCACCACCCCGCGATGTTTTTCAGAATCCTATCTTACATTGCCACTGCATGTTTCCTGACCTCCCCATGCTGACCACCCCATGGCGCTTTTCTCCATCCTACATTGCCACTCACTGCCTATCCTAATTCAGGCCCTCCGACTCACACCACCCCGCTATGTTTTTCTCACTCCTACTAGTGAATGGCCTGGTAGAAACCCTTACAATGCGCACCACCCCGCGATGTTTTTCAGAATCCTATCCTACATTGCCACTGCATGTTTCCTGACCTCCCCATGCTGACCACCCCATGGCCCTTTTCTCCATTCTACATTGCCACTTACTGCCTATCCTAATTCAGGCCCTCCGATTCACAGCAACCCGTGATGTTATTCTCACTCCTACTAGTGAATGGCCTCTTAGAAACCCTTACAATGCGCACCACCCCGGAATGTTTTTCAGAAACCTATCCCACATTGCCACAGCATGTTTCCTGACCTCCCCATGCTGACCACCCCATGGCGCTTTTCTCCATCCTACATTGCCACTCACTGCCTATCCTAATTCAGGCCCTCCGACACACACCACCCCGTTATGATTTTCTCACTCCTACTAGTGAATGGCCTCGTAGAAACCCTTACAATGCGCACCACCCCGTGATGTTTTTCAGAATCCTATCCTACATTGCCACTAGATGTTTGCTGACCTCCCCATGCTGACCACCCCGTGGCCCTTTTCTCCATCCTACATTGCCACGTACTGCCTATCCTAATTCAGGCCCTCCGATTCACACAACCCCGTGATGTTATTCTCACTCCTACTAGTCAATGGCCTCTTAGAAACCCTTACAATGCTCTCAACCCCACGATGTTTTTCACAAAACTATCCTACATTGCCACTGCATGTTTACTGACATCCCCATTGTGTCCACCCCATGGCGCTTTTCTCCATCCTACTTTGCCACTCACTGCCTATCCCAATTCAGGCCCACCGATTCACAGCAACCCGTGATGTTATTCTCACTCCTACTAGTGAATGGCCTCTTAGAAACCCTTACAATGCGCACCACCCTGCGATTTATTTCAGAAACCTATCCTACTTTGCCACTGCATGTTTCCTGACCTACCCATGCTGACCACCCAGTGGCACTTTTCTCCATCCTACATTGCCACTCACAGCCTATACTAATTCAGGCCCTCCGATTTACACCATCCTGTGATGTTTTTCTCACTCCTACTAGTGATTGGCCTGTTAGAAACCCTTACAATGCGCACCACCCCGGAATGTTTTTCAGAAACCTATCCCACATTGCCACAGCATGTTTCCTGACCTCCCCATGCTGACCACCCCGTGGCGCTTTTCTCAATCCTACATTGACACTCACTCCCTATCCTAATTCAGGCCCTCGGATTCACACAAACCCGTGATGTTTTCTCACTGCTACTAGTGCATGGCGTGTTACGAACAATTAAAATGCGCAGCACCCCGCGATGTTTTTCAGAATACTATCCTAAATTGCCACTGCATGTTTCCTGACCTACCTATGCTGACCACCCCGTGGCGCATTTCTCCATCCTACATTGCCACTCTCTGGCTATCTTAATTCAGGCCCTCCGATTTACCCCACCCCGTGATTTTTTCTCACTCTTACTAGTGAATGGCCTGTTAGAAACCCTTACAATGCCCACCACCCCGCGATGTTTTTCAGAATCCTATCCTACATTGCCACTGCATGTTTCCTGACCTCCCCATGCTGACAACCCCGTGGCGCTTTTCTCCATCCTACGTTGCCACTCACGGCCTATCCTAATTCAGGCCCTCCGACTCACACCACCCCTTGATGTTTTTCTCACTCCTACTAGTGAATGGCCTGTTAGAAACCCTTACAATGCGCACCATTCCGGGATGTTTTTCAGAACCCTATTATACATTGCCACTGCATGATTCCTGACCTCCCCATGCTGACGACCCTGTTGCGCTTTTCTCCATCCTACATTGCCACTCACTGCCTACACCAGTTCAGGCCCTCCGATTCACACCACCCCGTGATGTTTTTCTCACCCCTAGTAGTGAGCAGCCTGTTAGAAACCCTTGCAGTGCGCACCACCCCGCAATGTTTTTCAGAAACCTATACTACATTGCCACTGCATGTTTTCTGACCTCCCCATGCTGACCACACCGTGGCACTTTTCTCCATCGTATAGTGCCACTCACTGCCTATCCTAATTCAGGACCTACGATTCACACCACCCCATGATGTTTTTCTCACTATTACTAATAAATGAGGTGTTAGAAGCCCTTACAATGCACACCACCCCGCGATGTCTTCAGAAACCTATCGTACATTGCCACTGCATGTTTCCTGACATCCCCGTGCTGACCACCCCGTGGCGCTTTTCTACATCCTACATTGCCACTCACTGCCTATCCTAATTCAGGCCTTCCGATTCACACCACCCCGTGATTTTTTCTCACTCTTACTAGTGAATGGCCTGTTAGAAACCCTTACAATGCGCACCACCCCGCGATGTTTTTGAGAATCCTATCCTACATTGCCACTGCATGTTTCCTGCCCTCCCCATGCTGACCACACCGTGGCCCATTCCTCCATTCTACTTTGCCACTCACTGCCTATCCTAATTCAGGCCCTCCGATTCACACCACCCCGTGATGTTATTCTCACTCCTACTAGTGAATGGCCTCTTAGAAACCCTTACAATGCGCACAAACCCGCGATGTATTTCACAAACCTATCCTACATTGCCACTGCATATTTCCTGCCCTCCCCATTCTGTCCACCCTGTGGCGCTTTTCTGCATCCTTCATTGCCACTCACTGCCTATCCCAATTCAGGCCCTCCGATTCACACCACCCCGTGATGATTTTCTCACTCCTACTAGTGAATGGCCTATAGGAAACCTTTAAAATGCGCACGACCCTGCGATGTTTTTCAGAAACCTATCCTACATTGACACTGCATGTGTCCTGACCTCCCCATGCTGACCACCCCATGGCGCTTTTGTCCATACCACATTGCCACTCAATGCCTTTCCTAATTCATGCTCTCCGATTCACACCACCCCATGATGTTTTCCTCATTCCTACTAGTGAATGGTCTGTTAGAAGCCCTTACAATGCGCACCACGCTGCGATGTTTTTCAGAGACCTATCCTACATTGCCACTGCTTGTTTCCTGCCCTCCACATTCTGTCCACCCCGTGGCGCTGTTCTCCATCCTACATTGCCACTCACTGCCTATCCCAATTCAGGCCCTCCAATTCACACCAACCCGTGAGGGTTTTCTCACTCCTACAAGTGAATGGCCTGTTAGAAACCCTTACAATTCGCACGACCCCACGATATTTTTCAGAAACCTATCCTACATTGCCACTGCAGGTTTCCTGACCTCCCCATGCTGACCACAGCGTGGTGCTTTTCTCCAACCTACATTGCCAAACACTGCCTATCCCAATTCAGGCCCTCCGATTCACACCACCCCGTGATGTTTTTCTCACTCCTACTAGTGAATGGCGTGTTAGAAACCCTTAGAATTCGCACGACCCCGCTATGTTTTTCAGAAACCTATCCTACATTGCCACTGCATGTTTCTTGACCTCTCCATACTGACCACCCCGTGGTGCTTTTCTCCATCGTATAGTGCCACTCACTGCCTATACTAATTCAGGCCCTACGATTCACACCACCCCGTGATGTTTTTCTCACTCTTACTAATAAATGGGGTGTTAGAAGCCTTTACAATGCACACCACCCCGCGATGTTTTTCAGAAACCTATCCTACATTGCCACTGCATGTTTTCTGACATCCCCATGCTGACCACCCTGTGGCGCTTTTCTCCACCCTACATTGCCACTCACTGCCTATCCTAATTCAGGCCCTCCGATTCACACGAACCCGTGATGTTATTCTCACTCCTACTAGTGAATGGCCTCTTAGAAACCCTTACAATGCGCACAACCCCGTGATGTTTTTCACAAACCTATCCTACATTGCCAATGCATGTTTCCTGCCCTCCCCATTCTGTCCACCCCGTGGAGCTTTTCTCCATCCTACATTGCCATTCACTGCCTATCCTAATTCAGGCCGTCCGATTCACACCAACCCGTGATGTTTTTCTCACTGCTAATAGAGCATGGCGTGTTAGAAACAATTAAAATGCGCACCACCCCGCGATGTTTTTCAGAATCCTATCCTACATTGCCACTGCATGTTTCCTGACCTCCCCATGCTGACCACCCCATGGCGCTTTTCTCCATCCTACATTGCCACTCACTGCCTATCCTAATTCAGGCCCTCCGACTCACACCACCCCGTTATGTTTTTCTCACTCCTACTAGTGAATGGCCTGGTAGAAACCCTTACAATGCGCACCACCCTGCGATGTTTTTCAGAATCCTATCCTACATTGCCACTGCATGTTTCCTGACCTCCCCATGCTGACCACCCCGTGGCCCTTTTCTAAATTCTACATTGCCACTTACTGCCTATCCTAATTCAGGCCCTCCGATTCACAGCAACCCGTGATGTTATTCTCACTCCTACTAGTGAATGGCCTCTTAGAAACCCTTACAATGCGCACCACCCCGGAATGTTTTTCAGAAACCTATCCCACATTGCCACAGCATGTTTCCTGACCTCCCCATGCTGACCACCCCATGGCGCTTTTCTCCATCCTACATTGCCACTTACTGCCTATCCTAATTCAGGCCCTCCGATTCACACAACCCCGTGATGTTATTCTCACTCCTACTAGTCAATGGCCTCTTAGAAACCCTTACAATGCTCTCAACCCCACGATGTTTTTCACAAAACTATCCTACATTGCCACTGCATGTTTACTGACATCCCCATTGTGTCCACCCCATGGCGCTTTTCTCCATCCTACTTTGCCACTCACTGCCTATCCCAATTCAGGCCCACCGATTCACAGCAACCCGTGATGTTATTCTCACTCCTACTAGTGAATGGCCTCTTAGAAACCCTTACAATGCGCACCACCCTGCGATTTTTTTCAGAAACCTATCCTACTTTGCCACTGCATGTTTCCTGACCAACACATGCTGACCACCCTGTGGCACTTTTCTCCATCCTACATTGCCACTCACAGCCTATACTAATTCAGGCCCTCCGATTTACACCATCCTGTGATGTTTTTCTCACTCCTACTAGTGATTGGCCTGTTAGAAACCCTTACAATGCGCACCACCCCGGAATGTTTTTCAGAAACCTATCCCACATTGCCACAGCATGTTTCCTGACCTCCCCATGCTGACCACCCCGTGGCGCTTTTCTCAATCCTACATTGACACTCACTCCCTATCCTAATTCAGGCCCTCGGATTCACACAAACCCGTGATGTTTTCTCACTGCTACTAGTGCATGGCGTGTTACGAACAATTAAAATGCGCAGCACCCCGCGATGTTTTTCAGAATACTATCCTAAATTGCCACTGCATGTTTCCTGACCTACCTATGCTGACCACCCCGTGGCGCATTTCTCCATCCTACATTGCCACTCTCTGGCTATCTTAATTCAGGCCCTCCGATTTACCCCACCCCGTGATTTTTTCTCACTCTTACTAGTGAATGGCCTTTTAGAAACCCTTACAATGCCCACCACCCCGCGATGTTTTTCAGAATCCTATCCTACATTGCCACTGCATGTTTCCTGACCTCCCCATGCTGACAACCCCGTGGCGCTTTTCTCCATCCTACGTTGCCACTCACGGCCTATCCTAATTCAGGCCCTCCGACTCACACCACCCCTTGATGTTTTTCTCACTCCTACTAGTGAATGGCCTGTTAGAAACCCTTACAATGCGCACCATTCCGGGATGTTTTTCAGAACCCTATTATACATTGCCACTGCATGATTCCTGACCTCCCCATGCTGACGACCCTGTTGCGCTTTTCTCCATCCTACATTGCCACTCACTGCCTACACCAGTTCAGGCCCTCCGATTCACACCACCCCGTGATGTTTTTCTCACCCCTAGTAGTGAGCAGCCTGTTAGAAACCCTTGCAGTGCGCACCACCCCGCAATGTTTTTCAGAAACCTATACTACATTGCCACTGCATGTTTTCTGACCTCCCCATGCTGACCACACCGTGGCACTTTTCTCCATCGTATAGTGCCACTCACTGCCTATCCTAATTCAGGACCTACGATTCACACCACCCCATGATGTTTTTCTCACTATTACTAATAAATGAGGTGTTAGAAGCCCTTACAATGCACACCACCCCGCGATGTCTTCAGAAACCTATCGTACATTGCCACTGCATGTTTCCTGACATCCCCGTGCTGACCACCCCGTGGCGCTTTTCTACATCCTACATTGCCACTCACTGCCTATCCTAATTCAGGCCTTCCGATTCACACCACCCCGTGATTTTTTCTCACTCTTACTAGTGAATGGCCTGTTAGAAACCCTTACAATGCGCACCACCCCGCGATGTTTTTGAGAATCCTATCCTACATTGCCACTGCATGTTTCCTGACCTCCCCATGCTGACCACACCGTGGCCCATTCCTCCATTCTACTTTGCCACTCACTGCCTATCCTAATTCAGGCCCTCCGATTCACACCACCCCGTGATGTTATTCTCACTCCTACTAGTGAATGGCCTCTTAGAAACCCTTACAATGCGCACAAACCCGCGATGTATTTCACAAACCTATCCTACATTGCCACTGCATATTTCCTGCCCTCCCCATTCTGTCCACCCTGTGGCGCTTTTCTGCATCCTTCATTGCCACTCACTGCCTATCCCAATTCAGGCCCTCCGATTCACACCACCCCGTGATGATTTTCTCACTCCTACTAGTGAATGGCCTATAGGAAACCTTTAAAATGCGCACGACCCTGCGATGTTTTTCAGAAACCTATCCTACATTGACACTGCATGTGTCCTGACCTCCCCATGCTGACCACCCCATGGCGCTTTTGTCCATACCACATTGCCACTCAATGCCTTTCCTAATTCATGCTCTCCGATTCACACCACCCCATGATGTTTTCCTCATTCCTACTAGTGAATGGTCTGTTAGAAGCCCTTACAATGCGCACCACGCTGCGATGTTTTTCAGAGACCTATCCTACATTGCCACTGCTTGTTTCCTGCCCTCCACATTCTGTCCACCCCGTGGCGCTGTTCTCCATCCTACATTGCCACTCACTGCCTATCCCAATTCAGGCCCTCCAATTCACACCAACCCGTGAGGGTTTTCTCACTCCTACAAGTGAATGGCCTGTTAGAAACCCTTACAATTCGCACGACCCCACGATATTTTTCAGAAACCTATCCTACATTGCCACTGCAGGTTTCCTGACCTCCCCATGCTGACCACAGCGTGGTGCTTTTCTCCAACCTACATTGCCAAACACTGCCTATCCCAATTCAGGCCCTCCGATTCACACCACCCCGTGATGTTTTTCTCACTCCTACTAGTGAATGGCGTGTTAGAAACCCTTAGAATTCGCACGACCCCGCTATGTTTTTCAGAAACCTATCCTACATTGCCACTGCATGTTTCTTGACCTCTCCATACTGACCACCCCGTGGTGCTTTTCTCCATCGTATAGTGCCACTCACTGCCTATACTAATTCAGGCCCTACGATTCACACCACCCCGTGATGTTTTTCTCACTCTTACTAATAAATGGGGTGTTAGAAGCCTTTACAATGCACACCACCCCGCGATGTTTTTCAGAAACCTATCCTACATTGCCACTGCATGTTTTCTGACATCCCCATGCTGACCACCCTGTGGCGCTTTTCTCCACCCTACATTGCCACTCACTGCCTATCCTAATTCAGGCCCTCCGATTCACACGAACCCGTGATGTTATTCTCACTCCTACTAGTGAATGGCCTCTTAGAAACCCTTACAATGCGCACAACCCCGTGATGTTTTTCACAAACCTATCCTACATTGCCAATGCATGTTTCCTGCCCTCCCCATTCTGTCCACCCCGTGGAGCTTTTCTCCATCCTACATTGCCATTCACTGCCTATCCTAATTCAGGCCGTCCGATTCACACCAACCCGTGATGTTTTTCTCACTGCTAATAGAGCATGGCGTGTTAGAAACAATTAAAATACGCACCACCCCGCGATGTTTTTCAGAATCCTATCCTACATTGCCACTGCATGTTTCCTGACCTCCCCATGCTGACCACCCCATGGCGCTTTTCTCCATCCTACATTGCCACTCACTGCCTATCCTAATTCAGGCCCTCCGACTCACACCACCCCGTTATGTTTTTCTCACTCCTACTAGTGAATGGCCTGGTAGAAACCCTTACAATGCGCACCACCCTGCGATGTTTTTCAGAATCCTATCCTACATTGCCACTGCATGTTTCCTGACCTCCCCATGCTGACCACCCCGTGGCCCTTTTCTAAATTCTACATTGCCACTTACTGCCTATCCTAATTCAGGCCCTCCGATTCACAGCAACCCGTGATGTTATTCTCACTCCTACTAGTGAATGGCCTCTTAGAAACCCTTACAATGCGCACCACCCCGGAATGTTTTTCAGAAACCTATCCCACATTGCCACAGCATGTTTCCTGACCTCCCCATGCTGACCACCCCATGGCGCTTTTCTCCATCCTACATTGCCACTTACTGCCTATCCTAATTCAGGCCCTCCGATTCACACAACCCCGTGATGTTATTCTCACTCCTACTAGTCAATGGCCTCTTAGAAACCCTTACAATGCTCTCAACCCCACGATGTTTTTCACAAAACTATCCTACATTGCCACTGCATGTTTACTGACATCCCCATTGTGTCCACCCCATGGCGCTTTTCTCCATCCTACTTTGCCACTCACTGCCTATCCCAATTCAGGCCCACCGATTCACAGCAACCCGTGATGTTATTCTCACTCCTACTAGTGAATGGCCTCTTAGAAACCCTTACAATGCGCACCACCCTGCGATTTTTTTCAGAAACCTATCCTACTTTGCCACTGCATGTTTCCTGACCTACCCATGCTGACCACCCTGTGGCACTTTTCTCCATCCTACATTGCCACTCACAGCCTATACTAATTCAGGCCCTCCGATTTACACCATCCTGTGATGTTTTTCTCACTCCTACTAGTGATTGGCCTGTTAGAAACCCTTACAATGCGCACCACCCCGGAATGTTTTTCAGAAACCTATCCCACATTGCCACAGCATGTTTCCTGACCTCCCCATGCTGACCACCCCGTGGCGCTTTTCTCAATCCTACATTGACACTCACTCCCTATCCTAATTCAGGCCCTCGGATTCACACAAACCCGTGATGTTTTCTCACTGCTACTAGTGCATGGCGTGTTAGGAACAATTAAAATGCGCAGCACCCCGCGATGTTTTTCAGAATACTATCCTAAATTGCCACTGCATGTTTCCTGACCTACCTATGCTGACCACCCCGTGGCGCATTTCTCCATCCTACATTGCCACTCTCTGGCTATCTTAATTCAGGCCCTCCGATTTACCCCACCCCGTGATTTTTTCTCACTCTTACTAGTGAATGGCCTTTTAGAAACCCTTACAATGCCCACCACCCCGCGATGTTTTTCAGAATCCTATCCTACATTGCCACTGCATGTTTCCTGACCTCCCCATGCTGACAACCCCGTGGCGCTTTTCTCCATCCTACGTTGCCACTCACGGCCTATCCTAATTCAGGCCCTCCGACTCACACCACCCCTTGATGTTTTTCTCACTCCTACTAGTGAATGGCCTGTTAGAAACCCTTACAATGCGCACCATTCCGGGATGTTTTTCAGAACCCTATTATACATTGCCACTGCATGATTCCTGACCTCCCCATGCTGACGACCCTGTTGCGCTTTTCTCCATCCTACATTGCCACTCACTGCCTACACCAGTTAAGGCCCTCCGATTCACACCACCCCGTGATGTTTTTCTCACCCCTAGTAGTGAGCAGCCTGTTAGAAACCCTTGCAGTGCGCACCACCCCGCAATGTTTTTCAGAAACCTATACTACATTGCCACTGCATGTTTTCTGACATCCCCATGCTGACCACACCGTGGCACTTTTCTCCATCGTATAGTGCCACTCACTGCCTATCCTAATTCAGGCCCTCCGATTCACACCACCCCGTGATGTTTTTCTCACTCCTACTAGTGAATGGCCTATTTGAAACCCTTATAATGCGCACCACCCCGCGATGTTTTTCAGAAACCTATCCTACACTGCCACTGCATGTTTCCTGAACTCCCCATGCTGACCACCCCGTGGCGCTTTTCTCCATCCTACAATGCCACTCACTGCCTATTCTAATTCAGGGCCACCGATTCACACAAACCCGTGATGTGTTTCTCACTGCTACAAGAGCATGGCGTGTTAGAAACAATTAAAATGCGCACCACCCCGCGATGTTTTTCAGAAACCTATCCTACATTGCCAATGCATGTTTCCTGCCCTCCCCATTCTGTCCACCCCGTGGAGCTTTTCTCCATCCTACATTGCCATTCACTGCCTATCCTAATTCAGGCCGTCCGATTCACAACAACCCGTGATGTTTTTCTCACTGCTAATAGAGCATGGCGTGTTAGAAACAATTAAAATGCGCACCACCCCGCGATGTTTTTCAGAATCCTATCCTACATTGCCACTGCATGTTTCCTGACCTCCCCATGCTGACCACCCCATGGCGCTTTTCTCCATCCTACATTGCCACTCACTGCCTATCCTAATTCAGGCCCTCCGACTCACACCACCCCGTTATGTTTTTCTCACTCCTACTAGTGAATGGCCTGGTAGAAACCCTTACAATGCGCACTACCCCGCGATGTTTTTCAGAAACCTGTCCTACACTGCCACTGCATGTTTCCTGACCTCCCCAAGCTGACCACCCAATGGCGCTTTTCTCCATCCTACATTGCCACTCACTGCCTATCCGAATTCAGGCCCTCCGATTCACACCACACGGTGATGTTTTTCTCACTGCTACTAGTGCATGGCGTGTTAGAAACACTTACAATGCGCAACACCCCGCAATGTTTCTCAGAAACTTATCCTACATTGCCACTGCATGTTTCCTGACCCCCCGATGCTGACCAGCCCGTGGCGCTTTTGTCCGTCCTACATTGCCACTCACTGCCTATCCTAATTCAGGCCCTCCGATTCACACCATCCCGTGATGTTTTTCTCACTCTTACTAGTGAATGGCCTATTTGAAACCCTTAAAATGCGCACCACCCTGCGATGTTTTCCAGAAACCTATCCTACATTGCCACTGCATGTTTCCTGAACTCCCCATGCTGACCACCCCTTGGCACTTCTCTCCATTCTACATTTCCACTCACTGCCTATCCTAATTCAGACCCTCCGATTCACAACACCCCGTGATGTTTTTTTCACTCCTACTGGTGAATGGCCTGTTAGAAACCCTTACAATGCACCACCCCGCGATCTTTTTCAGAATCCTATCCTACATTGCCACTGCAGGTTTCCTGACCTACCCATGCCATTGCATGTTTCCTGACCTCCCCATGCTGACCACCCCGTGGCGCTTTTCTCCATCCTACAGTGCCACTCACTGCCTATCCTAATTCAGGCCCTACGTTTCACAACACCCCGTGATGTTTTTCTCACTCTTACTAGTAAATGGGCTGTTAGAAGCCCTTACAATGCGCACCACCCCGCGATGTTTTTCAGAAACCTATCCTCCATTGCCACTGCATGTTTCATGACCTACCCATGCTGATCAGCCCGTGGCGCTTTCTCCATCCTACATTGCCACTCACTGCCTATCCTAATTCAGGCCCTCTGATTCACACCCCCCCTGTGATGATTATCTCACTCCTACAATGAATGCGCTGTTAGAAACACTTACAATGCGCACCACTCCGCGATGTTTTTCAGAAACCTATCCTACATTGCTACTGCATGTTTCCTGACTTCCCCATGCTGACCACCCCGTGGCCACTTTCTCCAACCTACAGTGCCACTCACTGCCTTTTCTAATTAAGGCCCTCCTATTCACACCACCCCATGATGATTTTCTCATTCCTCCTAGTGAATGGCCTGTTAGAAACCCTTACAATGCGCACCACCCCGCGATGTTTTTAAAAAACCCATCCTACATAGCCACTGCATGTTTCCTGACCTCCCCATGCTGAACACCCCGTTGCGCTTTTCTCCATCATACATTACCACTCACTGCCTACCCCAGTTCACGCCCTCCGCCTCAAACCACCCCGTGATGTTTTTCTCACTCCTAGTAGTGAATAGCCTTTTAGAAACCCTTACAATGCGCACCACCCTGCAATGTTTTTCAGAAACCTATCCTACATTGCCACTGCATGTTTCCTGACCTCCCAATGGTGATCAACCTTGGCGAGTCTCTCCATCCTTCCTTTCCACACACTGTCTATCCTAATTCAGGCCTCCGATTCACACCATCCCGTGATGTTTTTCTCACTCCTACTAGTGAATGGTGTGTTAGAAATGTTAAATTGCGCACCACCCAACGATGTTTTTCAGAAACATACCCTACATTGCCACTGCAAGTTTCCTGACTTCCTCATGCTGTCCATCCCATGGCGCTTTTCTCCATCCTACATTGCCACTCACTGCCTATCCTAATTCAGGCCCTCCGATTCACACCACCCCGTGATGTTTTTCTCACTCCTACAAGAGAATGGCCTGTTAGAAACCCTTACAATGTGCACCACCCCGCGATGTTTTTCAGAATCCTATCCTACATTGCCACAGCATGTTTCCTGACCTCCACATCCTGACCACCCTGTGGCGATTTTCACCATCCTACATTGCCACTCACTGCCTAACCTTATTCACATACTCCGATTCACAACACCCCGTGATATTTTTTTCACTCCTGCTAGTGAATGGCGTGTTAGAAACACTTACAATGCACCACCCCACGATCTTTTTCAGAAACCTATCCTATATTGCCACTGCATGTTTCCTGACCACCCCATGCTGATCACCCTGTGGCGCTTTTCTCCATCCTTCATTGCCACTCACTGCCTATCCTAATTCAGGCCCTCCGATTCACACCACCCCGTAATTTTTTCTCACTCTTACTAGTGAATGGCCTGTTAGAAACCCTTACAATGCGCACCACCCCGGGATGTTTTACAGAAACCTATCCTACATTGCCACTGCATGTTTCCTGACCTCACCCATGGTGACCACCCTTGGCCAGTCTCTCCTTACTTCCTTGCCACTCACTGTCTATCCTAATTCAGGTCCTCTGATTCACACCATCCCGTGATGTTTTTCTCACTCCTACTAGTGAATGGTGTGTTAGAAACCCTTACATTGCGCACCACCCATCGATGTTTTTCAGAAACATACCCTACATTGCCACTGCAGGTTTCCTGACCTCCCCATGCTGACCACCCCGTGGCGCTTTTCTCCATCCTACATTGCTACGCACTGCTTATCCTAATTCAGGCCCTCCGATTCACACCACCTCGTGTTGTTTTTCTCACTCCTACTAGTGAATGGCCTGTTAGAAACCCTTACAATGCGCACCACCCTGCGATGTTTTTCAGAAACCTATCCTACATTGCCACTGCATGTTTCCTGACCTCCCCATGCTGACCACCCGGTGGCGATTTTCTCCATCCTACATTGCCAATCACTGCCTATCCCAATTCAGGCCCTCCGATTCACAACTTCCCGTGATGTTCTTCTCTCTCCTACTAGTGAATGGCGTGTTATAAACCCTTACAATGCGCAACACCCCACGATGTTTCTCAGAAACCAATCCTACATTGCCACATCATGTTTCCTGACCTCCCCATGCTGAGCACCACATGGCGCTTTTTACCATCCTACATTGCCTCTCACAGCCTATCCTTATTCACACACTACGATTCACAACACCCCGTGATATTTTTTTCACTCCTACTAGTGAATGGCATGTTAGAAACACTTACAATGCACCACCCCTCGATCTTTTTCAGAAACCTATCCTATATTGCCACTGCACGTTTCCTGACCACCCCATGCGGACCACCCCGTGGTGCTTTTCTCCGCCCTTCATTGCGACTCACTGCCTATCCTAATTCAGGCCCTCCGATACACAGCACCCCGTGATTTTTTCTCACTCTTACTAGTGAATGGCCTGTTAGAAACCCTTACAATGCGCACCACCCCGCGATGTTTTTCAGAATCCTATCCTTCATTTCCACTGCATGTTTCCTGACCTCCCCATGCTGAACACCCCGTGGACCTTTTCTCCTTCCTACATTGCCACTCACTGCCTATCCTAATTCAGGCCCTCCGATTCACACCACCCGTGAGGTTTTCCTCGCTCCTACTAGTGAATGGCCTCTCAGAAACCCTTACAATGCGCACAACCCAGCGATTTTTTTTCACAAACCTATCCTACATTGCCACTGCATGTTTCTTGACCTCCCCATTCTGTCCACCCTGTGGCACTTTTCTGCATCCTACATTGCCACTCATTGCCTATCCCAATTCAGGCCCTCCTATTCACACCACCCCGTGATGTTTTTTTCATTCCTGCTAGTGAATGGCCTGTTAGAAACCCTTACAATGCGCACCACCCCGCGATGTTTTTCAGAAACCTATCCTACATTGCCACTGCATGTGTCCTGACCTCCCCATGCTAACCACCCCATGGCGCTTTTCTCCATCTTACATTGCCACTCACTAACTTTCCTAATTCAGCCCCTCCGATTCACACCACCCCATGAAGTTTTTCTCACTCCTTCTAGTGAATGGCCTGTTAGAAAACCTTACAATGCGCACCACCCCGCGATGATTTTCAGAAACGTATCCTACATTGCCACTGCATGTTTCCTGACCTCCCCATGCTGACCACCCCGTGGCACTTTTCTCCAGCCTACATTGCGACTCACTGCCTATCCTAGGACAGGCCCTCCGATTCACACCACTCCGTGATGCTTTTCTCACCCCTACTAGTGAATGGCCTCTTAGAAACTCTTACAATGTACTACCCCGTGATGTTTTTCAGAAACCTGTCCTACATTGCCACTGCATGTGACCTGACCTCACCATGCTGACCACCCCAGGGCGCTTTTTTTCTCCATCCTACATTTCCACTCACTGCTTGTCCTTATTCAGGCCCTCCGATTCACCCCACCCCGTGATGTTTTTCTCACTCCTACTAGTGAATGGCCTGTTAGAAACCCTTACAATGCGAACCACCCCGCGATGTTTTTCAGAAACCTATCCTACATTACCACAGCATGTTTCTTGACCTCCCCATGTTGACCACCCCGTGGTGCTTTTCACCATCCTACATTGCCACTCACTGCCTATCCTAATTCAGACCCTCTGATTCACAACACCCCATGATGCTTTTTTCACTCCTACTAGTGAATGGCCTGTTAGAAACACTTACATTGCACCACACCGCGATCTTTTTCAGAAACCTATCCTACATTGCCACTGCATGTTTTCAGACCACCCCATGCTCACCATCTCGTGGCGCTATTCTCCATCTTACATTGCCACTCACTGCCCCTCCTAATTCAGGCCCTAAGATTCACACCAACTCGTGACGTTTTTCTCACTGCTACTAGAGCATGGCGTGTTAGGAACAATTAAAATGCGCACCACCCCGCGATGTTTTTCAGAATCCTATCCTACATTGCCACTGCAGGTTTCCTGACCTACCCATGCTGACCACCCCGTGGCCCTTTCTCATCCTACATTGGCACTCACTGCCTATCCTAATTCAGGCCCTCCGATTCACACCACCCCGTGATGTTATTCTCACTCCTAGTAGTGAATGGCCTCTTAGAAACCCTTACAATGCGCACTACCCCGCGATGTTTTTCAGAAACCTGTCTTACATTGCCACTGCATGTTTCCTGACCTCCCCAAGCTTACCACCCAATGGTGCTTTTGTCCGTCCTACAATGGCACTCACTGCCTAACCTAATTCAGGCCCTCCGATTCACACCACCCCGTGATGTTTTTCTCACTCCTACTAGTGAATGGCCTATTTGAAACCCTTAAAATGCGCTCCACCCCGCGATGTTTTTCAGAAACCTATCCTACACTGCCACTGCATGTTTCCTGATCTCCCCATGCTGACCACCCTGTGGCGCTTTTCTCCATCCTACAATGCCACTCACTGCCTATCCTAACTCAGACCCTCCGATTCACAACACCCTGTGATGTTTTTTTCACTCCTAATAGTGAATGGTCTGTTAGAAACGCTTACAATGCACCACCCCGGGATCTTTTTCAGAAACCTATCCTACATTGCCACTGCATGTTTCCTGACCTGCCGATGCTGACCACCCCGTGGCGCTTTTCTCCATTCTACATTGCCACTCACTGCCTATTCTAATTCAGGCCCACCGATTCACACAAACCCGTAATGTGTTTCTCACTGCTACAAGAGCATGGCGTGTTAGAAACAATTAAAATGCGCACCACCCCGCGATGTTTTTCAGAATCCTATCCTACATTGCCACTGCAGGTTTCCTGACCTACCCATGCTGACCACCCTGTGGCGCTTTTCTCCATCCTACATAGCCACTCACTGCCTATCCTAATTCAGGCCCTCTGATTCACACCACCCCGTGATTTTTTCTCACTCTTACTAGTGAATGGCCTGTTAGAAACCCTTACAATGCACACCACCCCCGAATGGTTTTCAGAATCCTATCCTACATTGCCACTGCATGTTTCCTGCCCTCCCCATGCTGACCACCCCATGGCCCATTTCTCCATCCTACATTGCCACTCACTCACTGCCTATCCTAATTCAGGCCCTCCGATTCACACCACCCCGTGATGTTATACTCACACCTACTAGTGAATGGCCTCTTAGAAACAGTTACAATGCGCACAAACCCGCGATGTTTTTCACAAACCTATCCTACATTGCCACTGCATGTTTCCTGACCTCCCCATTCTGTCAACCCTGTGGCGCTTTTCTGCATCCTTCATTGACACTCACTGCCTATCCCAATTCAGGCCCTCCGATTCACACCACCCCGTGATGTTTTTCTCACTCCTACTAGTGAATGGCCTGTTAGAAACCCTTAAAATGCGAACCACCCCGCGATGTTTTTTAGAAATCTATCCTACATTGCCCTGCATGTTTCCTGACCTCCCCATGCTGACCACCCCGTGAGGCTTTTCTCCATCCTACATTGCCACTCACTGCCTTTCGTATTTCAGGCCCTCCTATTCACACCACCCCGTGATGTTTTTTTCATTCCTGCTAGTGAATGGCCTGTTAGAAACCCTTACAATGCGCATCACCCCGCGATGTTTTTCAGTAACCTATCCTATATTGCCACTGCATGTTTCCTGACCTCCCCATGCTGACCACCCCGTGGCAATTTTCTCCATCCTACATTGCCACTCACTGCCTATCCTAATCCAGGCCCACTGATTCACACCACTCCATGATGTTTTTCTCACCCCTACTAGTGAATGGCCTGTTAGAAAACCTTACAATGCGCACTACCCCGCGATGTTTTTCAGAAACCTGTCCTACACTGCCACTGCATGTTTCCTGACCTCCCCAAGCTGACCAACCAATGGCGCTTTTCTCTATCCTACATTGCCACTCACTGCCTATCCGAATTCAGGCCCTCCGATTCACACCACACGGTGATGTTTTTCTCACTGCTACTAGGGCATGGCGTGTTAGAAACACTTACAATGCGCAACACCCCGCAATGTTTTTCAGAAACCTATCCTACATTGCCACTGCATGTTTCCTGACCTCCCGATGCTGACCAGCCCGTGGCGCTTTTGTCCGTCCTACATTGCCACTCACTGCCTATCCTAATTCAGGCCCTCCGATTCACACCACCCCATGATGTTTTTCTCACTCCTACTAGTGAATGGCCTATTTGAAACCCTTAAAATGCGCACCACCCCGCGATGTTTTTCAGAAACCTATCCTACATTGCCACTGCATGTTTCCTGAACTCCCCATGCTGACCACCCCTTGGCGCTTCTCTCCATCCTACATTTCCACTCACTGCCTATCCTAATTCAGACCCTCCGATTCACAACACCCCGTGATGTTTTTTTCACTCCTCCTAGTGAATGGCCTGTTAGAAACCCTTACAATGCACCACCCTGCGATCTTTTTCAGAAACCTATCCTACATTGCCACTGCATGTTTCCTGACCTCCCGATGCTGACCACCCCGTGGCGCTTTTCTCCATCCTACATTGCCACTCACTGCCTATTCTAATTCAGGCCCACCGATTCACACAAACCCGTGATGTGTTTCTCACTGCTAGAAGAGCATGGCATGTTAGAAACAATTAAAATGCGCACCACCCCGTGATGTTATTCTCACTCCTACTAGTGAATGGCCTGTTAGAAACCCTTACAATTCGCACGACCCCGCTATGTTTTTCAGAAACCTATCCTACATTGCCATTGCATGTTTCCTGACCTCCCCATGTTGACCACCCCGTGGAGCTTTTCTCCATCCTACAGTGCCACTCACTGCCTATCCTAATTCAGGCCCTACGATTCACAACACCCAGTGATGTTTTTCTCACTCTTACTAGTAAATGGGCTGTTAGAAGCCCTTACAATGCGCACCACCCCGCGATGTTTTTCAGAAACCTATCCTCCAATGCCACTGCATGTTTCATGACCTACCCATGCTGATCACCCCGTTGCGCTTTCTCCATCCTACATTGCCACTCACTGCCAATCCTAATTCAGGCCCTCCGATTCACACCACCCCGTGATGATTATCTCACTCCTACTAGTGAATGCGCTGTTAGAAACCCTTACAATGCGCACCACCCCGCGATGTTTTTCAGAAACCTATCCTCCATAGCCACTGCATGTTTCCTGACTTCCCCATGCTGACCACCCCGTGGCCAGTGTCTCCAACCTACAGTGCCACTCACTGCCTATCCTAATTCAGGCCCTCTGATTCACATCACCCCGTGATGTTTTTCTCACTCTTACTAGTAAATGGGCCTATAGAAGCCCTTACAATTCGCACCACCCTGCGATGTTCTTCAGAAAGCTATCCTACATTGCCACTGCATGTTTCCTGACCTCCCCATTCTGACCACCCCGTGGCGCATTTCTCCATCCTACATTGCCACTCAATGCCTTTCCTAATTAAGGCCCTCCTATTCACACCACCCCGTGATGATTTTCTCATTCTTCCTAGTGAATGGCCTGTTAGAAACCCTTACAATGCGCACCACCCCGCGATGTTTTTCAAAAACCCATCCTACATAGCCACTGCATGTTTCCTGACCTCCCCATGCTGACCACCCCGTTGCGCTTTTCTCCATCATACATTACCACTCACTGCCTACCCCAGTTCACGCCCTCCGACTCAAACCACCCCGTGATGTTTTTCTCACTCCTAGTAGTGAATAGCCTTTTAGAAACCCTTACAATGCGCACCACCCCGCAATGTTTTTCAGAAACCTATCCTACATTGCCACTGCATGTTTCCTGACCTCCCAATGGTGAACAACCTTGGCGAGTCTCTCCATCCTTCCTTTCCACACACTGTCTATCCTAATTCAGGCCTCCGATTCACACCATCCCGTGATGTTTTTCTCACTCCTAGTAGTGAATGGTGTGTTAGAAATGTTAAATTGCGCACCACCCAACGATGTTTTTCAGAAAAATACCCTACATTGCCACTGCAAGTTTCCTGACTTCCTCATGCTGTCCATCCCATGGCGCTTTTCTCCATCCTACATTGCCACTCACTGCCTATCCTAATTCAGGCCCTCCGATTCACACCACCCCGTGATGTTTTTCTCACTCCTACTAGAGAATGGCCTGTTAGAAACCCTTACAATGCGCACCACCCCGCGATGTTTTTCAAAAACCCATCCTACATAGCCACAGCATGTTTCCTGACCTCCACATCCTGACCACCCTGTGGCGCTTTTCACCATCCTACATTGCCACTCACTGCCTATCCTTATTCACATACTCCGATTCACAACACCCCGTGATATTTTTTTTCACTCCTACTAGTGAATGGCGTGTTAGAAACACTTACAATGCACCACCCCGCGATCTTTTTCAGAAACCTATCCTATATTGCCACTGCATGTTTCCTGACCACCGCATGCTGATCACCCTGTGGCGCTTTTCTCCATCCTTCATTGCCACTCACTGCCTATCCTAATTCAGGCCCTCCGATTCACACCACCCCGTAATTTTTTCTAACTCTTACTAGTGAAAGGCCTGTTAGAAACCCTTACAATGCGCACCACCCCGCGATGTTTTACAGAATCCTATCCTACATTGCCACTGCATGTTTCCTGACCTCCCCATTCTGTCCACCGCGTGGCGCTTTTCTCCATCCTACATTGCCAATCACTGCCTATCCCAATTCACGCCCTCCGATTCACACGAGCCCGTGATGTTTATCTCACTCCTACTAATGAATGGCCTGTTGGATACCTTTAAAATGCGAACCACCCTGCGATGTTTTTCAGAAAACTATCCTACATTGCCATTGCATGTTTCCTGACCTCCCCATGCTGACCACCCCGTGGCGCTTTTCACCATCCTACATTGCCACTCACAGCCTATCCTTATTCACACACTACGATTCACAACACCCTGTGATATTTTTTTCACTCCTACTAGTGAATGGCATGTTAGAAACCCTTACAATGCACCACCCCTCGATCTTTTTCAGAAACCTATCCTATATTGCCACTGCACGGTTCCTGACCACCCCATGCTGACCACCACGTGGCCCTTTTCTCCATCCTACATTGCCACTCACTGCCTATTCTAAATCAGGCCCTCCGATTCACACCACCCCGTGAGGTTTTCCTCGCTCCTACTAGTGAATGGCCTCTCAGAAACCCTTACAATGCGCACAACCCAGTGATTTTTTTTCACAAACCTATCCTACATTGCCACTGCATTTTTCTTGACCTCCCCCTTCTGTCCAGCCTGTGGCACTTTTCTGCATCCTACATTGCCACTCACTGCCTATCCCAATTCAGGCCCTCCTATTCACACCACCCCGTGATGTTTTTCTCACTCCTACTAGTGAATGGCCAGTTAGAAAACGTTAAAACGTGAACCACCCCGCGATGTTTTTCAGAAATCTATCCTACATTGCCACTGCATGTTTCCTGACCTCCACATGCTGACCACCCCATAACGCTTTTCTCCATCCTCCATTGCCACTCACTGCCTTTCCTGATTCAGGCCCTCCTATTCACACCACCCCGTGATGTTTTTTTCATTCCTGCTAGTGAATGGCCTGTTAGAAACCCTTACAATGCGCACCACCCCGCGATGTTTTTCAGAAACCTATCCTACATTGCCACTGCATGTGTCCAGACCTCCCCATGCTAACCACCCCATGGCGCTTTTCTCCATCACACATTGCCACTCACTAGCTTTCCTAATTCAGGCCCTCCGATTCACACCACCCCATGAAGTTTTTCTCACTCCTTCTAGTGAATCGCCTGTTAGAAACCCTTACAATGCGCACCAGCCCGCGATATTTTTCAGAAACCTATCCTACATTGCAACTGCACGTTTCCTTACCTAACCATGCTGACCACCCCATGGCGCTTTTCTCCATCCTACATTGCCACTCACTGCCTATCCTAATTCAGACCCTACGATTCACACCACCACGTGATGTTTTTCTCACTCTTACTAGTAAATGCGCCTTTACAAGCCCTTACAATGCGCACCACACCGCGATGTTGTTCAGAAAGCTATCCTTCATTACCACTGCATGTTTCCTGACCTCCCCATGCTGAGCACCCCGTGGCGCTTTTCTCTATCCTACATTGCCACTCACTGCCTATCCTAATTCAGGACCTCCGATTCACACCACAACGTGATGTTTTTCTCACTCCTACTAGTGAATGGCCTGTCAGAAACCCTAACAATGCGCACCACGACGAGATGTTTTACCGAAAACTATCCTACATTGCCACTGCATGTTTCCTGACCTCCCCATGGTGAACACCCCGTGGCGCTTTTCTCCATCCTACATTGCCACTTACTGCCTTTCCGAATTCAGGCCCTCCTATTCACACCACCCCGTGATGTTTTTCTCATTCCTACTAGTGAAAGGACTGTTAGAAACCCTTACAATGCGCACCCCCCCGCGATATTTTTCAGAAACCTATCCTACATTGCCACTGCATGTTTCCTGACCTCCCCATGGTGACCACACCGTGGCACTTTTCTCCTTCCTACATTGCGACTCACTGCCTATCCTAAGACAGGCCCTCCGATTCACACCACTCCGTGATGTTTTTCTCACCCCTACTAGTGAATGGCCTGTTAGAAACTCTTACAATGTACTACCCCGCGATGTTTTACAGAAACATGTCCTACATTGCCACTGCATGTTTCCTGACCTCCCCAAGCTGACCACCCAATGGTGCTTTTCTCCATCCTACCTTGCCACTCACTGCCTATCCTAATTCAGGCCCTCCGATTCACACAACAACGTGATGTTTTTCTCACTCCTACTAGTAAATGGCCTGTTATAAACCCTTACAATTCACACGACCCCGCTATGTTTTTCAGAAACCTATCCTACATTTCCACTGCATGTTTCCTGACTTCCCCATTCTGACCACCCCGTGGCCATTTTCTCCATCCTACAGTGCCACTCACTGCCTATCCTAATTCAGGCCCTACGATTCACACCACCACGTGATGTTTTTCTCACTCTTACTAGTAAATGCGCCTTTACAAGCCCTTACAATGCGCACCACACCGCGATGTTCTTCAGAAAGCTATCCTTCATTACCACTGCATGTTTCCTGACCTCCCCATGCTGAGCACCCCGTGGCGCTTTTCTCTATCCTACATTGCCACTCACTGCCTATCCTAATTCAGGCCCTCCGATTCACACCACAACGTGATGTTTTTCTCACTCCTACTAGTGAATGGCCGGTTAGAAACACTTATAACGCGAACCACCCCGCGATGTTTTTCAGAAATCTATCCTACATTGCCACTGCATGTTTCCTGACCTCCACATGCTGACCACCCCATGACGCTTTTCTCCATCCTACATTGCCACTCACTGCCTTTCCTAATTCAGGCCCTCCTATTCACACAACCCCGTGATGTTTTTTTCATTCCTGCTAGTAAATGGCCTGTTAGAAACCCTTACACTGCGCAGCACCCCGCGATGTTTTTCAGAAACCTATCCTACATTGCCACTGCCTGTGTCCTGACCTCCCCATGCTAACCACCCCATGGCGCTTTTCTCCATCACACATTGCCACTCACTAGCTTTCCTAATTCAGGCCCTCCGATTCACACCACCCCATGAAGTTTTTCTCACTCCTTCTAGTGAATGGCCTGTTAGAAACCCTTACAATGCGCACCACCCCACGATGTTTTTCAGAAACCTGTCCTACATTGCCACTGCATGTTTCCTGACCTCCTCAAGCTGACCACCCAATGGTGCTTTCCTCCATCCTACATTGCCACTCACTGCCTATCCTAATTCAGGCCCTCCGATTCACACCACACGGTGATGTTTTTCTCACTGCTACTAGTGCATGGCCTGTTAGAAACACTTACAATGCGCAACACCCCGAAATGTTTTTCAGAAACCTATCCTACATTGCCACTGCATGTTTCCTGACTGCCCCATGCCGACCAGCCTGTGGCGTTTTTGTCCATCCTACATTGCCACTCACTGCCTATCCTAATTCAGGCCCTCCGATTCACACCACCCCGTGAATTTTTTTTAACTCTTACTAGTGAATGG
Source organism: Cavia porcellus (assembly GCF_034190915.1). Lineage (NCBI taxonomy): Eukaryota > Metazoa > Chordata > Mammalia > Rodentia > Caviidae > Cavia > Cavia porcellus. The sequence goes on from NW_026947632.1 coordinate 530,861, forward strand.
CCTGTTATAAACACTTACAAAGGGCACCACCCCGCGATGTATTTCAGAATCATATCCTACATTGCCAATGCATGTTTCCTGACGTCCACATGCTGACCACCCCATGGCGCTTTTCTCCATCCTACATTGCCACTCACTGCCTATCCCAATTCAGGTCCCCCGATTCACACCACCCCGTGATGGTTTTCTCACTCTTACTAGTAAATGGGCCTTTAGAAGACCTTACAATGCGCACCACCAAGCGTTGATCTTCAGAAACGTATCCTACATTGCCGCTACATGTTTCCTGACCTCCCCATGCAGACCACCCCGTGGCGCGTTTCTCCATCCTTCATTGCAACTCACTGCCTATCCTAATTCAGGCCCTCTGATTCACACAATAACGTGATGTTTTTCTCACTCCTACTAGTGAGTGGCCTGTTAGAAAACCTTACAATGCGCACCACCCCACCATGTTTTTCAGAAACCTATCCTACATTGCCACTGCATGTTTCCTGAACTCCCCATGCTGAGCACCCCGTATCGCTTTTCTCCATCCCACATTGCTTCTTACTGCCTATCCCAATTCATGCCCTCCGATTCACAACCCCCGTGATGGTTTTCTCACTCCTACTAGTGAATGGCGTGTTAGAAACCCTTACAATGCGCACCATCCCGGAATGTTTTTGAGAAACCTATCCTACATTGCCACAGCATGTTTCCTGACCTCCCCATGCTGACCACGCCGTGGCGCTTTTCTCCATCTTACATTGCCACTCACTGCCTATCCTAATTCAGGCCCTCGGATTCACACAAACCCGTGATGTTTTTCTCAATGCTACTAGTGCATGGCGTGTTAGAAACAATTAAAATGCGCAGCACCCCGCGATGTTTTTCAGAATACTATCATACATTGCCACTGCATGTTTCCTGACCTCCCTATGCTGACCACCCCGTGGCGCATTTCTCCATCCTACATTGCCATTCACTGGCTATCCTAATTCTGGCCCTCCGATTTACCCCACCCCGTGATTTTTTCTCACTCTTACTAGTGAACGGCCAGTTAGAAACCCTTACAATTCGCACAACCCCACGATGTTTTTCAGAATCCTATCCTACATTGCCACTGCATGTTTCCTGAACTCCCCATGCTGACCACCCCCCGGCGCTTTTCTCCATCCTACGTTGCCACTCACTGCCTATCCTAATTCAGGCCCTCTGATTCACACAAACCCGTGATGTTTTTCTCACTGCTACTAGAGAATGGTGTGTTAGAAACAATTAAAATGCGCACCACCACGCGATGAGTTTCAGAATCCTATCCTACATTGCCACTGCAGATTTCATGACCTACCCATGCTGACCACTCTGTGGAGCTTTTCTCCATCCTACATTGCCACTCACTGCCTATCCTAGTTCAGGCCCTCCGATTCACACCACCCCATGATTTTTTCTCACTCTTACTAGTGACTGGCCTGTTAGAAACCCTTACAATGCGCACCACCCCGCGATGTTTTTCAGAATCCTATCCTACATTGTCACTGCACGTTTCCTGCCCTCCCCATATTGACTACCCCATGGCCCATTTCTCCATTCTACATTGCCAGTCACTGCCTATCATAATTCAGGCCCTCCGATTCACACCACCCCGTGATGTTATTCTCACTCCTACTAGTGAATGGCCTCTTAGAAACCCTTACAATGCGCACAAACCCGCGATGTTTTTCACAAACCTATCCTACATTGCCACCGCATGTTTCCTGCCCTCCCAATTCTGTCCACCCCGTGGCGCTTTTCTCCATCCTACATTGCCAGTCACTCCCTATCCCAATTCAGGCCTTCCGATTCACACCAAACCCGTGAGGGTTTTCTCACTCCTACTAGTGAATGGCCTGTTAGGAACTCTTACAATTCGCAGGACCCCGCGATGTTTTTCAGAAACCTATCCTACATTGCCACTGCATGTTTCCTGACCTCCCCATGCTGACCATCCCGTGGCGCTTTTCTCCATCCTACATTGCCACTCACTGCCTATCCTAATTCAGGCCCTCCTATTCACACAACCTCGTGATGTTATTCTCACTCCTACTAGTGAATGGTCTCTCAGAAACCCTTACAATGCTCACAACCCCACTATGTTTTTCAGAAACCTATCCTACATTGCCACTGCAGGTTTCCAGACCTCCCCAGGCTGACCACCCCGTGGCGCTTTTCTCCATCCTACATTGCCAAACACTGCCTATCCCAATTCAGGTCCTCCAATTCACACCACCCCGTGATGGTTTTCTCACTCCTACTAGTTAATGACGAGTTAGAAAACCTTACAATTCGCACGACCCCGCTATGTTTTTCAGAAACCTATCCTAAATTGCCACTGCATGTTTCCTGACCTCCCCATGCTGACCACCCCGTGGCGCTTTTCTCCATCCTACAGTGCCACTCACTGCCTATCCTAATTCAGGCCCTACGATTCACAACACCCCGTGGTGTTTTTCTCACTCTTACTAGTAAATGGGCTATTAGAATCCCTTACAATGCGCACCACCCCGCGATGTTTTTCAGAAACCTATCCTCCATTGCCACTGCATGTTTTATGACCTACCCATGCTGACCACCCCGTGGCGCTTTCTCCATCCTACATTGCCACTCACTGCCTATCCTAATTCAGGCCCTCCGATTCACAACACCCCGTGATGATTTTCTCACTCCTACTAGTGAATGGCCTGTTAGAAACCCTTACAATACGCACTACCCCGCGATGCTTTTTCAGAAACCTATCCTACATTGCCACTGCATGTTACCTGACATTCCCATGCTGACCACACCGTGGCGCTTTTCTCCATCGTACATTACCACTCACTGCCTATACTTATTAAGGCCCTCCGATTCACAACACCCCGTGATGTTTTTCTCTCTCCTACTAGGGAATAGCCTGTTAGAAACCCTTACAATAAGCCCCACCCCGCTATCTTTTTCAGAAACCTATCCTACATTGTCACTGCATGTTTCCTGACCTCCCCATGCTGACCACCCAGTGGCACTTCTCTCCATCCTATATTGCCACTCACTGCCTATCCTAATTCAGGCTCTCCGATTCAAACCACAACGTGATGTTTTTCTCTCTCCTACTAGTGAATGGCCTGTCATAAACCCTAACAATGCACACCACCCCGAGATGTTTTACAGAAACCTATGCTACATTGCCACTGCATGTTTCCTGACCTCCCCATGCTTACCACCTCGTGGCGCTTTTCTCCATCCTACATTGCCACTCACTGCCTATCATAATGCAGGCCCTCCGATTCACACCACCCCGTGATGATTTTCTCACTCCTACTAGTGAATGTCCTGTTAGAAACCCTTACAATGCACCACACCTGGCGATGTTTTTCAGAAAGCTATCCTACATTGCCACTGCATGTTTCCTGACCTCCCCATGGTGAACACCCCTTGTCGCTTTTCTCCATCCTACATTGCCACTCACTGCCTTTCCTAATTCAGGTCCTCCTATTCACACCAACCCGTGATGTTTTTCTCATTCCTCCTAGTGAATGGCCTGTTAGAAACCCTTACAATGCGCACCACACCGCGATGTTTTTCAGAAACCTATCCTACATAGCCACTGCATGTTTCCTGACCTCCCCTTGCTGACCACCCCGTTGCGCTTCTCTCCATCCTACATTGCCAATCACTGCCTATCCCAATTCAGGCCCTCCGATTCACACTTTCCCGTGATGTTCTTCTCACTCCTACTAGTGAATGGAGTGTTAGAAACCCTTACAATTCGCACCACCCCGTGATGTTTTTCAGAAACCTATCCTACATTGCCACAGCATGTTTCCTGACCTCCCCATGCTGACCACCCCGTGGCGCTTTTCACCATCCTACATAGCCACTCACTCCCTATCCTTATTCACACCCTCCCATTCACAACACCCCGTGATATTTTTTTCACACCTACTAGTGAATGGCATGATAGAAACCCTTACAATGCACCACCCTGCGATGTTTTTCAGAAACCTATCCTATATTGCCACTGCATGTTTCCTGACCACACCATGCTGACCACCCCGTGGCGCTTTTCTCCATTCTTCATTGCCACTCACTGGCTATCCTAATTCAGGCCCTCCGAATCACACCACCCCATGATTTTTTCTCACTCTTACTAGTGAATGGCCTGTTAGGAACCTTTACAATGCGCACCACCCCGCGATGTTTTACAGAGTCCTAACCCACATTGCCACTTCATGTTTCCTGACCTCCCCATTCTGTCCACCCCGTGGCGCTTTTCTCCATCCTACATTGCCGATCACTGCCTATCCCAATTCAGGCCCTCCGATTCACACGACCCCTTGATGTTTATCTCACTCCTACTAGTGAATGGCCTGTTAGAAACCCTTAAAATGCGAACCACCCTGCGATGTTTTTCAGAAAACTCTCCTACATTGCCATTGCATGTTTCCTGACCTCCCCATGCTGACCACCCCATGACGCTTTTCTCCATCCTACATTGCCACTCACTGCCTATCCCAATTCAAGACCTCCGATTCACACCACCCCGTGATGGTTTTCTCACTCCTACTAGTGAATGGCGTGTTAGAAAGCCTTACAATTCACACGACCCCGAGATGTTTTTCAGAAACCTATCCTACATTGCCATTGCATATTTCCTGACCTCCCCATGCTGACGACCCCGTGACGCTTTTCTCCATTCTACATTGCCACTCACTGCCTATCCCAATTCAGGACCTCCGATTCACACCACCCCGTGATGGTTTTCTCACTCCTACTAGAGAATGGCGTGTTAGAAAGCCTTACAATTCACACGACCCCGCGATGTTTTTCAGAAACCTATCCTACATTGCCACTGCATGTTTCCTGACTTCCCCATTCTGACCACCCCATGGCCATTTTCTCCATGCTACAGTGCCACTCACTGCCTATCCTAATTCAGGCCCTACGATTCACACCACCCCGTGATGTTTTTCTCACTTTTACTAGTAAATGGGCCTTTAGAAGCCCTTACAATGCGCACCACACCGCGATGTTCTTCAGAAAGCTATCTTTCATTGCCACTGCATGTTTCCTGACCTCCCCATTCTGTCCACCGCGTGGCGCTTTTCTCCATCCTACATTGCCAATCACTGCCTATCCCAATTCACGCCCTCCGATTCACACGAGCCCGTGATGTTTATCTCACTCCTACTAATGAATGGCCTGTTAGAAACCCTTAAAATGCGAACCACCCTGCGATGTTTTTCAGAAAACTATCCTACATTGCCATTGCATGTTTCCAGACCTCCCCATGCTGACCACCCCGTGACGCTTTTCTCCATCCTACATTGCCACTCACTGCCTATCCCAATTCAGGACCTCCGATTCACACCACCCCGTGATGGTTTTCTCACTCCTACTAGTGAATGGCGTGTTAGAAACCCTTACAATGCGCACCACCCCACAATGTGTTTCAGAAACCTATCCTACATTGCCACTGCATGTTTTCTGACCTCACCCATGGTGACCACCCTTGGCCCGTCTCTCCATCCTTCCTTGCCACTCACTGTCTATCCTAATTCAGGCCCTCCGATTCCACCATCCCGTGATGTTTTTCTCACTCCTACTAGTGAATGGTGTGTTAGAAACCCTTACATTGCGCACCACCCATCGATGTTTTTCAGAAACATACCCTACATTGCCACTGCAGGTTTCCTGACCTCCCCATGCTGACAACCCCGTGGCGCTTTTCTACATCCTACATTGCCACGCACTGCTTATCCTAATTCAGGCCCTCCGATTCACACCACCCCGTGTTGTTTTTCTCACTCCTACTAGTGAATGGCCTTTTAGAAACCCTTACAATGCGCACCACCCTGCGATGTTTTTCAGAAACCTATCCTACATTGCCACTGCATGTTTCCTGACCTCCCCATGCTGACCACCCGGTGGCGATTTTCTCCATCCTACATTGCCAATCACTGCCTATCCCAATTCAGGCCCTCCGATTCACACCTTCCCGTGATGTTCTTCTCACTCCTACTAGTGAATGGCGTGTTATAAACCCTTACAATGCGCAACACCCCACGATGTTTCTCAAAAACCAATCCTACATTGCCACATCATGTTTCCTGACCTCCCCATGCTGACCACCGCATGGCGCTTTTTACCATCCTACATTGCCATTCACAGCCTATCCTTATTCACACACTACGATTCACAACACCCCGTGATATTTTTTTCACTCCTACTAGTGAATGGCATGTTAGAAACCCTTACAATGCACCACCCCTCGATCTTTTTCAGAAACCTATCCTATATTGCCACTGCACGTTTCCTGACCACCCCATGCTGACCACCCCGTGGTGCTTTTCTCCGTCCTTCATTGCCACTCACTGCCTATCCTAATTCAGGCCCTCCGATAAACAGCACCCCGTGATTTTTTCTCACTCTTACTAGTGAATGGCCTGTTAGAAACCCTTACAATGCGCACCACCCCGCGATGTTTTTCAGAATCCTATCCTCATTTCCACTGCATGTTTCCTGACCTCCCCATGCTGACCACCCCGTGGCCCTTTTCTCCATCCTACATTGCCACTCACTGCCTATCCTAATTCAGGCCCTCCGATTTACACCACCCCGTGAATTTTTTTTAACTCTTACTAGTTAATGGCCTGTTATAAACACTTACAATGGGCACCACCCCGCGATGTATTTCAGAATCATATCCTACATTGCCACTGCATGTTTCCTGACGTCCACATGCTGACTACCCCATGGCGCTTTTCTCCATCCTACATTGCCACTCACTGCCTATCCCAATTCAGGTCCCCTGATTCACACCACCCCGTGATGGTTTTCTCACTCTTACTAGTAAATGGGCCTTTAGAAGACCTTACAATGCGCACCACCAAGCTTTGATCTTCAGAAACGTATCCTACATTGCCGCTAAATGTTTCCTTACCTCCCCATGCAGACCACCCCGTGGAGCGTTTCTCCATCCTTCATTGCAACTCACTGCCTATCCTAATTCAGGCCCTCTGATTCACACAATAACGTGATGTTTTTCTCACTCCTACTAGTGAATGGCCTGTTAGAAAAACTTACAATGCGCACCAACCCACCATGTTTTTCAGAAACCTATCCTACATTGCCACTGCATGTTTCCTGAACTCCCCATGCTGACCACCCCGTATCGCTTTTCTCCATCCCACATTGCTTCTCACTGCCTATCCTAATTCAGGCCCTCGGATTCACACAAACCCGTGATGTTTTTCTCACTGCTACTAGTGCATGGCGTGTGAGAAACAATTAAAATGCGCAGCACTCCGCGATGTTTTTCAGAATACTATCCTACATTGCCACTGCATATTTCCTGACCTCCCTATGCTGACCACCCCGTGGCGCATTTCTCCATCCTACATTGCCATTCACTGGCTATCCTAATTCTGGCCCTCCGATTTACCCCACCCCGTGATTTTTTCTCACTCTTACTAGTGAATGGCCAGTTAGAAACCCTTACAATTCGCAAAACCCCGCGATGTTTTTCAGAATCCTATCATACATTGCCACTGCATGTTTCCTGAACTCCCCATGCTGACCACCCCCCGGCGCTTTTCTCCATCCTACGTTGCCACTCACTGCCTATCCTAATTCAGGCCCTCCGATTCACACCACCCCGTGGTTTTTTCTCACTCTTACTAGTGAATGGCCTGTTAGAAACCCTTACAATGCGCACCACCCCGCGATGTTTTTCAGAATCCTATCCTACATTGTCACTGCACGTTTCCTGCCCTCCCCATATTGACTACCCCATGGCGGATTTCTCCATTCTACATTGCCAGTCACTGCCTATCCTAATTCAGGCCCTCCGATTCACACCACCCCGTGATGTTATTCTCACTCCTACTAGTCAATGGCCTCTTAGAAACCCTTACAATGCGCACAAACCCGCGATGTTTTACACAAACCTATCCTACATTGCCACCGCACGTTTCCTGCCCTCCACATTCTGTCCACCCCGTAGCGCTTTTCTCCATCCTACATTGCCAGTCACTGCCTATCCCAATTCAGGCCCTCCGATTCACACCAAACCCGTGAGGGTTTTCTCACTCCTACTAGTGAATGGCCTGTTAGGAACTCTTACAATTCGCACGACCCCGCGATGTTTTTCAGAAACCTATCCTACATTGCCACTGCATGTTTCCTGACCTCCCCATGCTGACCACCCCGTGGCGCTTTTCTCCATCCTACATTGCCACTCACTGCCTTTCCTAATTCAGGCCCTCCGATTCACACAACCCCGTGATGATTTTCTCACTCCTACTAGTGAATGGTCTCTCAGAAACCCTTACAATGCTCACAACCCCACGATGTTTTTCAGAAACCTATCCTACACTGCCACTGCCAGTTTCCAGACCTCCCCATGCTGACCACCCCGTGGCGCTTTTCTCCATCCTACATTGCCACTCACTGCCTATCCTAATTCAGGCCCTCCGATTCACACAACCCCGTGATGATTTTCTCACTCCTACTAGTGAATGGCCTGTTAGAAACCCTTACAATACGCACTACCCCGCGATGTTTTTCAGAAAGCTATCGTACATTGACACTGCATGTTTCCTGACCTCCCCATGGTGAACACCCCTTGTCGCTTTTCTCCATCCTACATTGCCACTCCCTGCCTTTCCTAATTCAGGCCCTCCTATTCACACCAACCCGTGATGTTTTTCTCATTCCTCCTAGTGAATGGCCTGTTAGAAACCCTTACAATGCGCACCACACCGCGATGTTTTTCAGAAACCTATCCTACATAGCCACTGCATGTTTCCTGACCTGCCCATGCTGACCACCCCGTTGCGCTTCTCTCCATCCTACATTGCCAATAACTGCCTATCCCAATTCAGGCCCTCTGATTCACACCTTCCCGTGATGTTCTTCTCACTCCTACTAGTGAATGGCGTGTTAGAAACCCTTACAATGCGCACCACCCCGTGATGCTTTTCAGAAACCTATCCTACATTGCCACAGCATGTTTCCTGACCTCCCCATGCTGACCACCCCGTGGCGCTTTTCACCATCCTACATAGCCACTCACTCCCTATCCTTATTCACACCCTCCCATTCACAACACCCCGTGATATTTTTTTCACACCTACTAGTGAATGGCGTTTTAGAAACCTTTACAATGCACCACCCTGCGATCTTTTTCAGAAACCTATCCTATATTGCCACTGCATGTTTCCTGACCACACCGTGCTGACCACCCCGTGGCGCTTTTCTCCATTCTTCATTGCCACTCACTGGCTATCCTAATTCAGGCCTTCCGATTCACACCACCCCGTGATTTTTTCTCACTCTTACTAGTGAATGGCCTGTTAGAAACCCTTACAATGCGCACCACCCCGCGATGTTTTAAAGAATCCTATCCTACATTGCCAATGCATGTTTCCTGACCTCCCCATATAGACCACCCCGTGGCCGTTTTCTCCATCCTACATTGCCACTCACTGCCTATCCTAATTCAGGCCCTCCGATTCACACCACCCCGTGATGTTTTTCTCGCTCCTACTAGTCAATGGCCTCTTAGAAACCCTTACAATGCGCACAACCCCGCGATTTTTTTCACAAACCTATCCTACATTGCCACTTCATGTTTCCTGACCTCCCCATTCTGTCCACCCCGTGGCGCTTTTCTCCATCCTACATTGCCAATCACTGCCTATCCCAATTCAGGCCCTCCGATTCACACGACCCCGTGATGTTTATCTCACTCCTACTAGTGAATGGCCTGTTAGAAATCCTTAAAATGCGAACCACCCTGCGATGTTTTTCGAAAAATATCCTATATTGCCATTGCATGTTTCCTGACCTCCCCATGCTGACCACCCCATGAAGCTTTTCTCCATCCTACATTGCCACTCACTGCCTATCCCATTTCAAGACCTCCGATTCACACCACCCCGTGATGATTTTCTCACTCCTACTAGTGAATGGCGTGTTAGAAAGCCTTACAATTCACACGACCCGGCGATGTTTTTCAGAAACCTATCCTACATTGCCACTGCATGTTTCCTGACTTCCCCATTCTGACCACCCCGTGGCCATTGTCTCCATCCTACAGTGCCACTCACTGCCTATCCTAATTCATGCCCTACGATTCACACCACCCCGTGATGTTTTTCTCACTCTTACTAGTAAATGGGCCTTTAGAAGCCCTTACAATGCGCACCACACCGCAATGTTCCTCAGAAAGCTATCCTTCATTGCCACTGCATGTTTCCTGACCTCCTCATGCTGAGCACCCCATGGCGCTTTTCTCCCTCCTACATTGCCACTCACTGCCTATCCTAATTCAGGCCCTCCGATTTACACCACCCCATGATGATATTCTCACTCCTACTAGTGAATGTCCTGTTAGAAACCCTTACAATGCACAACACCCGGCGATGTTTTTCAGAAACCTATCCTACATTGACACTGCATGTTTCCTGACCTCCCCATGGTGAACACCCCTTGTCGCTTTTCTCCATCCTACATTGCCACTCACTGCCTTTCCTAATTCAGGCCCTCCTATTCACACAACCACGTGATGTTTTTCTCATTCCTCCTAGTGAATGGCCTATTAGAAACCCTTACAATGCGCACCACCCCGAGATGTTTTTCAGAAACCTATCCTACATAGCCACTGCATGTTTCCTGACCTCCCCATGCTGACCACCCCGTGGCGCTTTTCTCCATCCTACATTGCCAATCACTGCCTATCCCAATTCAGGCTCTCCGATTCACATGACCCCGTGATGTTTATCTCACTCCTAGCAGTGAATAGCCTTTTAGAAACCCTTACAATGCGCACCACACCGCAATCTTTTTCAGAAACCTATCCTAAATTGCCACTTCATGTTTCCTGACCTCCCCATGCTGACCACCCCATGGCGCTTTTGTCCATACCACATTGCCACTCACTGCCTATACCAATTCAGGACCTCCGATTCCCACCACCCCGTGATGGTTTTCTCACTCCTACTAGTGAATGGCCTGTTAGAAACCGTTAAAATGCGAACCACCCCGCGATGTTTTTCAGAAATCTATCCTACATTGCCCTGCATGTTTCCTGACCTCCCCATGCTGACCACCCCGTGACGCTTTTCTCCATCCTACATTGCCACTTACTGCCATTCCTAATTCAGGCCCTCCTATTAACACCACCCGTGATGTTTTTTTCATTCCTGCTAGTGAATGGCCTGTTACAAACCCTTACAATGCGCACCACCCCGCGATGTTTTTCAGAAACCTATCCTACATTGCCACTGCATGTGTCCTGACCTCCCCATGCTGACCACCCCATGGCGCTTTTGTCCATACCACATTGAAACTCAATGCCTTTCCTAATTCAGGCCCTCCAATTCACACCACCCCATGAAGTTTTTCTCACTCCTTCTAGTGAATGGCCTGTTAGAAACCCTTACAATGCGCACCACCCCGCGATGTTTTTCAGAAACCTATCCTACATTGCCACTGCATGTGTCCTGACCTCCCCATGCTGACCACCCCATGGCGCTTTTGTCCATACCACATTGCCACTCACTGCCTATACCAATTCAGGACCTCCGATTCACACCACCCCGTGATGGTTTTCTCACTCCTACTAGTGAATGGCGTGTTAGAAAGCCTTACAATTCATACGACCCCGCGATGTTTTTCAGAAACCTATCATACATTGCCACTGCATGTTTCCTGACTTCCCCATTCTGACCACCCCGTGGCCATTTTCTCCATCCTACAGTGCCACTCACTGCCTGTCCTAATTCAGGCCCTCCGATTCACACCTTCCCTTGATGTTCTTCTCACTCAAACTAGTGAATGGCGTGTTAGAAACCCTTACAATGCGCACCACCCCGTGATGTTTTTCAGAAACCTATCCTACATTGCCACAGCATGTTTCCTGACCTCCATATGCTGACCACTCCGTGGCGCTTTTCACCATCCTACATAGCCACTCACTCCCTATCCTTATTCACACCCTCCCATTCACAACAACCCGTGATATTTTTTTCACACCTACTAGGGAATGGCGTGTTAGAAACACTTACAATGCACCACGCCGCGATCTTTTTCAGAAACCTATCCTATATTGCCACTGCATGGTTCCTGACCACACCATGCTGACCACCAGGTGGCGCTTTTCACCATCCTACATTGCCACTCACAGCCTCCTATCATTATTCACACCCTCCGATTCACAACAACCCATAAAGATTTTCTCACTCCTTCTAGTGAATGGCCTGTTAGAAACCCTTACAATGCGCACCACCGCGCGATGTTTTTCAGAAACCTATCCTACATTGTCACTGCATGTTTCCTGACCTCCTCATTCTGTCCACCCTGTGGCACTTTTCTGCATCCTTCATTGCAACTCACTGCCTATCCCAATTAAGGCCCTTTGATTCACAGCACCCCGTGATGCTTTTCTCACTCCTACTAGTGAATGGCCTGTTAGAAACCGTTAAAATGCGAACCACCCCACGATGTTTTTCAGAAATCTATCCTACATTGCCACTGCAGGTTTCCTGACCTACCCATGCTGACCACCCCGTGACGCTTTTCTCCATCCTACATTGCCACTTACTGACATTCCTAATTCAGGCCCTCCTATTAACACCACCCGTGATGTTTTTTTCATTCCTGCTAGTGAATGGCCTGTTACAAACCCTTACAATGCGCACCACCCCGCGATGTTTTTCAGAAACCTATCCTACATTGCCACTGCATGTGTCCTGACCTCCCCATGCTGACCACCCCATGGCGCTTTTGTCCATACCACATTGACACTCAATGCCTTTCCTAATTCAGGCCCTCCAATTCACACCACCCCATGAAGTTTTTCTCACTCCTTCTAGTGAATGGCCTGTTAGAAACCCTTACAATGCGCACCACCCCGCGATGTTTTTCAGAAACCTATCCTACATTGCCACTGCATGTTTCCTGACCTCCCGATGCTGACCAGCCCGTGGCGCTTTTGTCCGTCCTACATTGCCACTCACTGCGTATCCTAATTCAGGCCCTCCGTTTCACACCACCCCGTGATTTTTTTCTCACTCCTACTAGTGAATGGCCTATTTGAAACGCTTAAATGCGCACCACCCCGCGATGTTTTTCAGAAATCTATCCTACATTGACACTGCATGTTTCCTGAACTCCCCATGCTGACCACCCCGTGGCGATTTTGTCCGTCCTACATCGCCACTGACTGCCTATCCTAATTCAGGCCCTCCGATTCACACAAACCCGTGATGTTTTTCTCACTGCTACAAGAGCATGGCATGTTAGAAACAATTAAAATGCGCACCACCCCGCGATGTTTTTCAGAATCCTATCCTACATTGCCACTGCAGGTTTCCTGACCTACCCATGCTGACCACCCCGTGACGCTTTTCTCCATCCTACATAGCCACTCACTGCGTATCCTAATTCAGGCCCTCCGATTCACACCACCCCGTGATTTTTTCTCACTCTTACTAGTGAATGGCCTGTTAGAAACCCTTACAATGTGCTCCACCCCGCGATGTTTTTCAGAATCCTATCCTACATTGCCACTGCATGATTCCTGCCCTCCCCATGCTGACCACCCCGTGGCCCATTTCTCCATCCTACATTGCCACTCACTCCCTATCCTAATACAGGCCATCTGATTCACACCACCCCGTGAGGTTATTCTCACTCCTACTAGAGAATGGCCTTTAGAAACCCTTACTATGCGCACAAACCCGCGATGTTTTTCACAGACCTATCCTACATTGCCACTGCATGTTTCCTGACCTCCCCATGTTGACCACCCCATGGCGCTTTTCTCCATCCTACATTGCCACTCACTGCCTATACTAATTCAGGCCCTCCGACTCACACCAACGCGGTATGTTTTTCTCACTCCTACTAGTGAATGGCCTGGTAGAAACCCTTACAATGCGAACCACCCCGCGATGTTTTTCAGCATCCTATCCTACATTGCCACTGCATGTTTCCTGACCTCCCCATGCTGACCACCCCGTGGCCCTTTTCTCCATCCTACATTGCCACTTACTGCCTATCCTAATTCAGGCCCTCCGATTCACACAACCCCGTGATGTTATTCTCACTCCTAATAGTGAATGGCCTCTTGGAAACCCTTACAATGCTCTCAACCCCACGATGTTTTTCACAAAACTATCCTACATTGCCACTGCATGTTTCCTGACCTCCCCATTGTGTCCACCCCATGGTGCTTTTCTCCATCCTACTTTGCCACTCACTGCCTATCCCAATTCAGGCCCTCTGATTCACAGCAACCCGTGATGTTATTCTCACTCCTACTAGTGAATGGCCTCTTAGAAACCCTTACAATGCGCACCACCCTGCGATTTTTTTCAGAAACCTATACTACATTGCCACTGCATGTTTCCTGACCTATCCATGTTGACCACCCAGTGGCACTTTTCTCCATCCTACATTGCCACTCACAGCCTATACTAATTCAGGCCCTCCGATTTACACCATCCTGTGATGTTTTTCTCACTCCTACTAGTAATTGGCCTGTTAGAAACCCTTACAATGCGCACCACCCCTGAATGTTTTTCAGAAACCTATCCCACATTGCCACAGGATGTTTCCTGACCTCCCCATGCTGACCACCCCGTGGCGCTTTTCTCCATCCTACATTGCCACTCACTGCCTATTCTAATTCAGGCCCTCGGATTCACACAAACCCGTGATGTTTTCTCACTGCTACTAGTGCATGGCGTGTTAGAAACAATTAAAATGCGCAGCAACGCACGATGTTTTTCAAAATACTATCCTACATTGCCACTGCATGTTTCCTGACCTACCTATGCTGACCACCCCGTGGCGCATTTCTCCATCCTACATTGCCACTCTCTGGCTATCTTAATTCAGGCCCTCCGATTTACCGCACCCCGTGATTTTTTCTCACTCTTACCAATGAATGGCCTGTTAGAAACCCTTACAATGCCCGCCACCCCGCGATGTTTATCAAAATCCTATCCTACATTGCCACTGCATGATTCCTGACCTCCCCATGCTGACGACCCTGTTGCGCTTTTCTCCATCCTACATTGCCACTCACTGCCTACACCAGTTCAGGCCCTCCGAATCACACCACCCCGTGATGTTTTTCTCACTCCTAGTAGTGAGTAGCCTGTTAGAAATCCTTGCAATGCGCACCACCCCGCAGTGTTTTTCAGAAACCTATCCTACATTGCCACTGCATGTTTTCTGACCTCCCCATGCTGACCACACCGTGGCACTTTTCTCCATCCTACCTTGCGACTCACTGCCTATCCTAATACAGGCTCTCCGATTCACACCATCCCGTGATGTTTTTCTCACTCCTACTAGGGAATAGCTTGTTAGAAACCCTTACAATATGCCCCACCCCGCTATCTTTTTCAGAAACCTATCCTACATTGCCACTGCATGTTTCCTGACATCCCCATGCTGACCACCCCGTGGCGCTTTTCTCCATCCTACATTGCCACTCACTGCCTATCCTAATTCAGGCCCTCCGATTCACACCAGAACGTGATGTTTTTCTCACTCCTACTAGTGAATGGCCTGTCATAAACCCTAACAATGCGCACCACCCTGAGATGTTTTACAGAAACCTATCCTACATAGCCACTGCATGTTTCCTGACCTCCCCATGCTGACCACCCCATTGAGCTTTTCTCCATCCTATATTACCACTCACTGCCTAACCCAGTTCAGGCCCTCCGATTCAAACCACCCCGTGATGTTTTTCTCACTCCTAGCAGTGAATAGCCTTTTAGAAACCTTTACAATGCGCACCATACCGCAATGATTTTGAGAAACCTATCCTACATTGCCACTGCATGTTTCCTGACCTCCCCATGCTGACCACCCCGTGGCGCTTTTCTCCATCCTACATTGCCAATCACTGCCTATCCCAATTCAGGCCCTCCGATTCACACCTTCCCGTGATGTTCTTCTCACTCCTACTAGTGAATGGCATGTTAGAAACCCTTACAATGCGCACCACCCCGTGATGTTTTTCATAAAACTATCCTACATTGCCACAGCATGTTTCCTGACCTCCCAATGCTGACCACCCCGTGGCGCTTTTCACCATCCTACATTGCCACTCACTGCCTATCCTTATTCACACCGTCCGCTTCACAACACCCGGTGATATTTTTTTCACTCCTACTAGTGAATGGCGTGTTAGAAACCCTTACAATGCACCACCCCACGATCTTTTTCAGAAACCTATCCTATATTGCCACTGCATGTTTCCTGACCACACCATGCTGACCACCCCGTGACGCTTTTCTCCATTCTTCATTGCCACTCACTGCCTATCCTACTTCAGGACCTCTGATTCACACCATCCCGTGATTTTTTCTCACTCTTACTAGTGAATGGCCTGTTAGAAACCCTTAAAATGCGAACCACCCTGCGATGTTTTCCAGAAAACTATCCTACATTGCCATTGCATGTTTCCTGACCTCCCCATGCTGACGACCCCGTGACGCTTTTCTCCATTCTACATTGCCACTCACTGCCTAACCCAATTCAGGACCTCCGATTCACACCACCCCATGAAGTTTTTCTCACTCCTACTAGAGAATGGCGTGTTAGAAAGCCTTACAATGCGCACCACCCCGCAATGTTTTTCAGAAACCTATCCTACATTGCCACTGCATGTTTCCTGACTTCCCCATTCTGACCACCCCGTGGCCATTTTCTCCATGCTACAGTGCCACTCACTGCCTATCCTAAGACAGGCCCTCCGATTCACACCACTCCGTGATGTTTTTCTCACCCCTACTAGTGAATGGCCTGTTAGAAACTCTTACAATGTACTACCCCGCGATGTTTTTCAGATACCTGTCCTACATTGCCACTGCATGTTTCCTGACCTCCCCAAGCTGACCACCCAATGGTGCTTTTCTCCATCCTACATTGCCACTCACTGCCTATCCTAATTCAGGCCCTCCGATTCACACCACACGGTGATGTTTTTCTCACTGCTACTAGTGCATGGCCTGTTAGCAACACTTACAATGCGCAACACCCCGAAATGTTTTTCACATAGCTATCCTACATTGCCACTGCATGTTTCCTGACTTCAACATGCTGACCAGCCCGTGGCGTTTTTGTCCATCCTACATTGCCACTCACTGCCTATCCTAATTCAGGCCCTCCGATTCACACCACCCCGTGAATTTTTTTTAACTCTTACTAGTGAATGGCCTGTTATAAACACTTACAATTCACACGATCCCGCGATGTTTTTCAGAAACCTATCCTACATTGCCACTGCATGTTTCCTGACCTCCCCATGCTGACCACCTCGTGGCGCTTTTCTCCATCCTACATTGTCACTCACTGCATATCCTAACACAGGCCCTTCGATTCACACAAACCCGTGATGGTTTTCTCACTTCTACTAGTGAATGGCCTGTTAGAAACCCTTACAATGCACACCACCCGGCGATGTTTTTCAGAAACCTATCCTACATTGCCACTGCATGTTTCCTGACCTCCCCATGCTGAACACCCCGTGGCGCTTTTCTCCATCCTACATTGCCACTCACTGCCTATCCTAATTCAGGCCCTCCGATTCACACCACCCCGTGATGTTTTTCTCACTCCTACTAGTGAATGGCCTGTTAGAAAACCTTACAATGCGCACCACCCCGCAATGTTTTTCAGAAACCTATCCTACATTGCCACTGCATGTTTCCTGACCTCCCCATTCTGTCCACCCCGTGGCGCTTTTCTCCATCCTATATTGCCAATCACTGCCTATTCCAATTCAGGCCCTCCGATTCACACGACCCAGTGATGTTTATCTCAAACCTACTAGTGAATGGCCTGTTAGAAAACTTTAAAATGCGAACCAGCCTGCTATGTTTTTGAGAAAACTATCCTACATTGCCATTGCCTGTTTCCTGACCTCCCCATGGTGACCACCCTGTGACGCTTTTCTCCATCCTACATTGCCACTCACTGCCTATCCCAATTCAGGACCTCCGATTCACACCACCCCTAGATGGTTTTCTCACTCCTACTAGTGAATGGCCTGTTAGAAACCTTTAAAATGTGAACCACCCTCCTCTGTTCTTCAGAAAGGTATACTACATTGCCACTGCAAGTTTCCTGACCTCCCCATGCTGACCACCCAGTGGCGCTTTTCTCCATCCTAAATTGCCACTCACTGCCTATCGTAATTCAGACCCTCCGATTCACACAACAAGGTGATGTTTTTCTCACTCCTACTAGTGAATGGCCTGTTAGAAAACCTTACAATGCACACCACCCCGCGATGTTTTTCAGAAACCTATCCTACATTGCCACTGCATGTTTCCTGAACTCCCCATGCTGACCACCCCGTATCGCTTTTCTCCGTCCTACATTGCCTCTCACTGCCTATCCCAATTCAGGACCTCCGATTCACACCACCTCGTGATGGTTTTCTCACTCCTACTAGTGAATGGCGTGTTAGAAACCCTTACAATTCACACGACCACGCGATGTTTTTCAGAAACCTATACTACATTGCCCCTGTATGTTTCCTGACCTCCCCATGCTGACCTCCCCGTGGCCATTTTCTCCAACCTACAGTGCAACTCACTGCCTATCCTAATCAGGCACTCCGATTCACACCACCCCGTGATGTTTTTCTCACTCCTAGTAGTGAATAGCCTGTTAGAAACCCTTACAATGCGCACCACCCCGAAATGCTTTTGAAAAACCTGTCCTACATTACCACTGCATGTTTCCTGACCTCCCCATGGTGACCACACTTGGCGCGTCTCTCCATCCTTCCTTGCCACTCACTGTCTATCCTAATTCAGGCCCTCCGATTCACACCACCCCGTGATGTTTTTCTCACTCCTACTAGTGAATGGTGTGTTAGAAACCCTTACATTGTGAACCACCCCGCGGTGTTTTTCTCATTCCTACTAGTGAAAGTCCTGTTCGAAACCTTTACGATCCGCAACACCCCGCGATGTTTTTCAGAAACATACCCTACATTGCCACTGCAGGTTTCCTGAACTCCCCATGCTGACCACCCCGTGGCGCTTTTCTCCATCCTACATTGCCATGCACTGCTTATCCTAATTCAGGCCCTCGGATTCACACCACCCCGTGTTGTTTTTCTCACTCCTACTAGTGAATGGCCTGTTAGAAACCCTTACAATGCGCACCACCCTGCGATGTTTTTCAGAAACCTACCCTACATTGCCACAGCATGTTTCCTGACTTCCCCATGCTGACCACTCCGTGGCGCTTTTCCCCATCCTACATTGCCTCTCACAGACTATCCTTATTCACACCCTCCGATTCAAAACACCACATGATATTTTTTTCACTCCTACTAGTGAATGACATGTTAGAAACCCTTACAATGCACCACCCCACGATCTTTTTCAGAAACCTATCCTATATTGCCACTGCATGTTTCCAGACCACCTCATGCTGACCACCCCGTGGTGCTTTTCTCCGTCCTTCATTGCCACTCACTGCCTATCCTAATTCAGGCCCTCCGATACACAGCACCCCGTGATTTTTTCTCACTCTTACTAGTGATTGGCCTGTTAGAAACCCTTACAATGCGCACCACACCGCTATGTTTTTCAAAATCCTATCCGTCATTTCCAGTGCATGTTTCCTGACCTCCCCATGCTGACCACCCCGTGGCCCATTTCTCCATCCTACATTGCCAGTCACTGCCTATGCTAATTCAGGCCCTCCGATTCACACCACCCTGTGATGTTTTCCTCGCTCCTACTAATGAATGGCCTCTCAGAAACCCTTACAATGCGCACAACCCAGCGATTTTTTTTCACAAACCTATCCTACATTGCCACTGCATGTTTCTTGACCTCCCCATTCTGTCCACACTGTGGCACTTTTCTGCATCCTACATTGCCACTCACTGCCTATCCCAATTCAGGCCCTCCTATTCACACCACCCCGTGATGTTTTTTTCACTCCTACTAGTGAATGGCCTGTTAGAAACCCTTAAAACTCGAACCACCCCGCGATGTTTTTCAGAAATCTCTCCTACTTTGCCACTGCATGTTTCCTGACCTCCACAAGCTGAACACCCAATGGTGCTTTTCTCCATCCTACATTGCCACTCACTGCCTATCCTAATTCAGGCCCTCCAATTCACACCACACGGTGATGTTTTTCTCACTGCTACTAGTGCATGGCCTGTTAGAAACACTTACAATGCGCAACACCCCGCAATGTTTTTCAGAAACCTATCCTACATTGCCACTGCATGTTTCCTGACCTCCCCATGCTGAGAAGCCCTTGGCGCTTTTCTCCATCCTACATTGCCACTCACTGCCTATCCTAATTCAGGCCCTCCGATTCACACCACCCCGTGAATTTTTTTTTTAACTCTTACTAGTGAATGGCCTGTTATAAATACTTACAATGGGCACCACCCCGCGATTTTTTTCACAAACCTGTCCTACATTGCCACTTCAAGTTTCCTGACCTCCCCATTCTGTCCACCCCGTGGCGCTTTTCTCCATCCTACATTGCCAATCACTGCCTATCCCAATTCAGGCCCTCCAATTCACACGACCCCGTGATGTTTATCTCACTCCTACTAGTGAATGGCCTGTTAGAAACCCTTAAAATGCGAAACACCCTGCTATGTTTTCAGAAAACTATCCTACATTCCCAATGCATGTTTCCTGACCTCCCCATTCTGTATACCCCGTGGCGCTTTTCTCCATCCTACAATGCCACTCACTGCCTATCCCAATTCAGGACCTCCGATTCACACCACCCCGTGATGTTTTTCTCACTCCTACTAGTGAATGGTGTGTTAGAAACCCTTACATTGTGAACCACCCCGCGGTGTTTTTCTCATTCCTACTAGTGAAAGTCCTGTTCGAAACCTTTACGATCCGCAACACCCCGCGATGTTTTTCAGAAACATACCCTACATTGCCACTGCAGGTTTCCTGAACTCCCCATGCTGACCACCCCGTGGCGCTTTTCTCCATCCTACATTGCCATGCACTGCTTATCCTAATTCAGGCCCTCGGATTCACACCACCCCGTGTTGTTTTTCTCACTCCTACTAGTGAATGGCCTGTTAGAAACCCTTACAATGCGCACCACCCTGCGATGTTTTTCAGAAACCTACCCTACATTGCCACAGCATGTTTCCTGACTTCCCCATGCTGACCACTCCGTGGCGCTTTTCCCCATCCTACATTGCCTCTCACAGACTATCCTTATTCACACCCTCCGATTCAAAACACCACATGATATTTTTTTCACTCCTACTAGTGAATGACATGTTAGAAACCCTTACAATGCACCACCCCACGATCTTTTTCAGAAACCTATCCTATATTGCCACTGCATGTTTCCAGACCACCTCATGCTGACCACCCCGTGGTGCTTTTCTCCGTCCTTCATTGCCACTCACTGCCTATCCTAATTCAGGCCCTCCGATACACAGCACCCCGTGATTTTTTTCTCACTCTTACTAGTGATTGGCCTGTTAGAAACCCTTACAATGCGCACCACACCGCTATGTTTTTCAAAATCCTATCCGTCATTTCCAGTGCATGTTTCCTGACCTCCCCATGCTGACCACCCCGTGGCCCATTTCTCCATCCTACATTGCCAGTCACTGCCTATGCTAATTCAGGCCCTCCGATTCACACCACCCTGTGATGTTTTCCTCGCTCCTACTAATGAATGGCCTCTCAGAAACCCTTACAATGCGCACAACCCAGCGATTTTTTTTCACAAACCTATCCTACATTGCCACTGCATGTTTCTTGACCTCCCCATTCTGTCCACACTGTGGCACTTTTCTGCATCCTACATTGCCACTCACTGCCTATCCCAATTCAGGCCCTCCTATTCACACCACCCCGTGATGTTTTTTTCACTCCTACTAGTGAATGGCCTGTTAGAAACCCTTAAAACTCGAACCACCCCGCGATGTTTTTCAGAAATCTCTCCTACTTTGCCACTGCATGTTTCCTGACCTCCACAAACTGAACACCCAATGGTGCTTTTCTCCATCCTACATTGCCACTCACTGCCTATCCTAATTCAGGCCCTCCAATTCACACCACACGGTGATGTTTTTCTCACTGCTACTAGTGCATGGCCTGTTAGAAACACTTACAATGCGCAACACCCCGCAATGTTTTTCAGAAACCTATCCTACATTGCCACTGCATGTTTCCTGACCTCCCCATGCTGAGAAGCCCTTGGCGCTTTTCTCCATCCTACATTGCCACTCACTGCCTATCCTAATTCAGGCCCTCCGATTCACACCACCCCGTGAATTTTTTTTTTAACTCTTACTAGTGAATGGCCTGTTATAAATACTTACAATGGGCACCACCCCGCGATTTTTTTCACAAACCTGTCCTACATTGCCACTTCAAGTTTCCTGACCTCCCCATTCTGTCCACCCCGTGGCGCTTTTCTCCATCCTACATTGCCAATCACTGCCTATCCCAATTCAGGCCCTCCATTTCACACGACCCCGTGATGTTTATCTCACTCCTACTAGTGAATGGCCTGTTAGAAACCCTTAAAATGCGAAACACCCTGCTATGTTTTCAGAAAACTATCCTACATTCCCAATGCATGTTTCCTGACCTCCCCATTCTGTATACCCCGTGGCGCTTTTCTCCATCCTACAATGCCACTCACTGCCTATCCCAATTCAGGACCTCCGATTCACACCACCCCGTGATGGTTTTCTCACTCCTACTAGTGAATGGCGTGTTAGAAACCCTTACAATTCACACGACCCCGCGATGTTTTTCAGAAACCTATCCTACATTGCCACTGCATGTTTCCTGACCTCCCCATGCTGAACGGCCCCGTGGCGCTTTTCTCCATCCTACATTGCCACTCACTGCCTTTCCTAATTCAGGCCCTCTTATTCACACCACTCCGTGAAGTTTTTCTCATTCCTACTAGTGTAAGGCCTGTTAGAAACCCTTACGATCCGCCCCACCCCGCGATGTTTTTCAGAAACCTATCCTACATAGCCACCTCATGTTTCCTGACCTCCCCATGCTGACCACCCCGTTGCGCTTTTCTCCATCCTACATTGCCACTCACTGCCTACACCAGTTCAGGCCCTGCGATTCAAACCACCCCGTGATGTGTTTCTCACTCCTAGTAGTGAATAGCCTGTGAGAAACCCTTACAATGTGCACCACCCCGAAATGCTTTTGAAAAACCTGTCCTACATTGCCACTGCATGTTTCCTGACCTCCCCATGGTGACCACCCTTGGCGCGTCTCTCCATCCTTCCTTGCCACTCACTGTCTATCCTAATTCAGGCCCTCCGATTCACACCACCCCGTGATGTTTTTCTCACTCCTACTAGTGAATGGTGTGTAAGAAACCCTTACATTGTGAATCACCCCCGATGTTTTTCTCATTTCTACTAGTGAAAGTCCTGTTAGAAACCCTCATGATCCGCACCACCCCGCGATGTTTTTCAGAAACATACCCTACATTGCCACTGCAGGTTTCCTGACCTCCCCATGCTGACCACCCCGTGGCGCTTTTCTCCATCCTACATTGCCACGCACTGCTTATCCTAATTCAGGCCCTCAGATTCACACCACCCCGTGTTGTTTTTCTCACTCCTACTAGTGAATGGCCTGTTAGAAACCGTTACAATGCGCACCACCCTGCGATGTTTTTCAGAAACCTATCCTACATTGCCACTGCATGTTTCCTAACCTCCCCATGCTGACCACCCGGTGGCGCTTTTCTCCATCCTACATTGCCAATCACTGCCTATCTCAATTCAGGACCTCCGATTCACACCTTCCCGTGATATTCTTCTCACTCCTACTAGTGAATGGCGTGTTATAAACCCTTACAATGCGCACCACCCCGCGACGTTTCTCAGAAACCAATCCTACATTGCCACAGCATGTTTCCTGACCTCCCCATGCTGACCACCCCGTGGCGCTTTTCACCATCCTACATTGCCACTCACAGCCTATCCTTATTCACACCCTCCGATTCACAACACCACATGATATTTTTTTCACTCCTACTAGTGAATGACATGTTAGAAACCCTTACAATGCACCCCCCCGCGATCTTTTTCAGAAACCTATCCTATATTGCCACTGCATGTTTCCTGACCACCCCACGCTGACCACCCCGTGGTGCTTTTCTCCGTCCTTCATTGCCACTCACTACCTATCCTAATTCAGGCCCTCCGATACACAGCACCCCGTGATTTTTTCTCACTCTTACTAGTGATTGGCCTGTTAGAAACCCGTACAATGCGCACCACCCCGCTATGTTTTTCAGAATCCTATCCTTCATTTCCACTGCATGTTTCCTGACCTCCCCATGCTGACCACCCCGTGGCCCATTTCTCCATCCTACATTGCCACTCACTACCTACCCTAATTCAGGCCCTCCGATTCACACCACCCCGTGATGTTTTCCTCGTTCCAACTAGTGAATGGCCTCTCAGAAACCCTTACAAAGCGCATAACCCAGCGATTTTTTTTCACAAACCTATCCTACATTGCCACTGCATGTTTCTTGAACTCCCCATTCTGTCCACACTGTGGCACTTTTCTCCATCCTACATTGCCAATCACTGCCTATTCTAATTCAGGCCCTCCGATTCACACCACTCTGTGATGTTTTTTCTCACCCCTACTAGTGAATGGCCTGTTAGAAACCCTTACAATGTACTACCCCGCGATGTTTTTCAGAAACCTGTCCTACATTGCCACTGCATGTTTCCTGACCTCCACAAGCTGACCACCCAATGGTACTTTTCTCCATCCTACATTGCCACTCACTGCCTATCCTAATTCAGGCCTTCGGATTCACACCACACTGTGATGTTTTTCTCACTGCTACTAGTGCATGGCCTGTTAGAAACATTTACAATGCGCAATACCCCGCAATGTTTTTCAGAAACCTATCCTACATTGCCACTGCATATTTCCTGACATCCCCATGCTGAGAAGCCCGTGGCGCTTTTCTCCATCCTACATTGCCACTCACTGGCTATCCTAATTCAGGCCCTCCGATTCACACCACACCGTGAATATTTTTTTAACTCTTACTAGTGAATGGCCTGTTATAAACACTTACAATGGGCACCACCCCGCGATTTTTTTCACAAACCTATCCTACATTGCCACTTCAAGTTTCCTGACCTCCCCATTCTGTCCACCCCGTGGCGCTTTTCGCCATCCTACATTGCCACTCACAGCCTATCCTTATTCACACCCTCCGATTCACAACACCCCATGATATTTTTTTCATTCCTACTAGTGAATGACATGTTAGAAACCCTTACAATGCACCACCCCGCAATCTTTTTCAGAAACCTATCCTATATTGCCACTGCATGTTTCCTGACCACCCCATGCTGACCACACTGTGGTGCTTTTCTCCGTCCTTCATTGCCACTCACTGCCTATGCTAATTCAGGCCCTCCGATACACAGCACCCCGTGATTTTTTCTCACTCTTACTAGTGATTGGCCTGTTAGAAACCCTTACAATGCGCACCACCCCGCTATATTTTTCAGAATCCTATCCTTCATTTCCACTGCATGTTTCCTGACCTCCCCATGCTGATCACCCCGTGGCCCATTTCTCCATCCTTCATTGCCACTCACTGCCTACCCTAATTGAGGCCCTCCGATTCACACCACCTTGTGATGTTTTCCTCGCTCCTGCTGGTGAATGGCCTCTCAGAAACCCTTACAATGCGCACAACCCAGCGATTTTTTTTCACAAACCTATCCTACATTGCCACTGCATGTTTCTTGACCTCCCCATTCTCTCCAAACTGTGGCGCTTTTCTGCATGCTACATTGCCACTCACTGCCTATCCCAATTCAGGCCCTCCGATTCACACCACCCCGTGATGTGTTTCTCACTCCTAGTAGTGAATACCCTGTGAGAAACCCTTACAATGTGCACCACCCCGAAATGCTTTTGAAAAACCTGTCCTACATTGCCACTGCATGTTTCCTGACCTCCCCATGGTGACCACCCTTGGTGCGTCTCTCCATCCTTCCTTGCCACTCACTGTCTATCCTAATTCAAGCCCTCCGATTCACACCACCCCGTGATGTTTTTCTCACACCTACTAGTGAATGGTATGTAAGAAACCCTTACATTGTGAATCACCCCCGATGTTTTTCTCATTTCTACTAGTGAAAGTCCTGTTAGAAACCCTCATGATCCGCACCACCCCGCCATGTTTTTCAGAAACATACCCTACTTTGCCACTGCAGGTTTCCTGACCTCCCCATGCTGACCACCCCGTGGCGCTTTTCTCCATCCTACATTGCCACGCACTGCTTATCCTAATTTAGGCCCTCAGATTCACACCACCCCGTGTTGTTTTTCTCACTCCTACTAGTGAATGGCCTGTTAGAAACCATTACAATGCGCACCACCCTGCGATGTTTTTCAGAAACCTATCCTACATTGCCACTGCATGTTTCCTAACCTCCCCATGCTGACCACCCGGTGGCGCTTTTCTCCATCCTACATTGCCAATCCCTGCCTATCCCAATTCAGGACCTCCGATTCACACCTTCCCGTGATGTTCTTCTCACTCCTACTAGTGAATGGCGTGTTATAAACCCTTACAATGCGCACCACCCCGCGATGTTTCTCAGAAACCAATCCTACATTGCCACAGCATGTCTCCTGACCTCCCCATGCTGACCACCCCGTGGCGCTTTTCACCATCCTACATTGCCACTCACAGCCTATCCTTATTCACACCCTCCGATTCACAACACCACATGATATTTTTTTCACTCCTACTAGTGAATGACATGTTAGAAACCCTTACAATGCACCCCCCCGCGATCTTTTTCAGAAACCTATCCTATATTGCCACTGCATGTTTCCTGACCACCCCATGCTGACCACCCCGTGGTGCTTTTCTCCGTCCTTCATTGCCACTCACTGCCTATCCTAATTCAGGCCCTCCGATACACAGCACCCCGTGATTTTTTCTCACTCTTACTAGTGATTGGCCTGTTAGAAACCCGTACAATGCGCACCACCCCGCTATGTTTTTCAGAATCCTATCCTTCATTTCCACTGCATGTTTCCTGACCTCCCCATGCTGACCACCCCGTGGCCCATTTCTCCATCCTACATTGCCACTCACTACCTACCCTAATTCATGCCCTCCGATTCACACCACCCCGTGATGTTTTCCTCGTTCCAACTAGTGAATGGCCTCTCAGAAACCCTTACAATGCGCACAACACAGCGATTTTTTTTCACAAACCTATCCTACATTGCCACAGCATGTTTCTTGAACTCCCCATTCTGTCCACACTGTGGCACTTCTCTCCATCCTACATTGCCACTCACTGCCTTTCCTAATTCAGGCCCTCCTATTCACACCACCCCGTGATGTTTTTTTTCATTCCTGCTATTGAATGGCCTGTTAGAAACCATTACAATGCGCACCACCCCGCGACGTTTTTTAGAACCCTATCCTACATTGCCACTGCATGTGTCCTGAACTCCCCAAGCTGACCACCCCATGGCGCTTTTCTACATCCCACATTGCCACTCACTAGCTTTCCTAATTCAGGTCCTCCGATTCACAACACCCCATGAAGTTTTTCTCACTCCTTCTAGTGAATGGCCTGTTAGAAACGCTTACAATGCGCACCACCCCGAGATGTTTTTCAGAAACCTATCCTACATTGCCACTGCATGTTTTCTGACCTCCCCATGCTGACCTCCCCGTGGCCATTTTCTCCATCCTACATTGCAACTCACTGCCTATCCTAATTCAGGCCCTCCGATTCACACCACCCCGTGATGTTTTTCTCACTCCTACTAGTAAATGGCCTGTTACAAACCCTTACAAAGTGCACCGCCCCGCAATGTTTTTCAGAAATCTATCCTAAATGGCCACGGCATGTTTCCTGACCTCCCCATGCTGACCACCACGTGGCGCTTTTCTCCATCCTACATTGCCAATCACTGCCTATTCTAATTCAGGCCCTCCGATTCACACCACTCTGTGATGTTTTTTCTCACCCCTACTAGTGAATGGCCTGTTAGAAACCCTTACAATGTACTACCCCGCGATGTTTTTCAGAAACCTGTCCTACATTGCCACTGCATGTTTCCTGACCTCCACAAGCTAACCACCCAATGGTACTTTTCTCCATCCTACATTGCCACTCACTGCCTATCCTAATTCAGGCCTTCGGATTCACACCACACGGTGATGTTTTTCTCACTGCTACTAGTGCATGGCCTGTTAGAAACATTTACAATGCGCAACACCCCGCAATGTTTTTCAGAAACCTATCCTACATTGCTACTGCATGTTTCCTGACCTCCCAATGCTGACCAGCCCGTGGCGCTTTTGTCCGTCCTACATTGCCACTCACTGCCTATCCTAATTCAGGCCCTCCGATTCACACCACCCCGTGATGTTTTTCTCGCTCCTACTAGTGAATGGCCTGTTAGAAACCCTTACAATGCGCACCACCCCGCTATGTTTTTCAGAATCCTATCCTTCATTTCCACTGCATGTTTCCTGACCTCCCCATGCTGACCACCCCGTGGCCCATTTCTCCATCCTACATTGCCACTCACTACCTACCCTAATTCATGCCCTCCGATTCACACCACCCCGTGATGTTTTCCTCGTTCCAACTAGTGAATGGCCTCTCAGAAACCCTTACAATGCGCACAACACAGCGATTTTTTTTCACAAACCTATCCTACATTGCCACAGCATGTTTCTTGAACTCCCCATTCTGTCCACACTGTGGCACTTCTCTCCATCCTACATTGCCACTCACTGCCTTTCCTAATTCAGGCCCTCCTATTCACACCACCCCGTGATGTTTTTTTTCATTCCTGCTATTGAATGGCCTGTTAGAAACCATTACAATGCGCACCACCCCGCGACGTTTTTTAGAACCCTATCCTACATTGCCACTGCATGTGTCCTGAACTCCCCAAGCTGACCACCCCATGGCGCTTTTCTACATCCCACATTGCCACTCACTAGCTTTCCTAATTCAGGTCCTCCGATTCACAACACCCCATGAAGTTTTTCTCACTCCTTCTAGTGAATGGCCTGTTAGAAACGCTTACAATGCGCACCACCCCGAGATGTTTTTCAGAAACCTATCCTACATTGCCACTGCATGTGTCCTGAACTCCCCATGCTGACCTCCCCGTGGCCATTTTCTCCATCCTACATTGCAACTCACTGCCTATCCTAATTCAGGCCCTCCGATTCACACCACCCCGTGATGTTTTTCTCACTCCTACTAGTAAATGGCCTGTTACAAACCCTTACAAAGTGCACCGCCCCGCAATGTTTTTCAGAAATCTATCCTAAATGGCCACGGCATGTTTCCTGACCTCCCCATGCTGACCACCGCGTGGCGCTTTTCTCCATCCTACATTGCCAATCACTGCCTATTCTAATTCAGGCCCTCCGATTCACACCACTCTGTGATGTTTTTTCTCACCCCTACTAGTGAATGGCCTGTTAGAAACCCTTACAATGTACTACCCCGCGATGTTTTTCAGAAACCTGTCCTACATTGCCACTGCATGTTTCCTGACCTCCACATGCTGACCAGCCCGTGGCGCTTTTGTCCGTCCTACATTGCCACTCACTGCCTATCCTAATTCAGGCCCTCCGATTCACACCACCCCGTGATGTTTTTCTCGCTCCTACTAGTGAATGGCCTGTTAGAAACCCTTACAATGCGCACCACCCCGCTATGTTTTTCAGAATCCTATCCTTCATTTCCACTGCATGTTTCCTGACCTCCCCATGCTGATCACCCCGTGGCCCATTTCTCCATCCTTCATTGCCACTCACTGCCTACCCTAATTGAGGCCCTCCGATTCACACCACCTTGTGATGTTTTCCTCGCTCCTGCTGGTGAATGGCCTCTCAGAAACCCTTACAATGCGCACAACCCAGCGATTTTTTTTCACAAACCTATCCTACATTGCCACTGCATGTTTCTTGACCTCCCCATTCTGTCCAAACTGTGGCGCTTTTCTGCATGCTACATTGCCACTCACTGCCTATCCCAATTCAGGCCCTCCGATTCACACCACCCCGTGATGTTTTTCTCACTACTACTAGTGAATGGCCTGTTAGAAACCCTTAAAACGCGAACCACCCCGCAATGTTTTTCAGAAATCTATCCTACATTGCCACTGCATGTTTCCTGACCTCCACATGCTGACCACCCCTTGACGCTATTCTCCATCCTACATTGCCACTCACTGCCTTTCCTAATTCAGGCCCTCCTATTCACACCAACCCGTGATGTTTTTTTTAATTCCTGCTAGTGAATCGCCTGTTAGAAACCATTACAATGCGCACCACCCCGCGATGTTTTTCAGAAACCTATCCTACATTGCCACTGCATGTGTCCTGACCTCCCCATGCTGACCACACCATGGCGCTTTTCTGCATCCCACATTGCCACTCACTAGCTTTCCTAATTCAGGCCCTCCGATTCACACCACCCCGTGAATTTTTTTTTAACTCTTACTAGTTAATGGCCTGTTATAAACACTTACAATGGGCACCACCCCGCGATTTTTTTCACAAACCTATCCTACATTGCCACTTCAAGTTTCCTGACCTCCCCATTCTGTCCACCCCGTGGCGCTTTTCTCCATCCTACATTGCCAATCACTGCCTATCCCAATTCAGGCCCTCCGATTCACACGACCCCGTGATGTTTATCTCACTCCTACTAGTGAATGGCCTGTTAGAAACCCTTAAAATGCGAACCACCCTGCTATGTTTTCAGAAAACTATCCTACATTGCCATTGCATGTTTCCTGACCTCCCCATGCTGACCACCCCGTGACGCATTTCTCCATCATACAATGCCACTCACTGCCTATCCCAATTCAGAACCTCTGATTCACACCACCCCGTGATGGTTTTCTCACTCCTACTAGTGAATGGCGTGTTAGAAACCCTTACAATTCACACGACCTGGCGATGTTTTTCAGAAACCTATCCTACATTGCCACTGCATGTTTCCTGACCTCCCCATGCTGACCACCCCGTTGCGCTTTTCTCCATCCTACATTGCCACTCACTGCCTTTCCTAATTCAGGCCCTCCTATTCACACCACTCCGTGAAGTTTTTCTCATTCCTACTAGTGAAAGGCCTGTTAGAAACACTTACGATCCGCACCACCCCGCGATGTTTTTCAGAAACCTATCCTACATAGCCACTGAATGTTTCCTGACCTCCCCATGCTGACCACCCCGTTGCGCTTTTCTCCATCCTACATTGCCACTCACTCCCTACACCAGTTCAGGCCCTGCGATTCAAACCACCACGTGATGTTTTTCTCACTCCTAGTAGTGAATAGCCTGTTAGAAACGCTTACAATGCGCACCACCCCGAAATGCTTTTGAAAAACCAGTCCTACATAGCCACTGCATGTTTCCTGACCTCCCCATGGTGACCACCCTTGGTGCGTCTCTCCATCCTTTCTTGCCACTCACTGTCTATCCTAATTCAGGCCCTCCGATTCACACCACCCCGTGATGTTTTTCTCACTCCTACTAGTGAATGGTGTGTTAGAAACCCTTACATTGTGAACCACCCCGCGATGTTTTTCTCATTCCTACTAGTGAAAGTCCTGTTAGAAACCCTTACGATCCGCACCACCCCGCGATGTTTTTCATAAACATACCCTACATTGCCACTGCAGGTTTCCTGACCTCCCCATTCTGACCACCCCGTGGCGCTTTTCTCCATCCTACATTGCCACGCACTGCTTATTCTAATTCAGGCCCTCCGATTCACACCACCCCGTGCTGTTTTTCTCACTCCTACTAGAGAATGGCCTGTTAGAAACCCTTACAATGCGCACCACCCTGCGATGTTTTTCAGAAACCTATCCTACATTGCCAATGCATGTTTCCTGACCTCCCCATGCTGACCACCCGGTGGCGATTTTCTCCATCCTACATTGCAAATCACTGCCTATCCCAATTCAGGCCATGCGATTCACACCTTCCCGTGATGTTCTTCTCACTCCTACTAGTGAATGGCGTGTTATAAACCCCTACAATGCGCACCACCCCGCGATGTTTCTCAGAAACCAATCCTACATTGCCACAGCATGTTTCCTGACCTCCCCATGCTGACCACCCCGTGGCGCTTTTCACCATCCTACATTGCCACTCACAGCCTATCCTTATTCACACCCTCCAATTCACAACACCCCATGATATTTTTTTCACTCCTACTAGTGAATGACATGTTAGAAACCCTTACAATGCACCACCCCGCGATCTTTTTCAGCAACCTATCCTATATTGCCAGTGCATGTTTCCTGACCACCCCATGCTGACCACCCCGTGGTGCTTTTCTCCGTCCTTCATTGCCACTCACTGCCTATCGTAAATCAGGCCCTCCGATACACAGCACCCCGTGATTTTTTCTCACTCTTACTAGTGATTGGCCTGTTAGAAAGCCTTACAATGCGCACCACCCCGCTATGTTTTTCAGAATCCTATCCTTCATTTCCACTGCATGTTTCCTGACCTCCCCATTCTGACCACCCCGTGGCCCATTTCTCCATCCGACATTGCCACTCACTGCTTACCCTAATTCAGGCCCTCCGATTAACACCACCCTGTGATGTTTTCCTCGCTCCTGCTAGTGAATGGCCTCTCAGAAACCCGCTTTTCTGCATCCTACATTGCCAATCACTGCCTATCCCAATTCAGGCCCTCCGATTCACAGCACCCGGTGATGTTTTTCTCACTCCTACTAGTGAATGGCCTGTTAGAAACCCTTAAAATGCTCACCACTCCGCGATGTTTTTCAGAAATCTATCCTACATTGCCACTGCATGTTTCCTGTACTCCACATGCTGACCACCCCGTGTCACTTTTCTCCATCCTACATTGCCACTCACTGCCTTTCCTAATTCAGGCCCTCCTATTCACACCACCCCGTGATGTTTTTTTTCATTCCTGTTAGTGAATGGCCTGTTAGAAACCATTACAATGCGCACCACCCCGCGATGTTTTTCAGAAACCTATCCTACATTGCCACTGCATGTGTCCTGAACTCCCCATGCTGACCACCCCATGGCGCTTTTGTCCATCCCACATTGCCACTCACTAGCTTTCCTAATTCAGGCCCTCCGATTCACACCACCCCATGAAGTTTTTCTCACTCCTTCTAGTGAATGGCCTGTTACAAACCCTTACAATGCGCACCACCCCGCAATGTTTTTCAGAAACCTATCCTACATTGCCACTGCATGTTTCCTGACCTCCCCATGCTGACCTACCCGTGGCCATTTTCTCCATCCTACATTGCAACTCACTGCCTATGCTAATTCAGGCCCTCCGATTCACACCACCCAGTGATGTTTTTCTCACTCCTACTAGTAAATGGCCTGTTACAAACCCTTACAATGCGCACCACCCCGCAATGTTTTTCAGAAACCTATCCTAAATGGCCACGGCATGTTTCCTGACCTCCCCATGCTGACCACCCTGTGGCGCTTTTCTCCATCCTACATTGCCAATCACTGCCTATCCTAATTCAGGCCCTCCGATTCACTCCACTCCGTGATGTTTTTCTCACCCCTACTAGTGAATGGCCTGTTAGAAACCCTTACAATGTACTACCCCGCGATGTTTTTCAGAAACCTGTCCTACATTGCCACTGCATGTTTCCTGACCTCCACAAGCTGACCACCCATTGGTGCTTTTCTCCATCCTACATTGCCACTCATTTCCTATCCTAATTCTAGCCCTCCAATTCACACCACACGGTGATGTTTTTCTCACTGCTACTAGTGCATGGCCTGTTAGAAACACTTGCAATGCGCAACACCCCGCAATGTTTTTCAGAAACCTATCCTACATTGCCACTGCATGTTTCCTGACCTCCCCATGCTGAGAAGCCCGTGGCGCTTTTCTCCATCCTACATTGCCACTCACTGCCTATCCTAATTCAGGCCCTCCGATTCACACCACCCCGTGAATTTTTTTTTAACTCTTACTAGTGAATGGCCTGTTATAAACACTTACAATGGGCACCACCACGCGATGTTTTTCAGAATCATATCCTACATTGCCAATGCATGTTTCCTGACGTCCCCATGCAGACCACCCCGTGGCGCTTTTCTCCATCCTACATTGCCACTCACTGCCTATTCCAATACAGGTCCCCCGATTCACACCACCCCGTGATGGTTTTCTCACTCTTACTAGTAAATGGGCATTTAGAAGACCTTACAATGCGCACCACAACGCGATGATCTTCAGAAACGTATCCTACATTGCCACTGCATGTTTCCTGACCTCCCCATGCTGACCACCCTGTGGCGCGTTTCTCCGTCCTTCATTGCCACTCACTGCCTATCCTAATTCAGGCCCTCTGATTCACACAACAACGTGATATTTTTCTCACTCCTACTAGTGAATGGCTTGTTAGAAACACTTACAATTCACACAACCCCGCGATGTTTTTCAGAAACCTATCCTACATTGCCACTGCATGTTTCCTGACCTCCCCATGCTGACCACCCCGTTGCGCTTTTTTCCATCCTACATTGCCACTCACTGCCTACCCCAGTTCAGGCCCTGCGATTCAAACCACCACGTGATGTTTTTCTCACTCCTAGTAGTGAATAGCCTGTTAGAAACCCTTACAATGCGCACCACCCCGAAATGCTTTTGAAAAACCTGTCCTACATTTCCACTGCATGTTTCCTGGTCAGGTTTCCCCATGGTGACCACCCTTAGCGCGTCTCTCCATCCTTCCTTGCCACTCACTGTCTATCCTAATTCGGGCCCTCCAATTCACACCACCCCGTGATGTTTTTCTCACTCCTACTAGTGAATGGTGTGTTAGAAACCCTTAAATTGTGAACCACCCCGCGATGTTTTTTTCATTCCTACTAGTGAAAGTCCTGTTAGAAACCCTTACGATCCGCACCACCCCGCGATGTTTTTCATAAACATACCCTACATTGCCACTGCAGGTTTCCTGACCTCCCCATGCTGCCCACCCCGTGGTGCTTTTCTCCATCCTACATTGCCACGCACTGCTTATCCTAATTCAGTCCCTCCGATTCACACCATCCCGTGTTGTTTTTCTCACTCCTAATAGTGAATGGCCTGTTAGAAACCCTTACAATGCGCACCACCCTGCGATGTTTTTCAGAAACCTATCCTACATTGCCACTGCATGTTTCCTGACCTCCCCATGCTGACCACCCGGTGGCGCTTTTCTCCATCCTACATTGCCAATCACTGCCTATCCCAATTCAGGCCCTCCGATTCACACCTTCCCGTGAAGTTCTTCTCACTCCTACTAGTGAATGGCGTGTTATAAACCCTTACAATGCGCACCACCCCGCGATGTTTCTCAGAAACCAATCCTACATTGGCACAGCATGTTTCCTTACCTCCCCATGCTGACCACCCCGTGGTGCTTTTCACCATCGTACATTGCCACTCACAGCCTATCCTTATTCACACCCTCCGATTCACAACACCACATGATATTTTTTTCACTCCTAGTAGTGAATGACATGTTAGAAACCCTTACAATGCACCACCCCGCGATCTTTTTCAGAAACCTATCCTATATTGCCACTGCATGTTTCCTGACCACCCCATGCTGACCACCCCGTGGTGCTTTTCTCCGTCCTTCATTGCCACTCACTGCCTATCCTAATTCAGGCCCTCCGATACACAGCACCCCGTGATTTTTTCTCACTCTTACTAGTGAATGGCCTGTTAGAAACCCTTACAATGCGCACCACCCCGCTATGTTGTTCAGAATCCTATCCTTCATTTCCACTGCATGTTTCCTTACCTCCCCATGCAGACCACCCCGTGGCCCATTTCTCCATCCTTCATTGCCACTCACTGCCTACCCTAATTCAGGCCCTCTGATTCACACCACGCCCTGATGTTTGCCTCGCTCCTACTAGTGAGTGGCCTCGCAGAAACCCTTACAATGCGCACAACCCAGCGATTTTTTTCCACGAACCTATCCTACATTGCCACTGCATGTTTCTTGACCTCCACATTCTGTCCACACTGTGGCGATTTTCTGCATCCTACATTGCCACTCACTGCCTATTCCACTTCAGGCCCTCCGATTCACACCACCCCGTGATGTTTTTCTCACTCCTACTAGTGAATGGCCTGTTAGAAACCCTTAAAACGCAAACCAACCCGCGATGTTTTTCAGAAATCTATCCTACATTGCCACTGCATGTTTCCTGACCTCCACATGCTAACCACCCCGTCATGCTTTTCTCCATCCTACATTGCCACTCCCTGCCTTTCCTAATTTAGGCCCTCCTATTCACACCACCCCGTGATGTTTTTTTTCATTCCTGCTAGTGAATGGCCTGTTAGAAACCATTACAATGCGCACCACCCGGCGATGTTTTTCAGAAACCTATCCTACATTGCCACTGCATGTGTCCTGACCTCCCCATGCTGACCACACCATGGCGCTTTTCTCCATCCCACATTGCCACTCACAGCCTATTCTAATTCAGGCCCTCTGATTCACACCACCCCGTGAATTTTTTTTTAACTCTTACTAGTGAATGGCCTGTTATAAACACTTACAATGGGCACCACCCCGCGATGTTTTTCATAATCATATCCTACATTGCCAATGCATGTTTCCTGACGTCCCCATGCGAACCACCCCGTGGCGCTTTTCTCCATCCTACATTGCCACTCACTGCCTATCCGTATTCAGGTCCCCCGATTCACACCACCATGTGATGGTTTTCTCACTCTTACTAGTAAATGGGCCTTTAGAAGACCTTACAATGCGCACCACCACGCGATGATCTTCAGAAACGTATCCTACATTGCCACTGCATGTTTCCTGACCACCCCATGCTGACCACCCCGTGGCGCGTTTCTCCATCCTTCATTGCCACTCACTGCCTATCCTAATTCAGGCCCTCTGATTCACACAACAATGTGATGTTTTTCTCACTGCTACTAGTGAATGGCTTGTTAGAAACCCTGACAATTCACATGACCCCGCGATGTTTTTCAGAAACCTATCCTCCATTGCCACTGCATGTTTCCTGACCTCCCCATGCTGACCTCCCCGTGGCCATTTTCTCCATCCTACATTGCAACTCTCTGCCTATCCTAATTCAGGCCCTCCGATTCACACCACCCCGTGATGTTTTTCTCACTCCTACTAGTAAATGGCCTGTTAGAAACCCTGACAATGCGCACCACCCCACGATGTTTTTCATAAACCTATCCTACATGGCCACGGCATGTTTCCTGACCTCCCCATGATGACCACCCCGTGGCGCTTTTCTCCATCCTACATTGCCAATCACTGCCTATCCTAATTCAGGCCCTCCGATTCACACCTCACCATGATGTATTTCTCACGCCTACTAGTGAATGGCCTGTTAGAAACCCTTACAATGTGCACCACCCCGTGATGTTTATCAGAAAACTATCCTACATTGCCACTGCATGTGTCCTGACCTACACATGCTGACCACCCCATGGCGCTTTTCTCCATCCTACATTGCCACTCACTGCCTATCGTAATTCAGGCCCTCCGATTCACACAACAAGGTGATGTTTTTCTCACTCCTACTAGTGAATGGCCTGTTAGAAAATCGTACAATGCACACCACCCCGCGATGTTTTTCACAAACCTATCCTACATTGCCACTGCATGTTTCCTGAACTTCCCATGCTGACCACCCCGTATCGCTTTTCTCCATCCTACATAGCCTCTCACTGCCTATCCCAATTCAGGACCTCTGATTCACACCACCTTGTGATGGTTTTCTCACTCCTACTAGTGAATGGCGTGTTAGAAACACTTTCAAAGCGCACCACCCCACAATGTGTTTCAGAAACCTATCCTACATTGCCACTGCATGTTTCCTGACCTCACCCATGCTGACCACCCCGTGGCGCTTTTCTCCATCCTACATTGCCACTCACTGCCTGTCCTAATTCAGGCCCTCCAATTCACACCACCCTTTGATGTTTTTCGCACTCCTAGTAGTGAATGGCCTGTTAGAAACACTTACAATGC